>NC_044978.1:145842261-146190850 GCF_008728515.1 Papio anubis
TGAGATCTGGCCACTACACTCCAGCCCAGGTGACAGAGCGAGACTCCATCTCAAAAAAAAAAAAAAAATTCACTTATCTAGGCACATTTGTTCATCTCCATTTCCATTACATTAGGTCAAGTTTTTACTGGCCATAGTTAGAAGCTCAGATTTAGGAATCCAATGGTCTGGGTTTGAATTTTGACTTTAAGCACTTACTAGATGTGACTATGGGCATGTTCTTTGACTTCTCTGAGCCTTAGTTACACAGTCTGTAAAACAGGAATAATAATAATAATAATAATAATAATAATAATAATAAACCTATCTGTGGAGTTTTTTGTTTTTTTTTTTTTTTTGAGATAGATAGAGTCTTGCTTTGTCACCCAGGCTGGAGTACAGTGGCGTAATCTCAGCTCACTGCAACCTCTGCCTCCCAAGTTCAAGGGATTCTCCTGCCTCAGCCTCACGAGTAGTTTGGATTACAGAAAACCACCACCACGCCTGGCTAATTGTTGTATTTTTAGTACAGATAGGGTTTCACCATGTTGGCCAGGATGGCCTCAAACTCCTGACCTCAGGTGATCTTCCCGCCTCGGCGTCCCAAAGTGCTGGGATTAGAGGCGTGAGCCACCGTGCCTGGCCAATCTGTGGAGATTTTTAAGGTTGCACAGAAATATTCAGTGTCTTCACTGTGAGAGTCCCAGGTGGACTGTGTTATGCTATAATTTCAGGTATCCCCCAGGCTAAAAGAACAGAAGCTATTTGGAACATTGCCAGTTGCCATGGCAGAGGGGAAAAGAGTCTTCTGACACATTATGGTCTAGCTCTTAGTCCTTAAAGTTTCAGCTGGGCACGGTGGCTCACGCCTGTAATCCCAGCCCTTTGGGAGGCTGAGGCGGGAAGATCACCTGATGTCAGGAGTTCGAGACCATCCTGGCCAACGTGGCGAAACCGCTTCTCTACTAAAAATACAGAGATTAGCTGGGCGTGGTGGCGGGCGCCTGTAGTCTCAGCTACTGGGGAGGCTGAGGCAGGAGAATCACTTGACCTGGTAGGTGGAGGTGTCGCAGCAAGCCAAGATCGTGCCACTGCACTCCACTCCAGCTTGGGCGACAGAGCGAAACTCCGTCTCAGGAAAAAAAAAAAAAAATTAGTTGGGCATGGTGGCTCATGCCTGTAGTTTCAGCTACTTGGGAGGCTGAGGCACAAGAATCCCTTGAACCTGGGGGTGGTAGAGGTTTCAGTGAGCTGAGATTGTGCCACTGCACTCCAGCCTGGGTAACAGAGTGAGACTCCATCTCAAAAAAAAAAGAGATTTCAGTATGGATTTCGGAGGGTCACCAAATTCAGATCATAGCAGTACCTGTGCTATAAAAGCCAAATGCAGAGTCCTATGTTAAGGAACTCCACCAAAGTACATGAGAAGGAAGAAGCAGCAGCAGCTTTGCCAAACTGATTTGATAAAAGAGAGAAATAATGTATTCAGAGAAAAGGGGAGGAACTCAATCTTTGTCTAAGATGAACTTCCGAATCAACTCATTAGTAAATGCTCCAATAAAAACAGTGTACTTGTTATGTGTGAAATGCTGTTTTGATATTCATAAATATAAGAAAGATAATGATAGGTGTTTACCATAGACAGTTTGGAGCCTGATCTTTTTTTTTTTTGAGACGGAGTCTTGCCCTGTCACCCAGGCTGGAGTGCAGTGGCACTCACTGCAACCTCTGCTTCCCCAGTTCAGGCTATTCTCTTGCATCAGCCTCCTGAGTAGCTGGGATTACAGGCGCATGCCACCACGCCTGGCTAATTTTTGTATTTTTAGCAGAGACGGGGTGTCACCATGTTGGTCAGGCTGGTCTCGAACTCCCGACCTCGTGATCTGCCTGCCTTGGCCTCCCAAAGTGCTGGGATTATAGGCATGAGCCACTGCCCTGGCCCAGGAGTCTGGTCTTATACTTGATTCACTGAGTAGCTCAGTTACTTTGTTGCTCCCTCCATCAAAGAGGCTCTTTATAGTAATAGTAGCTCTGAGCAGCTGACAACTATTTTACACACATACATTATCTCTAATTTTCAAAAGAGTTCTGCGAGAAGGGCATTTGTTGTAGGCAAAATGTCTAAAATGGCCCCTAAAGATATCTCACCTTAATCTCTGGAACCTGTGAATATGATGGGATTTCACTCTGATGATTATATTATGTTGTATGGCACAGTTGACCTTAAGAAAGAGTGATTATCTGGGTGAACATGAGCTGCTAAAGCAGAAAGCGGCAGGCACGGTGGCCCATGCCTATAATCCTGGCACTTTGGGAGGTCAAGGCAAGAGGATCACTTGAGCCGAGGAGTTTAAAATCAGCCTGGGCAACATAGCGAGATCCCCACTCTACAAAATAAATAAGTAGAAAAAAAAAGAATAAAAGCAGAGAGCTTTCTCTGGCTGAGAGCAGAAGTCAGATATGTTGAAAGTGTCAGAAGGGTTAGGTGTGTAGTTGCTGCTTGGGAATAGAGGGTCACTGGGGAGGAAGGGGGCAGGCTTAAGGAGCTGAGAAATGGCCTGCGATGACAGCCAGTAAGGAAACAGGGCCTCGGTCCCTCACAACTGCAGGAACCTACATTCTGCTGACAACAGGGATATGCTTAGAGGAAGACCCTGAGCTCTAGGTGAGGACACAGCCAACCAACATCTTGATTTCAGCATTTCAAGGCTCTGAGCAGAAAACCTGGTTACGCCATCTGGGGCCTCTGGCCTACAGCACTGTGAAATGATGAGTGGGTGTAGTTCTTACCCTCTAGATCTGTGCTAATTTATTACACAGCAGTAGAAAACTAATAAAGCATTCATACCTTCCTCCTGCAGAGGAGGAAACTGAGGTTCAAGGAAGTTTAGTAAATGTGGTGAAAACTATCTTGAGAATGTGGTTAGGGCAGGATTTGATGCAGGCAGACAGACGTACCCACGTCACTGTTGAGTAATGTGTTAACCAACCAAGATCCACAGGATGCAAAGGGAATAAAGCTCTCCATAGAGGGAAGGATGACTCAGCTTTCTACTCAGTTTTAGAATGACTCAGATTCTTACTTACTATTGGCTGAACAATGGCTTGGGTTTCTGCAATGATCTTGATCTGTGGGAGTGGCCCCCACGTATCTGCTCTGTTGAGATGTATTAGCTTGTCTCCTTTTTTAGCTACAAGCATTAGATGACTGATTTCCAAATGAGTGAAGCTGATTGGATTTAGCCAGATTAACATTCTAACAGCAAGAAATAGGGGAAGAAAAGGCAAATCCTGGGGCGCTTTGTTAACACAGGGAGTCACTCACACAAACATACTCAGGAAAAGCCTTCTCTCCAAGGCCTAGCTTTGTAGATATTCAGCTTCCTGAAGACATGCCAGTTTTAAAAGGAGGAGTTCCAAAGAGCAGTTACCATCAGGACCTGGCCCCAGCTCTTCGTGTGACCCTTCCTTCCTCTTTCCGGCTTACTCCACTCCAGCCGCAGGACCTCCGGACCCTCCCTTGAGTATGCTAAACTCCTGCTTGCCTTGGGCCATTGTGCCTCTGTTCTCTCTGGTGTGGAATATTCTTTCTCTATTTCATGTCCTTAATTCACTCAAATCTCTGCTCAAGTGGCATCCGACTGGAGTGCCTTTCCCTGACCAACTTATTTGAAGCAGCGCTGTTCCCTGCCTGTCACTGTCTCCTTATCCTGCTTTATTCTTTTTTTTTTTTTTTTTTTTTTTTTGAGACGGAGTCTTGTCCTGTCGCCCAGGCTGGGGTGCAGTGGCACGATCTTGACTCACTGCAACCTTCACCTCCCAGGTTCGAGCGATTCTTGCGTCTCAGCCTCCTGAGTAGCTGGGACTACAGGTACGTGCCACCATGCCTGGCTAATTTTTGTGTTTTTAGTAGAGATGGGGTTTCACCATGTTGGCCAGGCTGGTCTCGAACTCCTCACCTCAAGTGATTCACCCACCTCGGCCTCCCAAAGTGCTGAGATTACAGGCGTGAGCCACCGTGCCAGCCCCTGCTTTATTCTTCTTCATAGCACTTTGGCTACCCCATATGCCTCAGATATACAAATATGTTTGTTTGTTTGTCATTGCCTTTCTCCCACATGAGGACGTAAGCTCTAGGAGGGCAGAGAGGCTTTGTCTGTTTTATTCACTGCTGTATTCTCAGTATCCATAATAATTTACAGCACACAGTAGGGAATCAAATATTTGTTGAATGAATTAATGAATCAAGAACAAAAGCATTGCATCTGTTAAATGATTTGGCATTCCTGAGCTATTTCTGCACCTAAACTTTCTCTCTCTCTCTCTCTCTCTCTCTCTCGGAGGTATTTGCTAATGGGTCTAATATGGGAAAGATATTTAAATCCATGGCTGTACAAAATCTAGAATACAGAAGATTAAAACCTGGAGACAAGACTGGGTGCAGTGGCTCATGCCTGTAATCCTGGCACTTTGGGAGACTGAGGTGGGCAGATCACCTGAGGTCTGGAGTTCAAGATCAGCCTGACCAACATGGAGAAACTCTGTCTCTACTAAAAATACAAAATTAGCCAGGCGTGGTGGCACATGCCTGTAATCTCAGCTACTTGGGAGGCTGAGGCAGGAAAATCACTTGCACCTGGGAGACGGAGGTTGGAGTGAGCCAAGATTGGGCCATTGCACTCCCGCCTGGGCAACAAGAGTGAAACTCTGTCTCAAAAAAAAAAAACAAAAACAAAACCTGGAGAGAGCGTGGTGTAAGAATCGAGTCCTTCAGGTTGGGCGCAGTAGCTCACGCCTATAATCCCAACACTTTGGGAGGCCGAGTTTTGGGAGGCCGAGGAGGGCGGATTGCCTGAGGTCAAGAGTTCAAGACCAGCCTGGCTAGCATGGTGAAACTCCGAATCTAGTAAAAATACAAAAATTAACTGGGTGTGGTGGCACACACCTGTAGTCTCAGCTACTTGGGAGGCAGGAGAATCACTTGAACCCAGGAGGAGGAGGTTGCAGTGAGTCGAAATGGCAACACTGCACTCCAGCCTGGTGACAGAGTGAGACTCCGCCTTAGAAACAAAACAAAACAAAACAAAACAAAAAGGAATGAAGTCCTTCCTTGCCTTTCAATAGGCCTGTGACCTAGGAGAAGTCATTCTTCTTTTGGCTCCAGATGTCTTATCTTTTAAATGTGGATAATGATAGGGTGCTGTTTGAAGGGACTAGAGCAGATGGGATCTGGAGATTTCTTCTTACACTAAGATCCTTTGAAATTAGAGCTTAGTTGTTAGGGAATTAGGAAATGTCGGTTTTAGTCCTATGTTAAATGTAAACTGAGTGTATAACATAGGGCTAGTCCTTTAATCTCTCTAGAACTCCAGATAAACCAGAATTTCTTTGAGATTCCTTTGAGGTCAGCTCTCAATCACCTGCAGGCATTGGGGGAACCAGGTTGACCAGCCATCCTGGTGTTTGTGAGACCTTAATCCCTGTCCCTCCTGTCCACCTGTTGTTTGGTAGAGGGGAGGCTTGCAAAGTAGGTATTTTCTGTAAGTTTTTTCAGTAAGTATTTTCTGAGCACGTGTTTTGTGCCGTGTGCTGGGGATACCACTGTGAACAATGCAGACAAGGCCCCTGTCCTCTCACATTCTAGGGATAAGAAACAGACAATAAACAGGTAAATAGAAAATAAATCAAGACTGGGTGCAGTGGCTCATGCCTGAAATCCCAGCCCTTTGGGAATCTGAGCTGTGCGGATCACCTGAGGTCAAGAGTTCGAGACTAGCCTGGCCAACATGGTGAAACCCCCATCTCTACTAAAAATACAAAAATTAGCTGGGCATGGTGGCGCATGCAAATAATCCCAGCTATTCGGGAGGCTGAGGCAGGAGAATCGCTTGAACCTGGGAGGCAGAGGTTGCAGTGAGCCAAGATCACACCACTGCACTCCAGCCTGGGTGATAGAATTAGACTGTCTCAAAAAAAGAAAAAAAGAAATCAAGACTAATGTGATATCATGGTATAATAAAAAATGTCTATTTAGTCTTTGTCTTCATTTCGCACCCAGAGCTCCTAACACCTTTATAATTTCCCAAGTGGTACATTGAAAAGAGTGTCTTTTGTTACTCATAGAAAGCCCCTTTCAACCATACCTGAGTTTTTTGTTTTTGTTTGGTGACAAGGTCTCACTCTCTCACCCATACTGGAGTGCAGTGGCATGATCACAACTCGCTGCAGTCTTGACTTCCTGGGCTCCAGCAATCCTCCTGCCTCAGGCTCCCAAATAGCTGGCACCACAGGCACATGTCACTACATCTGGCTAATTTTAAAAATTTTTGGGCTGGGCGCGATGGCTCAAGCCTGTAATCCAAGCACTTTGGGAGGCCGAGTCGGGCGGATCACGAGGTCAGGAGATCAAGACTATCCTGGCTAACACGGTGAAACCCCGTCTCTACTAAAAAATACAAAAAACTGCCCGGGCGAGGTGGCGGGTGCGTGTAGTCCCAGCTACTCGGGAGGCTGAGGTCGGAGAATGGCGTAAACCTGGGAGGCCGAGCTTGCAGTGAACCGAGATCCGGCCACTGCACTCCAGCCTGGGTGATAGAGCGAGACTTCGTCTCAAAAAAAAAAAAAAAAAAAAAATTTTTTTGTAGAGGTAGGGTCTCACTGTGTTGCCCATGATGGTTTTAGGGTCCTCCTGCCTTGGCCTCCCACAGTACTGGGATTACAGGCATGAGCCACTGCACCCGGCCCACACCTTCACAAGTTCATGAAGTGACTTTGGGAAAACCCCTAAGGAGGGGGCGCTGGCTGTTAGGGGAGCTATCTTTGTGATTAGAGAGTTGAAACTTTCGGCTCCACTGTTCAACCTCTGGAGAGAGTAGGAGGGTTAAAATTTGAGTTCAATAAGTAATGGCCAGTGAGTTAATCAATCATGCCCACATAATGGAACCTCCATAAAACCCCTACATAACAGGGTACAGAGACCTTCCAAGTGAGTGAACAAACACATCAAGATGCTGGGAGGTGAAAAGGATGTGGCTGGAGGAAAAAAAAAAAAGATGCTGGGAGGGTGGCACGCCTGGAGAGCATGGAAGCTCCACCTGTCCTCATACCTTGCCCTGTGCATCTTTTCCACCTAGCTGCTCCTGAGTTGCATCCTTTACAATGAACAGGGTGATGGTACGCAAAGCGTGCTCCTGAGTTCTGTGAGCCATTCTAGCAAATTATGGAACCCAAAGAGGGGATTGTGAGAATCCTTTATTTATAGTCAGTTGGTCAGAAGTATAGGAAACCCACTGGCTCCTGCACGGTTTTCTAGGTATAGCAGCTGTTCTCCTTCCTACTCCAGCTGTTTCAGGAGCAACAGAATCAAGGTCCTCTAGGCTCAGGGAGGTTATTAATTTAGACCTTGAACTTAGGCCTTGACAACAGCAGATAACTACTAATTAGAACTGGCTGGCTGGGCCAGGTGCAGTGGCTCACACTTGTAATCCCAACACTTTGGGAGGCCAAGGTGGGAGGATCACTTGAGGTCAGGAGTTCAAGACCAGCCTGGCCAACAAGGTGTGACCCTGTCTCTACTAAAAGTACAAAAATTAACTGGGCATGGTGGCGTGCACCTGTAATCTCAGCTACTCAGGAGGCTGAGGCAGGAGAAACCCTTGAATCTGGGAGGCGGAGGCTTTTTTGAGACTGTCTAAAAAAACAAACAAACAAAAAAAGGTGTAGGAATCCCAGGCTTGCATTTTGGCATCAAAGGGTAGTCTTATGGGACTGAGCCCTTCCTCAGTGGGCTCTGTGCTAACTCCAGACAGTTAGTGTTGGAACTGAGATAAATCGTAGGACACTCAGCTGTTGTCTGCAGAGAACTGGTGAATTGCTTGGTGTGAAAAACCTACCTGGTTTTCCGGACATGTGTTGTGTTGTCAGAAGTGTTCTGTAGGAGTGTAGGAAAAAAGGGTTCTTTTTTTCCTTTTCACTAGTGATAAGTGCTAGGCAGGAAATAGAAGAATGGTATCATAGAGAATAGCAGATAGGATCTGTTGAGTTAACTTAGATCAGGAAAGCCCTTTCTGAAGCATTTAAGCTGAGCTTTAAAGGATGAGAAGAATCTAGCCATGGGAAGAGCATTCCAGGCAAGGGAAAATGCAAACACAACCCTGGAGGCCTTGAGGATGGAAAGGGCCAGGCTGCCCTAGAACCAGACCAAGGTCAGTGTGCAGAGGGTGTAGGGATTGAAGGCACAGTGGATGAGGTGAGGCTGTGAGGCAGGCAGGAGCTCTTCATGTGAGTGAGGCCTTAAAGGCCATGGTTAGGGGGAATCATTGCCCCAGGTTGCTCAGAACTGAGGGTTTCCTGAAGTGCAGGACTTTCAGTGCTGAAATCAAGAAAGTCCTGGGCAAAACAGGATGAGGTCACCCTAGCCATGGTAAGGAAATGTGCCAAGCTGATATTGTGCTCTACTCAGACTGCGATAGGCAATCACTGAGGGTGTTTTTGTTTGAGACAGTTTCACTCTTGTTGCCCAGGCTGGAGTGCCGTGGCACGATCTCAGCTCACTGCAACATCCACCTTCCGGTTTCTTTTTTTTTTTTTTTTTTTTGAGACAGTGTCTCACTCTGTCGGCCAGGCTGGAGTGCAGTGGCACAATCTTGCCTCACTGCAAGCTCTGCCTCCTGGGTTCACGCCATTCTCCTGCCTCAGCCTCCCAAGTAGCTGAGACTACAGGTACCTGCCACCACGCCCAGCTAATTTTTTTGTATTTTTAGTAGAGACGGGGTTTCATCATGTTAGCCAGGATGGTCTTGCTCTGCTGACCTCGTGATCCACCTACCTCAGCCTCCCAAAGTGCTGGGATTACAGGCGTGAGCCATTGCGCCCAGCCAACCTTTTGATTTCAAGCAATTCTCCTGCCTGAGTAGCTGGGATTACAGGCAACTGCCACATTCCCGGCTAATTTTTGTTTGTATTTTTAGTAGAGACAGGGTTTCACCATGTTGGCCAGGCTGCTCTCGAACTCCTGACCTCGTGATTCGCCCGCCTTGGCCTCCCAAAGTGCTGGGATTACAGGCATAAGCCACCACACCCAGCCGGCAATCACTGAAAGGTTTTAAGTCGGAAATGATGCCTAATGATTTCTGATTTTAAAGGTCACTCTGGCTTTTGTGTGGCGAATGCTTAAGAAAGAAGCGAATTGGAAACAGAGGTAGCCAGTTAGCCAATTATTACACTCTTCCATGCAAGAGATGATGGGGCATTGAAATAGATTGAAGATGGAGAGATAGGAATGGATACAAGATACATTTTGGAGGTAGAATGAACAGGACTTGGAAATGTATGTGGAGAAAGCAAAGGAGTTAAAGATGATATCTGGAGCAGTACAACTCACAGTTGTAAGATGTGGAACCAACCTAACTGCCCATCAAGCAATGAGTGGATAAAGAAAATGTGGTGTATATACACCGTGGAATACTACTCAGCCACAAAAAGGAACGAAGTAATAATACCTTTTGCAGCAACTTGGATGGAGCTGGAGGCCATTATCCTAAGTGAAGTAATTCAGGAATGGAAACCAAATATCACATGTTCTCACTTATTGAGAAGATGCTAAACTATGATGATGCAAAGACATAAGAATTATATAATGGGCCGGGCGTGGTGGCTCACACCTGTAATCCCAGCACTTTAGGTGGCTGAGGCGGGCAGATCATGAGGTCGAGTTTGACACCAGCCTGGCCAAAATGGTGAAACCCCATCTCTACTTAAAAAATACAAAAAGTAGCTGGCCATGGTGGCGCACACCTGTAGTTCCAGCTACTTGGGAGGCTGAGGCAGGAGAATTGCTTGAACCCGGGAGGCAGAGATTGCAGTGAGCTGAGATCGCACCACTGCACTCCAGCCTGGGCGATAGAGTGAGAATTTGTCTTAAAAAAAAAAAAAAAAAAAAGAATGATATAATGCACTTTGGGACTTGGGGTGGGGGGAAACGTCAGGAAGGGGGATGAGGGATAAAAGACTACATTTTTGGGTACAGTGTACACTGCTCAGGTGACAAGTGCACTAAAATCTCAGAAATCACCACTAAAGAATTTATCCATGTAACCAAAAACCACCTGTACCCCTAAAACTATTGAAAAAAAATTTTTTTAAAAAGATGATATATGAACTCTGGTTTTACTCTCTACTTAATTGGTTTTGCCAGTAGAGAGAAATCTGAGGAGAACCTGGGTGTGGAAGTTCAGAGCAGGCAAAGATGGAGGTATCTGGAGTTCCATTCAGAAGAAAATGTGATACTCAGAATGAAAACATTCTTATTGTTAGAATAAGAATGTTAGAATAAGAATTGTTAGAATGTTTTCATTCTTATTGTTAATGTTCAGGGTATTTTGTAACCATTAGCTAATTAGTTCTCAAAATAGTTGTTCTGAGTTGTTAATTACCTAAATCCCATTTTACAGTTTCTGGAGAAGAGCAAGTGTCAGTAATTTGCCTAAGGCTACAGTAAATTGTAGAACTGACAGCAGCACCAATTAATTCCTGGTAGTCTTATGTTCTGCCAATCTTTTAAAAGAGGAGCTCTTAGTTGGGATGAGTAAATTGAATGACGTTTGGGAGAGTAAGGCATAGACTTAATAGTCTGAAGGTTGTGTTTTGACTTTCCCTCTTATTACGTAGGTGACATGGGCACATATGTAATAGGAATAATCCTTAGTCAGGCTGGGCACGGTGGCTCATGCCTGTAATCCTAGCACTTTGGGAGGCTGGGGCCGGTGGATCACGAGGTCAGGAGTTTGAGACCAGCCTGACCAACATAGTGAAACCCCATCTCTACTAAAAATACAAAAATTAGCGGACATGGTGGGACACACCTGTAGTCCCAGCTACTTGGAAGGTTGAGGCAGGAGAATGGCTTGAACCTGAGAGGCAGAGGTTGTGGTGAGCCAAGATCATGCCACTGCACTTTAGCCTGGGCAACAGAGCAAGACTCTGTCTCAAAAAAAAAAAATAAAAATAAAAAATTCCTTGTTCTTAGTTTACTCATCCATAAAGTAGTAATTTTTATCTTATTTTATCTCAGTCAAATGCACAACATTTTCTTACTTTTTGCTGTGTCCTCTGCCTAGAAACAATTTTGCCCAGAAAACTGTTAATCTATTAGAGAAATCTTCTTTGATCACCCTGTAATAAATTAACAGCAGCCACCTTTCATCCAAAGGCACTTTTCACCCCACTTTAGCCAAGTTTGATTTCTCTTTATAGCACTTATTACCATCTGACCTATTATATATCCATTTTTATAAGATCATAGATTTTGTCTGTTTTATTCCCTGCTAGTATCACCCATGTCTAGAACATTGCCTGGAACAATAATGAGTGCTCAATAATATTTGTTGAATAAATTAAATGAAATTATGCACATAAAACACTTAGCACAATATCTGCTCATAATAGAAATTCAGTAATTGTCAGCAGTTGCTATATCAGGAATTTGGAGACGTACTCAATTTTATACATTCCTTGCTAAGAAACGTTTAAAGTAGTATTTCTTTATATATCTTTATTAAAAATAACCTTTTTTTTTTTTGTGACAGAGTCTCACTCTGTTGCCCAGGCTGGAGTGCACAATCTCAGCTCACTGCAAGCTCCGCCTCCCAGGTTCACGCCATTCTCCTGCCTCAGCCTTCCGAGTAGCTGGGACTACAGGCGCCTACCATCACACCCGGCTAATTTTTTGTATTTTTTAGTAGAGACGGGGTTTCACCGTGTTAGCCAGGATGGTCTTGATTTCCTGACCTTGTGATCCGCCTGCCTTGGTCTCCCGAAGTGCTGGGATTACAGGCGTGAGCCACCGCACCTGGCCAAAAATAACTCTTTAGGCGGAGCGTTTAATGCTCACACCTGTAATCTCAGCATTTTGGTAGGCCAAGGCAGGAGGATCACTTGAGGCCAGGAGTTTGAGACCACCCTAAGCAACATAGAGATACCCTGTCCCTCTATATAAAAAATACATGAATATAATTTTATAAATACTTATCTATTCTTGGCTGGACGCAGTGACTCACACCTGTAATCTCAGCACTTTGGGAGGCCAAGTTGGGTGGATCTCTTGAGGCCAAGAGTTTGAAACCAGCCTGGCCAACATGGCTAAACTGTGTCTCTACTAAAAATACAAAAATTAGCCAAGTGTGGTTGTGGGTGCCTGTAATCCCAGCTACTTGGGAGGCTGAGGCACGAGAATCGCTTGAACCTGGGAGGCGGAGGTTGCAGTGAGCCGAGATTGTGCTACTGCACTCCAGCCTGGGCAATAAAGCAAGACTTGGTCTCAAAAATAATAATAATAATAAATAATTTTAAAAAATAAAATTATATATGTAATATATATTTGGGCTACTCTTGAAATGGTATACCATTTGTGCACTTCATTTTATTAATTTACAAAAAGTCTTTATTCCTTGGTGATTCTCATTATTATTTTGTGGATAAGTTATGTGGCTATGAGAACAAACCAAGCCCAGGGCTCAGTTTTTAATTTAATTTTATTTATTTGTTTTTTCTGAGATGGAGTTTTGTTCTGTTGCCAAGGCTGGAGTGCAATGGCACGATCTCAGCTCACTGCAACCTCCACCTCCCAGGTTCAAGTGATTCTTCTGCCTCAGCCTCCCAAGTAGCTGGGATTACAGGCATGCACCACTACACCTGGCTAATTTTGTATTTTTAGTAGAGACGGGGTTTCACCATGTTGGTAAGGCTGGTCTGGAACTCCTGACTTCAAGTGATCCACCTGCCTCAGCCACCCAAAGTGCTGAGATTACAGGTGTGAGCCAATGTGCCCGGCCTCAGTTCTTTATTTTAAAAATGGGTATCTTTTTCTCTAAACAAAAATAGAGTCAAATGTGTGCCATATAATCAGTGAGTTTGCAAACAAGGATTCCAGCTCCTTCTGATAGATCAAAACTAAACATGCTAGGTTTCAAATCTGGTATGGGGGAAAAAAAAGAACTAAACACACAAACCAACAGGCTCCTAAAACTATCGGTGAGTCAATTCGACTAGAAAAACAAAAAACACTTTCCTGTCATGGCTGGGCCAGAGTGGGTGGAGGAAAAAGCTAAACGTTTATTCATAAAGACTCTGATTCACTTAGAAAAAGAAAAAGCCAGATGCCATGCGATTGGGATTTGTGTTCACTGCACTGAGGAGTACAGAGCCTTCGTACTCTCAGGGATGACAAGCCATTATTTCACTCTGAACGCAAAGAACGGTTGCTTTGTGCACACCTCACTATAATTAGCTCTTGCAAACAGGGGATGAAGAATCGAACCCGAGAGGACCTTGGCTGTGGGCCAAGTGCTCAGAATTATTTATTTTACTTTGGTTAAGGAAACAGGATAACAGGGCCATGTCTAATAGCCTATTTCTTCATGGGCCCCTGATTTAAGCGCAAGGGGATAATAACCACGCATTCTTCTCTCTGAGAGCAATAGGAGTTTTCTTCCAAGAGACCCTGGTTGCACGTGCGGGTTGGAGTCAGTGGTGTGCTGGTGGATGTTTAACCACCAGCTTGGGAGAGGTAGAAGGGCTTGTGTGTAGTGTTGGCTAATTTCTGCAGTGTAAATATTCCCACTGTGGCTGATTTCAAGCTACTAATCTGAATCACTGAATGAAGAGTTGGGAAGAAAATGTAAAGTAGCATACTGTTATATACAATTTCCACTATTCAAATATGGCCAGGTGCGATGGCTCATGCCTGTTATCCTAGCACTTTGGGAGGCCGAGACAGGTGGATCACTTGAGGCCAAGAGTTCGAGACCAGCCTGGCTAACATAGTGAAACCCCGTATCTACTAAAAATACAAAAATTAGCTGGGCATTGTGGCGGTCACTTGTAATCCCTGCTACTCGGGAGGCTGAGGTGGGAGAATCACTGGAACCCAGTAGGCAGAGGTTGCAGTGAGCCAACATCATGCCACTGCACTCCAACCCGGGAGACAGAGCGAGACTCCATCTCAAAATAAATAAATAAATAAACAGGCCGGGCGTGATGGCTCACACCTGCAATCCCAGCACTTTGGGAGGCCGAGTCAGGTGGATCACCTGAGGTCAGGAGTTCAAGACCAGCCTGGCGAACATGGTGAAACCCTGTCTCTATTAAAATTACAACAATTAGCCAGGCATGGTGGCAGGTGCCTGTAATCCCAGCTACTAGCAGGGGCTGAGGCAGGAGGATTGCTTGAACCTGGGAGGTGGAGGTTGCAGTGAGCCGAGATCGTGCCGTTGCACTCCAGCCTGGGCAACAGAGTGAGACTCTGTCTTAAAAACAAACAAAAAACAAATACAATTCATGTAAATAACCTTAAAAACATAAACCACAGTGAACTGTAATAAAATCATTAGGAAGTGATCAGTTTTGAGCACGTATTGCTTCATTGTAAGTGTAATATATTTTACCATAAGTTCATATAATTTAATTTTAGTAATGGCTGTGTTTAACAACTGGCTTACAGACTTTCTGAAAATTTAACAATTGGCTCCCCAGAGCCTGTTAGAGCAGGTTCAAGGTGCACTGCTGATGTGAACCCTGAGACAGGAGTCCTGTGTGGTCTGGGGCCAGGAAGAACACAGCAGACCCATTGCTTCAAAGTGGAGCTCACCATTCTCTTCCAGGGGTTCTCTTTTCTCATTCTGTGGAATTGTCATTTTAGCATGCCTTGCCTTGCCTCGTTTTAGTCATTAGCAAAACAGAGAGAAGACCACACCCTTCCTGGTTACGGAGTCTGTAGGCTACCTGGGATTTTACAAAGGAGAAAAGTAAGTCTTAGAAGAGTCATATAATGATGGTGGTGATGAAGATGATGATGATAGTTGACACTGGTTAAACTTGTACTATATATTGCCAGTTACTGTGCTAGATGCATTACATAACATCTCATTTGATCCTCATAAAATCATATGGGTAGGTGCTATTATTTGTATTCTCATGTTGCAGATGAGGAAACTGAGACACAGAGGGCTACACAGTATTTTCTGATTCCACTTCTAGAAAGAAGTTAAGCCAAGATGGAAATTCAGGCTGTCTGGCCAAATTGCTCATGCTCACAGCTGCTATAATCATATGGTTTGTAAGTGAGGCGGAGGTTGGCAGGACTCACGGGGTGGGCAGTGGGGGTGAGTGGTTAAACCTAGGTCTTCCAGTTCCTGTGGTGGCATAAGGATTGAAAAAGGTGAACTTCTGTGGTTGGTTCATTGTTCTTATTCCTAGTTTATATGTAGAAAAAGAAAAGTTCTAAAGAATTGAACCACTTGGTCAAATGAATTGAGTGATCAAGAATGAACGTACAAAAAAATAAAAAAGATTGTCTCTACAAAAAAATAAAAAAGAATCAGATGTAGTGGTACATACCTGTGGTCCCAGCTGCTTGGGAGGTTGAGATGGGAGAATTGCTTGAGCCCAGAGTTCAAGGCTGCAGTGAGCTATGATCACGCCACTGCACTCCAGCCTGGGCCACAAAGTGAGATCCTGTCTTAAAAAAAAAAAAAAAAAGAGGCCGGGTGCGGTAGCTCATGCCTGTCATCCCAGCACTTCGGGAGGCTGAGGCAGGTGAATGACCTGAGGTCAGGAGTTCAAGACTAGCCTGGCCAACATGGCAAAACCCTGTCTCTACTAAAATCACAAAAAATTATTTGGGTTTGGTAGTGCGTCTGTAATCCTGGCTACTTGGAGACTAAGGCAGGAGAATCGCTTGAATGCGGAAGGCGGAGGTTGCAGTGAGCTGAGATGGTGCCACTGCACTCCAGCCTGGGCAACAGAGACTCTCAGTCTCTGTCTCAAAATAAAAAAATAAAAAAAAAAAAAGGAATGATCATGGGCTTCTCCTAGGCTTCCTAAGGTGCCTTTAAGAACAGGTAACTCTCCAGATTTGGGGAAAAGTGATTGTGATAAAAACTCACATCTTCCATTTCCTTTCTTAAACGGAAATAATATGCTGTATGTGTTAGAGACAGGACAGTTATAGATATCATCATACCTTCTTTTTTTTCTTTTTTAAGAGACAGAGTTTTATTCTGTCATCTAGGCTAGAGTGCAGTGGCACAGTCATAGCTCACTGCAGCCTCAAACTCCTGGGCTCAAAGTGATCCTCCTGTTTCAGCTTCCGGAGTGGCTGGGACTACAGGCACAGGCCACCACACCTGATTTTTTAAATTTAAATAAATTTTGGCAAATCCACAAGTGGAATATTAACAGCCTTTTGAAAAGAATTAGGTGGATTCAAAAGCACATACATAAATCAGTTACACTTTTGAGTTATATTGTAACTAAAAACAAGCAAGGTCAGAAAAGTATGATAGTATGTCACCATTTATGCAAAAAGAGACAAAGGAAAGATACATATGTATATATGCTTGTCTACCTGCTTCCTATCTCTGAAAGGTTACAAACACACACACACACACACACACACACACACACGCATACATCCCCAACAATTACCTCTAGGAACCTAAGGGATTGGAGTGGAAGGGAGATGGGATTTTTTACAGTATAGCATTTTATTTTATTTGTCCTTTATCCGTATGCATGCATTACCTGTTCAAATATAACTTTTGTTTTTTTCTTAGAGACAGGGTCTCACTTTGTCGCCTAGGCTGCAGTAAAGTGGCACAATCATAGCTCACTGCAGCCTCGACCTCCCAGACTACTCTCTCAGCCTCCCAAACATAAATTTTAAAAACCACTTTCACACATGTTATCTTTTCCATCTTCATTATAACCTTATACTGTAGTAGGACAGATTGTATTCTTCCCAGTTAGGGATGAGAAAATGGAAGTCCATAGAAAAGTGACTGACTCAGTGTTACCCAACAAGGTAAGTGGCTGAGGTCAGGTGGAGACTTTTAGAGCCACAGGCTCTAAATAGGTGGGACTGCATCCAAATTGTCTCATTCTTAACCCTGGTTTGTGCTTTTTCCCTCCTGAGGATTCATCATTTATTAATAAACAAGACTTTTTTTTAAAGAAAAGGAAATAAATGTGATGTGGGAATGTTAGAAAAGAAAGAAGAAAAGAGAAAAAAGAAAATCCAGGGCGGGCATGGTGACTCACTCTTGTAATCCCAGCACTTTCGGAGGCCAAGATGGGAGGATCATCTGAGGATGGGAGTTCAAGACCAGCCTGACCAACATGGAAAAACCCCGTCTCTATTAAAAATACAAAATTAGCCAGGTGTGGTGGTGCACACCTGTAATCCCAGCTACTCAGAGGCTGAGGCAGGAGAATTGCTTGAACCTGGGAGACAGAGGTTGCAGTGAGCTGGGATTGGGCCATTGCACTCCAGCCTGGGCAACAAGAGTGAAACTCCATCTCAAAAAAAAAAAAAAAAAAAAAAATCAATTCCAGAGTAGTTACAAACATAAACTATGGAACCAGGTGGCCTAGGCATGAATCTGGGCTTTGCCGCTTACTGCTGTGTGACATTGGGCAAGTTATTTAACCTCTCTGTGGCTCAGTCCACAGGTGTAAAATGGGCATAGTAATACTACAGTTCAGGTTATTCAGTTTTTTTGTGAGAATCAAATATGTTCATACTAAAAAAAGAGCACTTAAATAGTGCCTGGCACAGAACATGTTACAGAAGTGTTTGTTAAATCAATGAAAATACACCAATGCCCTTTTGGGATTACAGGCGCCCGCTACCATGCCTGGCTAATTTTTTATATTTTTAGTAGAGATGGGGTTTCACCTTGTTGGCCGGGTTGGTCTCCAACTCCTGACCTCAGGTGATCTGCCTGCCTCGGCTCCCAAAGTGCTGGGATTACAGGCGTGAGCCACTGCACCCGGACAGAAATAGTATTTTCTATGTCCACAGTTTAAGCACTCTATACATAACAACTCATGAATCTTTTTTTACATATATTCTCCCATATATCTTGGTGCATACAAATGTGATATTCAAGTCTATATGTGTCAAAGTAAAAATTATTGTGGGAGGCCTGAGCATGGTGGCTCATGCCTCTAATCCTGGCACTTTGGGAGGCCAAGGCACATGGATTACTTGAGGCCAGGAGTCTGAGACCAGCCTGGCCAACATGGTGAAACCTCATCTCTACTAAAAATGCAAAAATTATCAGCCTGGCCAATATGGCGAAACCCCATCTCTACTAAAAATACAAAAATTACCAGCCTGACCAACATTGTGAAACCCCGTCTCTACTAAAAATACAAAAATTAGCCGGATGTGGTGGCGGGTGCCTGTAATCCCAGTTACTCAGGAGGCTGAGGCATGATAATTGCTTCAACCTGGGAGGTGGAGGCTGCAGTAAGCCGAGATTGTACCACTGTACTCCAGTCTGGATGACAGAGTGAGATTTTGCTTCAAAAGAAAAAAAAGATTGTGGGAGCACTAAAGGAGGAAGGATGGGGAAGGCAGCAGCACTGTGAAGAGAAAACTGTTATGGAAAGTGGGAGATTCATGTTTTGCTTGAACCACTGGTGAGTTCTCTGGCCTTCAGACTAATTCTCTGAGACTTTGTTTTCCTCACCTGTGAAATGGAAGCATTTGGTCAGGTGAGTTCTAAAGTCCCTAACATGTTTGAAAAGTGCTAGGACTTTTTTTTTAGACAGGGTCTCAGTCTGTCGCCCGGGCTGGAGTGCAGTGGCATGATCACAGCTCACTAAAGCCTCGAACTTCCTGTGCTCAGGTGATTCTCCCACCTGAGCCTCTGGAGTAGCTGGGACAACAGACATGCACTATCATGCCCGGCTAATTTTCAATGTTTTCGTAAAGATGGGGTTTCGCCACATTGCCAGAGCTGTACTTGACTGACCTCCTGAGCTCAAGTGATCCGCTAGCCTGGGCCTCCCAAAGTGCTGGCATTACAGGTGTGAGCCACCATGCCTAGCCTGAAAAGTGCCATGACTGCTTAAGGGAATTTAAGAGATTAACATAATTAGCAGGGCAGGAGGAGGGCTGCCTAGATGGGTATTGATACCTCAGTGGGACCAAGACTCCCACACTGACTGTGCCACCTGCTTGAGTGGTCTGGTTACCCACATCCTCTTTTGAAGGAGCTATGCCCCATCCTTTTGCACTGAGACTCAGTTTCCAGTTAACGTGGTCCAGTTCTAAAAGGCCAAAGAGATTCTTTGCTGGCCTTGATACTCATAGGGACATTTTGCCACCTATTTTATTCTGATCACAACCCAGAATTCCTGCACTGATAGATTACTGAGTCTTTTGATTTATTTTTTGCAGAAGTAAAATATGGCAGCTAGTAATCTGGTTATTTTCTGATCCTCGTGGCCAGATGGCACTTTCGATGTTAAAACTGTTCAGAGAAAGAGGTTTCACAATGTTCTATACCTTCTCTACACTGTTTCTAACATATCCACATTTTTGATGATGCAAACTTTTTTCTGAGCCCAGAAACTTAGACATTCAATGATGAAAATTGATGCGGTAAGCTCCCAACATCTGGTTAGCCAGGGATCATCCTCCAAACCCTGTTTGATTAGACATTCAATACAATAATTTATAGTTCCTGTTTAGATATTCACTTTGATGATGAACATTTAAAACTTTTCCATTACAGTTGTTATTACTGCATGATAACCATTATTGTTGCATTAATAATGAATATTGTGTATTGTCATTTGCAGAGTATCTTTTTATATTTGCCTTTTTGGGGCCAAGCACACTGACTCATGTCTGTAATCCCTGCACTTTGTGATGCCAAGGTGTGAGGATCTCTTGAGGCCAGGAGTTAGAGGCCAACCTGGGCAACAGTAAGAACCCATCTCTATCTATAAAAAAAATTACTGGCGAGGCCCAAATAAAGCAAGTTTAAAAAGATACTCTGTGAATGACAATATACAAGTGTTCTATACAATATTCATTATTAATGCAACAATAATGGTTATCATGCAGTGGCTCAGGCCTGTAATCCCAGCACATTGGAGGCTTAGGTGGGCAGATGGAGGTCAGGAGTTCAAGACCAGCCTGGACGATATGGCAAAACCCTGTCTCTACCAAAAATATAAAAAATTAGCTGCACATGGTGGTGCACACCTGTGGTCCCAGCTACTTGGGAGGGTGAGAAAGGAGAATCCCTTGAACGCGGGGGCAGAGGTTGCAGTGAGCTGAGATCACACCACTGCACACCAGCCTGGGTGACAGACAGGGAGACCCTGTCTCAAAAAAAAAAAAAAAATTCTGCCCAAGTCCTTTCCACTGTTGTCTTTCTTTTTCTTTTCTTTCTTTCTTTCTTTTTTTTTTTTTTGAGATGGAGTTTCACTCTTGTTGCCCAGGCTGGAGTGCAATGGCATGATCTCAGCTCATCGTAACCTCTGCCTCCTGGGTTCAAGCGATTCTCCTGCCTCAGCCTCCTGAATAGCTGGGATTACAGACATGTACCACCATACCTGGCTAATTTTGTATTTTTAGTAGAGATGGGGCTTCTTCATGTTGGTCAGGCAGGTCTTGAACTCCTGATCTCAGATCCTGCCTCAGCCTCTAGGGAGATGCTAGTATTACGAAGGTGTGAGCTACTGCATGCCCATACTCCACTGTTCTTTTTTTGGGGGCGGGGTCTTGCTCTGTGGCCCAGGCTGGAGTGCAGTGGCTTGATCTCGACTCACTGCAAGCTCCGCCTCCTGGGTTTGTGCACCATTCTCCTGCCTCAGCCTCCCGAGTAGCTGAGACTATAGGCGCCTGCCACCGCCCTGGCTAATTTTTTGTATTTTAGTAGACAGGGGTTTCACCGTGTTAGCTGGGATAGTCTCGATCTCCTGACCTCGTGATCTGCCCGTCTTGGCCTCCCAAAGTGCTGGGATTACAGGCATGAGCCACCGCGCCCAGCCTCCACTGTTCTTTTGGGTGCTCTTGCCATTTAAAATAACTCTTTTAGTGCAATAAAAGTACCTAGTTTTCTTATTTAACTTATTAAAATACTTCTTTTTAAAAAATTTTACATGCTGTTTCCCTTATTTCTGTTTACTTCACAATCTTTCTTCTTCTTTTTCTTTCATTTACTAGAACTCAAATTAGAGAGTTTGAAATGCATAGCAATATAAATAGTTCTTGGATTGATTTCTGACTCATCTTTTAGCCAAACAGCTTGAAATTACAATCAGTGGCCTACCGCTTTAGCAGCCTCTGAAGACTCCCTTATATTTCTGGAGCTGGGAGTTCTTTTTGGTGTTATCTAGCACAGTTTCTTCTTGAAACAGAGGAGAGTAGAGGGGGTAAAGTTACTGCAGTAAGTTCAAACCAGTGAAGGGAAAACTAGAGAAGGAGTCAGAACTAGAACCTGCATGTGCAATATTCCCGCCCAGGTTTCTTTCTTCTTTCCTTTGCTCTTCCATGAGTGCTATCCCTCCTCTATCCTTTTACTTAAACGAAAGTGTATTATCTCCCTAATCCCATGTGATGGATTTAAGGATCATTTTATTTTAGGTTTTAGTTTTTGAGACGGACTCTTGCTCTGTTGCCCAGGGTGGAGTGCCATGGTACCATCTCAGCTTGCTGCAACCTCCATCTCCTGGGTTCAAGCGCTTCTCCTGCCTCAGCCTCCTGAGTAGCTGGAACTACAGGCGCCCACCACCAGACCCTGCTAATTTTTGTATTTTTAGTAGAGACAGGGTTTCACTATGTTGGTCAGGCTGGTCTCGAACTCCTGACCTCAGGTGATCTGCCTGCCTCGGCCTCCCAAAGTGCTGGGATTATAGGCGTGAGCCACAATGCCCCGCCTTCAAGGATCATTTTGAATATCAGTGGGTTACACAATTGTGACACTTGAGACGCAGCAGTCATAAGACTACCAAGGCCTCTTTGGAAATCACAGCTTTCAAGATGGGAGTCTCCTCCCAATTTTTTTGTTCTGGTCTTAGGGTGGTAACAAGAGGCTTTCTCGTGACATACCTAAGCCTTCCTGCTTTGAGCTGAATTGAAAGTAGGGCAGTACTTGCCAATCCCGTGATATTTTGGTGTCTCTCTCTGGTCCTCACCAAGATTAGGAAGTGGGAACATTTAAATCCCATGCCTACAGGCTCCCTTTCTCCCTCCCTCCTTTTTTTTTTTTTCCTTTTTTCTTTCTTTCTTCCTTTTAAGCCAAGCACACTACTAAATCCAAATTGGGAGATTTTCCAAAAGTTAGGCCTCTTTAAATTCGATCCTTTCCCTCTTCTTTCTCCCACAGTTGCAATGCCTGCCTCACAATACACCCAAAGGCAGTAAGTCTACAAACGCACAGAGGAGAAAAATAGGAATCGTGTACTGAGTTGTATTTATTTATTTCATTTTTAATTCCTCTTTATTTATTTATTTTTTTGACCAGGCGAAGTGGCTTATGCCTGTAATCCCAGCACTTTGGGAGGCTGAGGCAGGAGGACTACTTGAGGTCAGGAGTTCAAGATCAGCCTGGGCAACACAGAGAATCCCCATATCTACCAAAAAAAAAAAAAAAAAAAAAGCTGGGCATGGTGTATGCCTGTAGTCCTAGCTAGTCAGGAGGCTGAGGTGGGAGAATCACCTGAGGCTGCAGTGAGCTATGATTGCACCACTGCACTCCAGCCTGAGCAACAGAGTGAGAGACCCTGTCTCTATAAAAATAAAATAAAATAAACCTTTTTTGTTTAGCCAGGCGCAGTGGCTCACACCTGTAATCCTAGCACTTTGGAAGACTGAAGCAGGCAGATCACCTGAGGTTGGGAGTTAGAGACCAGCCTGACCTACATGAAGAAACCCCATCTCTACGGAAAATACAAAATTAGCTGGGTATGGTGGCGCATGCCTGTAATCCCAGTTACTCAGGAGGCTGAGGCAGGAGAATTGCTTGAACCTGGGAGATGGAGGTTGCAGTGAGTCGAGATCGCGCCATTGCACTCCATCCTGAAGACTGAGCGAGACTCCGTCTCATAAACAAAACAAACAAACAAACAAAAACAAAACAAAACAAACAAAAAAATTTTTTTTTTTTGAGACAGGGTCTTGCTCTGTCACCCAGGCTGGCCTCAAACTCCAGGGCTCAAGGGATCCTTCCACCTCAGCCCTGTGGGTAGCTAGCCTACAGGTGTGCACCACTGTGCCCAGTACTATACAGAGTTTTAAATTATTATGATTTCTATTTTGAACACATACCTAAATGAAACCATGACAGTCATTTTTTTTTTTTTTTTTTTGAGATGGAGTCTCGCTCTGTCACCCAGGCTGGAGTGCAATGGCACGATTTTGGCTCACTGCAACCTCTGCCTCCCGGGTTTAAGTGATTCTCCTGCCTCAGCCTCCCATGTGCCTGGAATTACAGGCACATGCCACCACACCTGGCTAATTTTTATGGTTTTAGTAGAGATGGGGTTTCACCATGTTGGCCAAGCTGGTCTCCAACTCCTGAGCTCAGATGATCTCAGGCTCCCAAAGTGCTGGGATTACAGACGTGAGCCACTGTGCCCGGCGGTTCTTTCCTCATTTCTACTAACAGCATGGCTAAACACGAGCTCATTTTCCTAGGCCAACTCCCCGTTTCTTACACTCCAGGCTGTTTGGTTCATTTCCATTTCCACCCAGCAGGGAAGACTAACTTTCCTTCTCCTGGCTCTGGAATTTGTGTTTCTGTTTGTTTGTTTGAAGTCTAACATGGCAGGGGATCGGCCTGCATCTTCCATTCCTGCTCATCTTGGTTCTTCAGAGGGGATCAGGTCTTCTTTGGCAGGGGAATTTTAAAACAACACCTCAGGCAAAGCATAAAAAGTCAGCTGAAACCAGCCTTCCCCAAAGACCAGCTGCCCACTCACCCAACAAACACTTTGGAATTCCTTTACAGGATTCTATCTTTTTGGGGGCTATTTATTCAGTCCTTGGTTTACTACCAGAGCTGGTATTTGCTGTCACCCTGTGATAAAAACTACAAAGATAAAAGCTTTCTTAAGGACTGATGGCATCTTTGAGATGCCTCAGGCTGATCTGCAGAGATTTTCACCACAGTTTAGCAGCATTTGCACCGGTCCTCCGGCCTCACATCCTTGGAATTTACTCCATTGATTCCTAATGGCCTGGGCAAGTCTGCCTGGAAAGGGAGGTTCTTCTTTGCAATAAGATCACCATCAGAGTCAGCCCTGTGGGAGGGAGAAGGAGAGATTTCCTAACCTTTCCTGAAAGCACACCAAGAATTCCCCTTGGCCCAGCGCTGGGGTCAGGAACACCGCTTCCAACTTCTTACTGTGTACCCAAGAATTAAAGCCAGGAAATCACAGCAAAGGGGTCATTTATTCATTCATCAAATATTTATTAGACATCTACTCTGTATGAGGCACTGTACTAGGGCCTCGGTTTACAAAGATGCATAAGTCATAGTTCCTACCAGGCAAAGTCAAATAAGCCTACAGATGCTCACAGTGCTACGTTATTCACATCTTAAGAGTGGTCTGTGTTGGCCGGGTGTGGTGGCTCATGCCCATAATCCCAGCGCTTTGGGAGGCCGAGGCGGGCAGATCACCTGAGGTCAGGAGTTCGAGACCAACCTGGCCAATATGGTGAAACCTCGCCTCTACTAAAAATACAAAAATTAGCTGTGCGTGGTGGTGTGCACCTGTAATCCCAGCTACTCGGGAGGCTGAGGCAGGAGAATCGCTTGAACCCGGGAGGCGAAGGTTGCAGTGAGCCAAGATTGTGCCACTGCACTCCAGCCTGTGCAACAGAGTAAGATTCTGTCTCAAAAGAAGAAGAGAGGTCTGTGATAAGGTCAAGGATCTCGGAAGAGGGAGGCCATCACACTGCAGATGGTGGAACCTGGTGGAGGAAAGATGGCATCACAAAGGAGGTGACTGTCCGCAGAGCCTTTCAGAAGGAAGAGCTCAGACACCGGGGACAAAGGGCATGAGGACTGAAGTGTGGGAGAAAGAAGTGACTGTTCTGTTTGAGTCCTTCCTGAAGCAGACCCAGAAACAAGAACTTGAGGGCAGTAATGAATTTGGGAGATGATTCCAAGAAACCGCAGAGGGGTGCGGGGAGTGCAGCAGGGAATGTAAGGAGGGCATGGCATGTCAACAAGATGGTTATCACTGTGGGCGATTGGAGCTCAGTCCTACCAGGCAGCTCTGGAAGTTGATGTAGAGCAAGTCTTAGAGTCATCCCAGTAGAAGAGCAAAGAAGGTGGATGGGGGGAGTTGCTTCCAGGGATACTTCCAGCTTGCCCTGCCTAAATGTTCTTAGGACCAAAGAAAAGCCGCAGGAGAGTTGTAGATATTTGCAGCAGTATTGAGTGTGTACAGGTCAATGCAGCCAGTTATCAGCGAGGCCCCATAGCATCTGCTACATGGACCAAAGGCACTGAGACATGAGAACAGCACCACAGGCTGGGCCCAGTGGCTCACGCCTGTAATCCCAGCACTTTGGGAGGCTGAAGTGGGCGGATCACCTGAGGTCAGGAGTTCAAGACCAGCCTGGCCAACATGGTGAAACCCTGTCTCTACTAAAAATACAAAAATTAGCCGGGCATGGTGGCGGGTGCCTATAATCCCAGCTACTCGGAGGCTGAGGTAGGAGAATCACTTTAACCTGGGAGGCAGAGGTTGCAGCGAGCCAAGATCGCGCCACAGCACTCTAGTCTGGGTGACACAGCAAGACTCCGTCTCAAAAAAATAAATAAATAAAATAAATTTTAAAAACAATAAAAAAAGAAAAAAAGAAGGAAACAGCACCACAAATGATGGGCTATCTGTTGAAGTGGCAAGAAGTAGGTTGTGATCTGGGAAGGCAGAGTGACACAGAGACACTGGCCTTGGCCAGCTTACCACATGGATGAATTGCTCGCACTTACGGGGATGTGAATGAATCATTCCTTCTTCTGTACTCCCAGGCAAAGCAGGGCCCTTGTGCTATTAGAGCATTAACTTTGTATGCCTACATGTACCCAACCAGACTATCAGTTGTGGATTGTGATCTCACTCACCATCCTGAGTCTAACAGCCAGCCAGGGTCTAGCATAGGGCAGGGACTCAGAAGGTATTTGAATGATGGATGGCTAGTTTGGTTTATACTCACAGCTCTACCCAGAGCTATTTACTGTGCTTAGAGCAGGATTATTTTGGATCCAAAAGGGCACGAGATTATCTTGTGTATGCACTTTGGAAGAGGATTGGAAAGGAGTGGTTGACCGGATGCTCTGAAATATTTTGGAACTCCTTCTCTATAAGTCCGAGCTGGTCCCAGGAGACACTTCCTTCCTCCCCTGCTGCTCCAGCAAGGCCTTGGTGGAACTTTGCCTAATCATCACTTTCATGGAAGACATTTTGCCGCAGTCCTGATGTCATCGGAGAAGCCTGGACTTTCCCTCTGGCCTCGGCCAACTGAGTGGCCTAAGCTCCTCTTTCTGACTAGTTCAGACAGCAGTTGCCTCTGGTTGCCAACCAGAGAAAGAGGCTATCATTGTCATTCAACAAGACAACGGCTTTCTGAAGTGGCCGTGTGACCTTTTCAGAAAATCCCCATAGAAAGGGGAAATATTTTGATGGTAAACAAGAGGAAAACAGAAACAACTCAGTCACCAAAATCGGGCCTCACACCCAATGATTCTGACACAGACTTCAAGATAGAGGAAAGATAATAGGATCTCATCATAGAGTCCATAAAGAATCTCCAGAGGTCTAGTCAGTCCATCCTCCTGCTGAAGATACAACCAAACTGAATTCATTAAATAGCTATACTTAAAGATTTTTTAGGAAAGTTTTTTTTTTGTTTTTTTGTTTTTTGTTTTGTCTTTTCTCATTAGACATCAGAAAATGTTTAGATAAGAAGCTCTTTGGAAAAGAGATTTCTTTTGTCTTTTCCCATTAGGGATCAAAAAATGTTTACAGGTAAGAAGGAATAACAGAACTCATTTCCTGGAAACTCATTTCATAGCTGAGGAAATTGAAGCAGAGCCAGTACTAAAATGTGTTCTTTGAGCCACAGTTCAGAAACTTCCTTAAATCATTCGTCAAGCGTTCCTTGAGTCCCTGCCCCATGGACTTTTACTTGGCGCTGGGGAAATGCAACTCAGCAAGGCAGTTTCTACACCCCTAGAAGGCAGCTTATAATCCAGATGAACGGGAATATTTGCATTGAATTAACTATAACCAGATGTCACCAATGCCATAATGAAGGCATGTTCAAATGCATCTTAAGTCTTACCAAGGGCCTTTTTGATTTTAAAAAATGGGCACCAGGCTAGGCGAGGTGGTTCTTGCCTGTAATCTTAGCACTTTGGGAGGCCCGAGGTGGGAGGATTGCTTGATTTCAGGAGTTTGAAACCAGCCCAGGCAACATAGTGAGACCTCATTTCTACAAAAAAATTTTAAAAATTAGGTACGCATGATGACACATACCTGTAGTTCCAGCTACTTGGGAGGCTGAGGTGGGACAATCACCTGAGCCTAGGAGGTCGAGACTGCAATGAGCCATGATCATGCCACTGCACTTCTGCCTAGGAGACAGAGTGAGATCCTGTCTTAAAAAATACAAATAAATTAAAAAAAAAGAGAAATGAATTCACTTAGGCACACACTTTATAAACAATTGTGTAAATCCCTAAATTCTGCTGTAAAAACAGAAAACACAAGTTTTCTGTTTGTAGTACCAGGCTGTTATTTGTCGAAAGAGTTCAAAGGAGCTAGACCTTCCTACTGCTGCAACCTTGGAAATGTGGTCTCACTATGTTGCCTGGGCTGATTCTCCAAAATAAAAGAAGAAAAGGAAAATCCTCTATTTGTCCAGATTTATTGTAGAAAACCACAATGAGGCTGGGCGCGGTGGTTCACGCCTGAATCCCAGCACTTTGGGAGGCCAAGGTGGGCAGATGACTTGAGGTCAGGAGTTCAAGACCAGCCTGGCCAACATGGTGAAAACCCATCTCTACTAGAAATACAAAAATTAGCTTGACGTGGTGGCGGGTGCCTATAATCCAAGCAATCCAAGCTACTTGGGAGGCTGAGGCAGGAGAATCACTTAAACCCAGTAGGTGGAAGTTGCAGTGAGTCAAGATCGTACCACTGCACTCCAGCCTAGGCAACAAAGCGAGACTCTGTCTCAAACAAACAAACAAACAAACAAAAATAAACGAAAACCACAATGATACTCTCTCTCTCTCTCTCTCTCTCTCTCTCTCTCTCTATATATATATATATATATGTAACAAGAGTTCTGCTCTTGTTGCTCAGGCTGGAGTGCAATGGTGCGGTCTTGGCTCACTACAACCTCCACCTCCCAGGTTCAAGCAATTCTCCTGCCTCAGCCTCCCGAGTAGCTGGGATTACAGGCATGTGTCACCACACCCGGCTGATTTTTGTATTTTTAGTAGAGATGGGGTTTCACTATGTTGGCCAGGCTGGTCTTGAACTCCTGACCTCATTATCTGCCCGCCTCAGCCTGCCAAAGTGCTGGGATTACAGGCGTGAGCCACCACGCCCAGCAACTCTGTAGCTATTTTAAGCAGAAAGGGATTTATTTATGCAAGTAGGTGCTTATACGATTTTTTTGTTTGTTTTGTTTTGTTTTTTCGAGATGGAGTCTTGCTCTGTTACCCGGGCTGGAATGCAGTGGCGCAATCTCAGCTCACTGCAACCTCCACCTCCTGGGTTCAAGCAATTCTCCTGCTTCAACCTCCCAAGTAGCTGGGATTACAGGCGCCTGCCACCATGCCCAGTTCACTTTTGTATTTTTAGTAGAGACGGGGTTTCACCATGTTGGCCAGGCTGATCTCGAATTCCTGAACTCAAGGTGATCTGCCTGCCTTGGCCTCCCAAAGTGGTAGGATTACAGGCGTGAGCCACCGTGCCCAGCCCTAAACAGTTGTTGGAAGAGCAGGTACCTGGCTGGAACTTTGGGCATGACGTCCATAGTAACACTGCAGAACTGGCCTGCCACGGGAGCTGCTCCATCAGCCCCATCCAGGAAGGTGAGGAATCAGAAAACCACCCATGTAACTATTGTGTTCATGGACAGGCCACTTTCATTTTTTAGGGACCAGAAAAGCCGCCACTGCCGCATCTAGGACAGAGTCATGCTATGTCTGCCAGGTACATACCAGCAAAAGATGGGTGCCCTATGTTCTCTCAACACCCACAAAGCTAGAGCAGCACACTGGGATGGACCTGCGGGAACACTCTATGTGTGAGTGCCTGTACTTGCTGGAGAAACAGCAGAAACAGCCAGAAACCTGGCCTCTCCCTTGTTGTTACCTTCTAAACCTGGCCCAGATGGATCTGTTTGTCAGAACATACATTACATTTGGAACTTTGACTGCAAGGAAGTCTGGGAAATGTAGCTTTCAGCTTTCCAGCTTTTTAGTACAGGAAGGCACACTGGAAAACGAGTAGAATGAGATCATCTATAATAGCTACCACTTTCTTTCTTTTTTTTTTTTTTTTTTTTTTTTTGAGACGGAGTCTCGCTCTGTCGCCCAGGCTGGAGTGCTGTGGCCGGATCTCAGCTCACTGCAAGCTCCGCCTCCCGGGTTCACGCCATTCTCCTGCCTCAGCCTCCCGAGTAGCTGGGACTACAGGCGCCCGCCACCTCGCCCGGCTAGTTTTTTTTTTGTATTTTTTAGTAGAGACGGGGTTTCACCGTGTTAGCCAGGATGGTCTCGATCTCCCGACCTCGTGATCCGCCCGTCTCGGCCTCCCAAAGTGCTGGGATTACAAGCTTGAGCCACCGCGCCCGGCCAATAGCTACCACTTTCAACATCTCCAACAGCCACTGCCCTGTGGACCTTGTCATCTCTTACCTGGACGATTGCAATCTCCTCATAACCAATCTCTCTGCTCCCAAGTTCCTTTTTCAATCTATTCTCTGTGGTGTGCTTGAGGTTTTTTCTCTAAGATACATCCTTGATTATGTCACTTTTCTGCTCAAAGTCTTGTCACCCATAAAAATAAGAACCAACTGGGTGCGGTAGCTCACACCTGTAATCCCAGCACTTTGGGAAGCCAAGGTGGGAGGATTGCTTGAGCTCCAGGAATTTGAGAACAGTCTGGATGGTAAAACCCCATCTCTACAAAATATACAAAAATTAGCCAGGCGTGGTGGTGCACGCCTGTAATTCCAGCTACTAGGGAGGCTGAGGCAGGAGAATCGCTTGAACTCAGGAGGTAGAGGCTGCAGTGAGCTGAGATTGAACCACTGCACTCCAGCCTGGGCGACAGAGTGAGACTGCCTCAAACCAACAAGCAAAAAAACCCATTCTCCTTTCAAACGTCTTAATGACCTGGCTCCAACCCATCTTACTAGCTGCAAATCTTGCCACTTTGCCACACTCCCAGGCTTCAGTCACACCAGATACTAAATACTTTCTAATCCCAACCCCTACCTCCAAACCCCAATCTTGTCATTGTTGTTCATGTTGTTCCTCTGGCTAGAATGCCCTGCCAGCCTTCATTTTCTCATTTTTAATTCCCTTGCCCAGGTTGGGAATGGTGGCTCATTGTCTGTAATCCCACTGCTTTAGGAGGCCGAGGCAGGCAGATGGCTTGAGCCCAGGAGTTTGAGACCAGCCTGGGCAACGTAGCCAGATCCCATGTCTACAAAACATTTAAAGAAAAGTTAGCTGGGCATGGTGGTACATGCTTGTAGTCCCAGCTACTTGGGAGGCTGAGACAGGTAGATTGCTTGAGTCCAGTCTGAGAGTTTGAGGCTGCAGTGAGTTATGTCACACGACTGCACTCCAGCCTGGGTGACACAGTGAGATCATCTCTACATTTTTTTTTTTTTTTCTTTTTGAGACGGAGTCTCGCTCTGTCATCCAGGCTGGAGTGCAGTAGCGTGATCTCTGCTCACTGCAACCTCCACTTCCAGATTGAAGTGATTCTCGTGCCTCAGCTACCCGAGTAGCTGGGATCACAGGTGGGCACCAACACGCCCAGCAATGTTTTGTATTTTTTGTTGTTGTTGTTGAGACACAGTGTCACTCTGTCACCCAGGCTGGAGTGTAGTGGTGCCATCTTGGCTCACTACTACCTTCGCCTCCTGAGTTCAAGCAATTCTCCTGCCTCAACCTCCCAAGTAGCTGGGACTACACGCACGCACCAACACACCTACCCTAATTTTTTTATATATTTTTAGTACAGACTGGGTTTCTCCATGTTGGCCAGGCTGGTCTCAAACTGCTGACCTCAAGTGATCCACCCGCCTTGGCCTCCCAAAGTGCTGAGATTACAGACATGAGTCACCACACCTGACCTAACATTTTTTCTTTCAATAAAAATGTAATAATAATTCTCTGTCCAAGGCCAGGCACGGTGGCTCACTCCTGTAATCCCAAAAGGGAGGCCGAGGCGGGTGGATTACCTGAGGTCAGGAATTCAGGACCAGCCTGGCCAGCATGGTGAAACTCCGTCTCTACTAAAAAAATACAAAAATTAGCTGGGTGTGGTGGCGGGCACCTGTAATCCCAGTTATTTGGGAGGCCAACACAGGAGAATTGCTTGAACCCAGGAGGCACAGGTTGTGGTGAGCCAAGATTGCGCCATTGCCCTCCAGCCTGGGCAACAAGAGAGAAACTCCATCTCAAAAAAACAAAAACAAAAACATAAACAAAAACAAAAAAAACGATCCCCTGTCCAAGTATTACCACCTCTAGGAATTTTCCTTTTCTTTTTCCCTTTTTCCCCACAGGCACAATTAATAGATTCTTCTGGCATTTACAACCATCTCTACTGCTCCCCTCACTTTGTATAGTTATATGTGTAATTCCAAGGTGATGGAATGGATCATGTTTCTATTTATCTGTGTATGCCCAGTGTTTGACTCTTGATAGATTATGAATACTTGTTGAACAAGTGAATGAATGAATGAAAGAATGAATGAATGATTGTATGATTATCCTGGGTGTCTAAGACACCCAATCCCACCTGACTGGCTTTTCTCTTCAGTTTATAGACATGCTCATCTCAAAAGGCCAGCTCTCCTTTGATCCACTGGTGATTACCGTACCACTGTTCTTCATTTCGTGGCCCCATTAGTCGAGCAGATTGTCTTGCTTGCTGTCTTCCCACCTTCCTCCCAGTCACTGCTCAGCCTTACCACTCCACAGAAACCACCCTTGTCAAGGGCACCCATTATCTACCGGTTGCAAAACAAAATGATAGTTTTCAATCCTTGTCTTATTAACCCTTTGCCTCAGTTGACTTTGTAAATGTGCCTTCCTTCTTGAATCTAATAATTTCCTGGACTAACGCTTTCTTCTTAATTTCTTCATGTGCTCTTGTCCCTTTGCCAGGACACAGTTTCTGTCCCTAGTCCTATCCTCTTCTTGTTCACCCAACACTCTGGGTGATCTCTTGGCTTCAAGCCCTATCAATTCGCTGCCAAGACATCAAACTTGTGCCTATCTACGGGACATTCTTCTGCCTGCTAGGTGCACCTGATGAGGCTCATTAGGCCTGTATGTGTGGAGTTTTGAAGTTTGGAAGTTTGAAGATGAACTCAGGCACTACTGCAATGACCTCCAAACTGGTGCCTCTGTGCTGCTCTGATCCCTTGCTATGTGCACTAACACTGCACCCAGAACTAGTGACCTTGTTAAAACTAGCATCTGTCTGGCCATGGTGGCTCATGCCTGTAATCCCAACACTTTGGGAGGCTGACATGGGTGGACAGCTGAGGTCAGGAGTTTGAAACCAGCCTGGCCAACATGGTACAACCCTGTTTCTAACAAAAATACAAAAATTAGTTGGGCGTGGTGGTGCACATCTGTAATCCCAGCTACTGGGGAGGCTGAGGCATAAGAATCACTTGAACCTGGGAGGCAGAGGTTGCAGTGAGCTGAGATTGCACCACTGCACTCCAGTCTGGGCAACAGAGCAAGGGACTCTTCCCCACCCCCCCCCCAAAAAAAAGCCAAAACCGCTGGGTATGGTGGCTCACGCCTGTAATCCCAGCACTTTGGGAGGCCGAGGCGGGCGGATCACGAAGTCAGGAGTTTGAGACCAGTCTGGCCAATAAGGTGAAACTCCGTCTCTACTAAAAATACAAAAATTAGCTGGGTGTGGTGACAGGCACCTGTAGTCTCAGCTACTCGAAAGGCTGAGGCAGAAGAATCACTTGAACCTGGGAGGCAGAGGTTGCAGTGAGCTGAGACTGTGCCACTGCACTCCAGGCTGGGCAACATAGTGAGACTCCGTCTAAAAACAAACAAACAAACCAACAAAAAAACCAAAACCAAAAAAACCCCACTAGCATCTGACTGGTCACTATTTTACTCAATGGCTCTGCATGCCATCAGAGCAAAAGCCAAAGTCCTTACAATGGACCAGAAGCCTTAGCAGGCTGTACACAGTTTGTACATTATCCTCCTACCTCATTTCTTATTTCTTTTTCTTTTCTCTCTTTCTCTCTCTCTCTCTCTGTGTGTGTGTGTGTGTGTGTGTGTGATGGAGTCTCACTGTTACCAAGGCTACAGTGCAGTGGCGCGATCTCAGCTTATTGCAACCTCCATCTCCCGGGTTGAAGCAATTCTTGTGCCTCAGCCTCCTGAGTAGCTGGGATTACAGGCGCCTGCTACCATGCCTGGCTAATTTTTGTATTTTTAGTAGAGGCGGGCTTTCACCATGCTGCCCAGGCTAGTCTCAAATTTCTGACCTCAGGGTGACCCACCCGCCTCAGCTTCCCAAAGTGCTGGGATTACAGGCGTGAGCCACCACACCCAGCCCTCATTTCTTATTTCTATCCACTCTGGCTACTGCAGCCCAAACCTTCTAGCTGTTCTTTTTCTTTCTCTTTTTTAAATATGCATTTTTGCAAAATTTTTTTAATTTTTAAAATTTTTAATTATTTTTAAGAGACAGTGTCTTGCTCTGTCACCCAGGCTGGAGTGCAGTGGTACAGTAATGGCTCACTGAAGCCTTGAATTCCTGGACTCCAGCACTTCCCTTCTCTTAGCCTCCCAAGCACAGCCACTGTGCTGGCTGCCAATTTTTTTAAATTGTGGCAGGGTTCAGTACGTTGCCCAGGCTCCTGAACTGAGTAGCTGGGATCGCACACATATGCTACCATGCCCTGTTCTTCTAGCTGCCTTTTTCTTTTTTTTTTGAGAGGGAGTCTCACTCTATCGCCCAGGCTGGAGTCCAATGGTGCCATCTCGGCTCATTGCAACCTCTGCCTCCTGGGTTCAAGTGATTTTCCTGCCTTAGCCTCCTGGAGTAGCTGGGACTACAGGTGCCCACCACTATGCCCAGCTAATTTTTATGTTTTTAGTGGAGACAGACTTTTGCCATGTTGGCCAGGCTGGTCTCGAACTCCTGACCTCAGGTGATCTGCCCGCCTTGGCCTTCCAAAGTGCTGGGATTACAGGCATGAGCCACCGTGCCTGACCTTTCCTTTTCTTTTTTAACTTTTATTTTAGGTTCAGGAATACATGTGCAGGTTTGTTAATGCAGGCAAACTCGTGTCACAGTGGTTTGGTGTATAGACCATTTTGTCACCCAGGTACTAAGCATAGTACACAATAGTTATTTTTCCTGATCCCCTCCCATGTCCCTCCAGCAGGCCCCAGTGTCTGCTGTTCCCCTCTTTATGCCCATTGGTTCTCGTTATTTAGCTCCCATTTATAAGTGAGAACATGTAATATTTGGTGTTCTGTTCCTGCAGGATGTGATGATGACATGAAACACTGATTTAGCGTCAGATGTCTGAGTCCTGGCACTGCCTTTTAGCGGCTGTTTAATCTTGAGAGGAGTCACTTTACCTTTCCAGATCTGTTTCCTTACCTATAAAATAAAATGATTGAACCAGAAAAGAGATGGCGGATAAGTTTCTCTTTTGGTGCTAAGCCTGATAAATGGCTAGTGATTTTCTGGATAATTTGTTGAGAATACCAGGCTCAGTGGCGTAGAGTTAAGTTTGCTAAGAATGCTGGCCTCCAGCTCCACCCATGTTCCTGCAAAGGACGTGATTTTGTTCTTGTTTTTTTTTTTTTTTGGGTCTTACTCTGTCACCAGGTTGAAGTGCAGTGGGGCACAATCACAGCTCACTGCAGGCCCGACTTCATAGGCTCAAGCAATCCTTCCACCTTAGCCTCCTGAGTGCCTGGGACTACAGGTGTGCACCACCATTCCCCAACTAATTTGTAGAGACAGGGTCTCCCTTCATTGTCCAGGCTGGTCTCGAACTCCTGGGCTCAAGTGATCCTCCCACCTCACCCTCTCAAAGTGCTGGGATTACAGGCACGAACCACCATGCCCGGCCAATCACTCTTTTTTATGGCTGCATAGTGTTCCATGGTGAACATGCATTCTAGCCATTCTTTTTTTTTTTCTTTTTTGAGATGGAGTCTCACTCTGTTGCCCAGGCTGGAGTGCAGTGGCGCAATCTCGGCTCACTGCAAGCTCTGCCTCTGGGGTTCACATCATTCTCCTGCCTCAGTCTCTTAAGTAGCTGGGACTACAGGCGCCCGCCACCACACCTGGCTAATTTTTTGTATTTTTAGTAGAGACGGAGTTTCATCGTCTCTACTAATGGAGCCAGGATGGTCTCCATCTCCTGACCTCATGATCCGCCCGCCTCGGCCTCCCAAAGTGCTGGGATTACAGGGCGAGCCACCACACCCGGCCTCACATTCTAGCTATTCTTAAAGGCACCAAGCACACTCTTGCTCTGCCTGGAGTATACTTCCTCCGAGTATCTGCATTAATCTGTCCCTCACTGTCTTTAGTTCCTCTCAATGTCACCTTCTCAGGGAAGTCTTTCCTTACCACCTTTGAAATATTGCAACCAGCTTTCAGCTTTATTTTGTCTCTGCTTTATTTTTTCTATTCCCTTCTCTGCTCTGTGTTTCTTCATAGTACTTACCATCATCAAGCATGCTTTATATTTTACTTACTTGTTTTTTGTTTGTCTGCTCCCAACAGAAGCAAGCTCCATGAGGACAGAATTTATGCCTATTTTGTTCACTGCTGTTTTCTCCAGGTCTAGAAAAATAATTGGGATATAGTAGGAGTTCAATGAACATTTACAGAATGAATGATTATCTCTACTCCAAATTTTTCTGCTGTCTTCTATCTTACCCCCAATTATCTGACTCTTACCATAATACCATGACTCTTGTATTTTAAATATATCGTGAATCCTCTCTTCTCCATCTACTTTGCCACTACCCTGGACTCGGATGGATATGCCTATCTGATCTCAGCATTCCCTGTTTGAAACCTTTCTGAACTCCCTGGCATGGCAGACACTTTTCCTCATGAACTGACCCCTGTCTGTCTCTCAATTTCATCTCACATCACTGCCTTGCAACCCTCCAGCATAGAAAACTCCTCGCCTTTACACACCTGAATCTACAATTTATTTGGTTCCTTGGTGATTTTTGCTCACCTGAAATGCACTTCTCTTCTTTGTCTCGCTAGCTTGCAGGCAAACTTCAAGCCTCTCAGCTCTCCCCCAGTTTGGCCCTTTAAGCCAGAATATATAAGTACTCCCCAAAACAAAAAAACAAAAGCAGAACAAACAAAGAATATATAACTACTCACACAGCATCCTGGGCGTACACAGCATACAACCATTGGCTGGTTGCTTACCTGCCTTCATAAGATACGAGTTCCTTGAGGATGGGCACCATAGCTCATTTTCTTTTCTTTCTTTCTCTTTCTTTCTTCCTTTCTTTCTTTTCTTTTCTTTTCTTTTCTTTTCTTTCCTTCCTTCCTTCCTTCCTTCCTTCCTTCCTTCCTTCCTTCCTTCCTTCCTTCCTCTCTCTCTTTCTCTCTCTTTCTTTTCTCTCTCTCTTTCTTTTCCCTCTCTCTCTCTTTCTCTTTTCTCTCTCTCTCTCTATCTTTTTTCCTCTTTAAAACTCTTGTTGCCAGGCCGGAATGCAATGGCTTACTTCAACCTTTGCCTCCTGGGTTCATGTGATTCTCCTGCCTCAGCCTCCTGAGTAGCTGGGATTACAGGCACCCGCCACCATGCCTGGCTAATTTTTTTATATTTTTAGTAGAGATGGGGTTTCACCATGTTGGCCAGGCTGATCTCGATCTCCTGACCTCAGGTAATCCACCCACCTCAGCCTCCCAAAGTGCTGGGATAACAGACAGGAGCCACAGTGTCTGGTCAGCTCATTTACTTTTCTATCTTCGGCATGATGCACAGAACCTGACACATAATAGATGCTTGAAAAATGTTTGTTGGGCCGGGCGCGGTGGCTCAAGCCTGTAATCCCAGCACTTTGGGAGGCCGAGACGGGCGGATCACGAGGTCAGCAGATCGAGACCATCCTGGCTAACACGGTGAAACCCCGTCTTTACTAAAAAATACAAAAAAAAAAAAACTAGCCGGGCGAGGTGGCGGGCGCCTGTAGTCCCAGCTACTCGGGAGGCTGAGGCAGGAGAATGGCGTAAACCCGGGAGGCGGAGCTTGCAGTGAGCTGAGATCCGGCCACTGCACTCCAGCCTGGGCCACAGAGCGAGACTCTGTCTCAAAAAAAAAAAAAAAAAAAAAGAAAAATGTTTGTTGGATGAAACAATAGCTGGATGTTTAGATGAATCATCATAACAGAAAATACTTAGATAAGACTTATAATGGTGCTGTTCTAAAGACTGCACCTACAGTTACACGTGGAATCCTCTTAATACTCTCAAGGAAGTGGGTACTGCTAAAGAGTCTAAAGGTCATGAATGGCTAAGTTAATTGCCCATATTCACCCAGTAAGTGGCAGAGATGGGATTCAGACTCAAGCATCTGGCTCCAGACTGTGTGTGTGTGTGTGTGTGTGTATTTTTTTTCTTTACTGTTTTTGATTGACACATAATAACTGTACATATTTATGGGATACAGTGTGATATTTCAATACATGTATACAATGTGTGATGATCAAATCCGTGTAATTACCAAATCAAATCCAACATGTCAAACATTTACTATTACTTTGTGTGGGGACAGATGGTATTCTTTTTAAATTTTTATTTATTTTAAAGTTAATTTATTTTTGGGGCACAGAGTCTAGCTCTGTCACCCAGGCTGAAGTACAGTAGCAGAATCACAGCTCAGCGTAGCTTTGATTTTCCAGGCTCCAGCGATCCTCCCACCTTAGCCTCCTGAGTAGCTGGCACCACAGGTGGGTGCCACCCTGCCAGGCTAATTTTTTTGTTGTTGTTTTTTTGAGACTGAGTCTCCCTCTGTCACCTAGGCTGGAGTGTAATGGTGCCATCTTGGCTCACTGCAACCTTCGCCTCCCGGGTTCAAACTATTCTGCTGTCTCAGCTTCCTGAGTAGCTGGTATTACAGGTGCCCACCACCTCACCACCGGCTAATTTTTATACTTTTAGTAGAGATGGGGTTTCACCATGTTGGCCAGGCTGGTCTTGAACTCCTGACCTCAGGTGATCGCCCGCCTTGGCCTCCCAAAGTGCTGGGATTACAGGCATGAGCCACTGCGCCCAGCCCTGCCTGGCTAATTTTCTATGTTTTGTAGAGACAGGGTTTTGACCTGTTGCCCAGACTGGTCTCAAACTCCTGAGCTCAAGTGATCTGCCTGCCTCAGCCTCACAAAGTGCTGGGATCACAGGCGTGAGCCACTGTGCCCAGCCCAGACTGTGTCTTTTTTTTTTTTTTTTCTTTGTTTGAGACAGAGTCTCACTGTGTCCCCCAGGCTGGAGTGCAATGGCATGATCTTGGCTCACTGCAACCTCCGCCTCGTGGGTTCAAGCGATTATCCTGCCTCAGCCTCCCAAGTAGCTGGGACTACAGGTGCATGCCACCATGCCCAGCTAATTTTTATATTTTTTAATAGAGACAGGGTTTCACCATGTTGGCCAGGCTGGTCTCAAACTCCTGACCTCAAGTGATCTGCCCGCCTCGGCCTCTCAGAGTGGTGGGATTACAGGAGTGAGCCACTGCACCCAGCCCAGACTGTGTTCTGGAGGACTAAGTGTATACAGGTGATGGATACATGGTGGACACAAAGGTATTCCAAGCAGAAAAATAATAGAAGCAGAGGCAAGAATGTTCACATTATTTTGATGTAGATTTTATAGTCAGTAAATTTGGCCACATCTGCAATTAATTCTGTCCTATAAAATCATCATCCCCTGCAGTATATTTCAGATTAAAACCTTAACCCTCCCCGTCCCAACACACACACATTTTTAGAGATGGTTTCTCATTATGTTGCCCAGGCTAGACTGGAACTCCTCCGTTCAAGCGATCCTCCCACCTTAGCCTCCTGAGTAGCTGAGACTATAGCTGCATGCCACGGTGCCTGGATTAACCATAGTTTTGAAAACACACTTTTAATCATTCTCAAATGTGTTCCTAACCCTCACATCCTAGATGAGCTAGACCCTTTCTTGACACACACCTCTCAATATTGAGATCATAACATTTAAATGTATATCCGCATTCACTCATTCATTCAAGGGACACTTACTGAGTGCCCATTATGTTCCAGACACTATTCTTGACACTAGTGATACTAGTGATACCACTACTAGAATACACACAACATTTGTAACACAATCATAGACATATATGGAATTTTTTGTGAGGCCATGGAGGCCATGGTTAGGATTGCAGGTTCACGAGCCAGAATGCCTGGGTTAAACCCCAACTCTGCCACCTTCTAGTCCTGGGAACTCAGTAATGTCATTTACTTGGTCTCTTTCTGTATAAAATGAGCATAACAACAGTCTCTAGCTCATGGGCTTGTTGTGAGGATTACATAGTTAATACATGTAAAGTGTGTGGCGTAGTATCTGGCAAATACTCAGTAAGTACTTAATAAATGTTAGCAATTTTATGTTGGCAATCTTTTCTGACAAGTTATTGCTGAATGATTGAGCTTCTTAGGTGGGGCTGTTTTCCATTATAAAATAGAAAGAAATCTGCAGATCGTCTCTGGTAGGGAATAAGTCTTAAAGGGATACAGAGGAATTAACAGCATTTGTTGCCATAACAAAATCATTCCGTGGTCTTGAGCAGGCCTTTAAGAGCCTATAATTTACATTAGTGCTCCCTCCATCTCAGCGGGACAGGCTTTGGCAGAGCTATTTGTGCAAGAACGAAGGTCAAGGGACTCCTTGCATTGAAGGCCTTTCTCAAAATGAAGGATTTGGCTTCTGAGATTAATGTTCGAAGTGAACCCCTGCTATACTTAATTCCCTTTTCTGTGAACTCAGTACATTTTTAAAATTCAGTCAGGGGCCCTCCTATGGTGTGGCATGGAAACCAACGGCCCAGACTCCCTTCTAAACGAGTTCTGAATGGCTCTCCCTCATCCTATGGGCTGTCTACTGCATTCTAGGGGTAGCCCCTGGGCTAAATCCTTTGGAGTCAAGAGTGCCCTGGAATAAAACGTCTTAAATTTGCACATATTAGACTTAGTGGGAATTTAATATTAAAGTTGAAAACAAAAATATGTTTTAGAAAAAGCTTCTATGGGTGTGGCCACCCTATGGGGAAAGTGGAGGCTTTAGAAACTGTGGGGATGAGAGGTCTCTCTGGTCAAGCTGCACGTTCTGGATTAAAACAGGATTTCTTGGCCGGGCATGGTGGCTCACGCCTGTAATCCCAGCACTTTGGGAGGCCGAGGCGGGTGGGTCACGAGGTCAGGAGTTCAAGACCAGCCTGGCCAACATGGTGAAACCCCATCTCTACTAAAAAATACAAAAATTAGCTGGGCATGGTGGTGCACGTCTGTAATCCCAGCTACTTGGGAAGCTGAGGCAGGAGAATCTCTTGAATCTGGGAGGCAGAGGTTGCAGTGAGCCGAGATTATACCACTGCACTCCAGCATGGGCGACAGAACAAGACTACCTCTAAAAAAAAAAAAAAAAAGATTTCTTTTCTGAATAATACCTGTTGAGAGAAATAATCACCAGCCACGATAGAAAGCTTAGGTTCAGGCCGGGTGCGGTGGCTCACGCCTGTAATTCTAGCACTTTGGGAAGCCAAGGCAGCCAGATCATTTGAGCCCAGGAGTTTGAAACCAGCCTGGACAACATGATGAGACCCCATCTCTATAGTTTCAGTAGTGTGGAATAGTGAAAAGCAGTAAAAACAAACAAACAAACAAACAAAATAAAACTTGGCTCTGCAACTTACTAGCAATTACTGAGAACCTTACTTTCCTAATCTGATCGCTCTTGTTGCCCAGGCTGAAGTGCAATGACGAAATCTTGGCTCACTGCAACCTCCGCCTCCAGGGTTCAAGCGATTCTCCTGTCTCAGGCTCCCGAGTAGCTGGGATTACAGGTGCCTGCCACCATACCTGGCTAATTTTTGTATATTTAGTAGAGACAGGGTTTCACCATGTTGACCAGCCTGGTGTTGAACTTCTGACCTCAGGTGATCCACCTGCCTTGGCCTCCCAAAGTGCTGGGATTACAAAGCGTGAGCCACTGCGCCTGGCCCTGCCTTATCCATATTTAACTCTCACAGTTGTGACAATTAAAGGTGATAATAAATCTATCATTGGGAATGCTATGTACATGCTATGCCCATAAGTGGAAATGGTATGCACATGACTGGTTATTTTTTTATTGTGGCTTACCTCTCTTGATGAGGGTGTCTTAGATAGCATTATTTGATCTAAGACAAGCATGGGAAAGACAATTCTTTGTGAGTTTTGGAGGAGGTTTCTTTCCAGATTCAAAAGGAAATACCATTTCTCCAGTAACTTCTATGTGCCAGGGTCCATGCTGAGATTTTAGCTCTCATTTAACTCTTGTAGAAATCCAGAGAGATGGCCAGGCGCAGTGGCTCACGCCTGTAATCCCAGCACTTTGGGAGGCTGAGGTGGGTGGATGACCTGAGGTCAGCGGTTTGAAAGCAGTCTGGCCAATATGGTGAGACCCCGTCTCTACTAAAAATACAAAACTAGCTAGGCGTGGTGGTGCATGCCTGTAATCCCCGCTACTTGCTAGAATTGCTTGAACCTGGAAGGCTGAGGTTGCAGTGAGCCAAAATCGTGCCACTGTACTCCAGCCTGGGCAACAAGAGTGAGACTCCGTCTCAAAAAAAAAAAAAAAGACTGGGTGCGGTGGCTCACGCCTGTAATCCCAGCACTTTGGGAGGCCGAAGCAGGCGGATCATGAGGTCAGGAGTTTGAGACTAGCCTGACCAACATGGTGAAACCCCATCTCTACTGAAAAAAAAAAAAAAATTAGCTGGCTGTGGTGGTGTGTGCCTATAATCCCAACTACTCAGGAGGCTGAGGCAGGAGAATCACTTGAACCTGGGAGGCAGAAGTTGCAGTGAGCCAAGATCGCACCATTGCACTCCAGCCTGGGCAATAGAGTGAGACTCCGTCTCAAAAAAAAGAAAGACATCCAGAAAGATAGGTGTTATTAACTTATAAATGAAGACACTAAAACTCAAAGTGATTAAGCAATTTGTCCAACATCACATAGCTCAGAGAAAAAAATTGAGATTCAAACTCAAATCTATTGGAAACGAATTTTCATGCTGTTTGCACTCACTCCGGAACATTGCCTCATAGGCAGAAGGAAAAGAAGAAAACAGAAAGTAAAAGGCAAGGGTCTGGAAAACTAAAATGCCCCAGGAAAATGGAGTGGGCCTAAGAATTAAAATAATTATAATAATAATAAAACAGGGGGCAAGGTTAGCCAGAAAAAAGAAATAATGAAAGTTCACATTTGTTTTGCTATAGCCTGCCACTTAGAAAAATCTATTTTATTTTTGTCATGTTCCTGGGGAGGGCAGTGAGAAATAGGAACAATAATTATACCCATTTCTCCAGTGGATTTGGGGTTCAAAAAAAAAAAAAGAAAAGATATACCCACTTCATAGGTGTCAGTGGGCAAAACTGAAGAAGGAGCAGGCAACATCTGAGAAAGGGTAACTGACCCTCTCTGAGATGAGGACTCACTTCCTGAAGTGGAACCTGAGCCTCCTCAAGCAGGAGTTTTCCCTGACTCCACTTCCGGTTCACCTGGAGTCACTGATCTCCACACTTTCAAATTCCTTTTACTTTTATTATTTTATTTATTTATTTATTTGAGTCAAAGTCTCACTCTGTCACCCAGGCTGGAGTGCAGTGGTGCAATCTCGGCTCCCTGCAACCTACACCTCCTGGGTTGAAGCCATTCTCCTGCCTCAGCCTCCGGAGTGGCTGGGATTACAGGTGCCCGCCACTATGCCCGGCCAATTTTTGTATTTTTAGTAGAGATGGGGTTTCACCACGTTGGTCAGGCTCATCTGGAACTCCTGACCTCAGGTAATCTGTCTGCCTTGGCCTCCCAAAGTGCTGGGATTACAGGCATGAGCCACCGTGCCCAGCGAGAATGTCCCCTCTGGAATCCTTCAGCTTGGACAGTCTGTGACGGTGAGCCTTTTTTGAGGCCATAATCCAGATACTTCTGGAAAAGAAAAGAAAACTTCAGGCTAATACGGAGCTGGGTTTTTTAGTTGTCTTAAGGGGGTGGAGCCATTGTTTGTGCCTGGCAGTGTCAACCTTTAGGTCTGGTGAGGGAACTTTGCTGAGAGAGTTCCCACTGCCTGCTGCTCACAGTACATGCTGGCTGGTATTGACAAGGAATGAACATAAATGCAGGAAATGTTGAATTTGTCTGGGTTAAATTTTGCCTCAAGAGAAGATAAAAGATCAGAAGGATTTAAAATGTTCCAGAATTCTTTGCTGGTTTTAAGGAATCATTTTTCCCAAAGGTGGCAAATGCTGCTTTTAAATTTACGGTTTTCTTGATTCCCCTTCAACCTTTATTTCGCTCTCTTAGGGCTACTACTTTTTAATTAATTTTCACTTAACTTTATAATACTGATGAAATAAAGAAAAATGAGGGTTATTTATATATATTTTAATAAAATCTAGTTTGATTTTTCAACTTAAAAAAAAAATTAGAACTGAGAACCAGTCCCGACCTCACCACCCAGTCCTTGGACTTATACTTAACCCGTGTGATTTCAGTGTTTTCATCTGTAAAATGGGGACAAAATAGCTCATAGGATCATTTTATAAGGATCAGATAAGGTAAGAAGGGTGAAAGTGCTCCATAAAGTAGAAAGGGCCTCATTAATGGGATTATGATTTCTTTCTTTCTTTTTTTTTTTTTTGAGACAGAGTCTCGCTCTGTCACCCAGGCTGGAGTGCAGTGGCCAGATCTCAGCTCACTGCAAGCTCCGCCTCCCGGGTTCACGCCATTCTCCTGGCTCAGCCTCCCGAGTAGCTGGGACTACAGGCGCCCTACAGGCGCCCGCCACCTCGCCCGGCTAGTTTTTTGTATTTTTTAGTAGAGACGGGGTTTCACCTTGTTAGTCAGGATGGTCTCGATCTCCTGACCTCGTGATCCGCCTGTCTCGGCCTCGCAAAGTGCTGGGATTACAGGCTTGAGCCACCGTGCCCGGCCATGATTTCTTTCTTTAAATGTGAAGTTAAATGGAGGATAAAGGGTGGAGGCACTGATAACATTTTAGCCTTCAATAATCACTTTTTAATATTTATGAGGAGTTTCAAAATCATTTCCCTCTCTTTCATACTGCTTTTCAAACGGCAAGGGTCATTATTTGTCCGGCCCAGTCTGGGATAAGTAACACTCCCAGGGTTAGACACTAGGTCAAGTGCTAAAATACAAATGAGAATTAAGCACAGCAGATGGATGATTGCTGGGTCCTGAGTTTCCTTCCTATTAGTGAGCTTCATGGAATGCAGGCAAATTAATCTCCATTTCTCTTGTCAATCTGGTAACTTTTAAGTGAGATGAAATTCAGTTGGCTACCCTTTACAGGGACTTTATTTCCCATTGTATTCAAGACTGTCAGCAATGAATGTAAACTGTTTGTAAAAATCCCATCGTTAGAATCTTCCAGAAACTGAGGCTGGGAGAGATTAAATATCTTGCTCATGGCCTCACAGCTAGTGAGTGGCAGTGCTGGGGCTACAGCCCATGTCTAACTCTGACCACACGCCCCTTCTTCAGAAAAAAGCCGTAATGTAAATAATAATAAGAATAACAACAATAACGGCAGCTAACACTATGTGCCAGGCACCGTTCTAAGCTCTTTGCATGTGTTAACTCAACCAGCAAAGAACCATTTTTGGAACATTCTTTCACTAAAGTAGCCCGGTATTTTTTTTTCCCCTCAGCTGAATGACACTGCAACCCGAAATCACAACTCTGTTTTAGGTTCCTGGTGGTGCCTGCTTCCTCTTCTCGTTTGTTTAGTCACAGAATTAGATTCCTGTTGGCCCATTCCGCGCCTACAAACAGGCTTAGCGCTCCACTGAAATGCGGGAGGCTCCTTAACTCTTGTATAAACAGGTAAGGCGAAGGGGGTGGGGCGCGGATTGCGGACATCTGGGTTTCTTGGGGATTGGGATGGGGTGGGGGTTCCAGCCAACTCCCCAGAGAGCAGGCAAGGTGAAGCGAGAGCTTGGCTGCTGTTTCTAAATGCAATGTTTTTTTGTTCCCTTTCTAGAAACCCTTCGTAACTCTAGGTCAGAGCGCATTAAAATGAGCCACTTCTGAACGAGCAGCGCCCAGGCCCCAGGCCCTGCTGCGAAGGCCCCAGCAAAGGTCAGGGCCCCGTCCGCGTGACGCTCCTGCCTGCGTGCGGCCAAGCCATGCTCGGCCCCAGGTAAGGACGCCCCGGGAGCTCTCCTCGGGCACGCGGGGGTCGCGGAGATCCCACCTCGTCCAGCGACTTCTTTATGGGGGGAAGAAGGGGAACGGGGTGGTTCCGATCGGCTTGAAATTCAACAGCAGGTTCCTAATTCCTCCAACGTGGTTCTGGCTGGGTTTCTCCAACAGCCCGAAGGGGGCCGAGCGTCTGACTGGGACAGATGCCCCCAGGTGGAGCAGGTGCCACTTCTGGGTGTCTGAAAGGCATGTGACTTTTGGGGCGGGGATAGAAGTCCGTCTGGTCAAGTCCCCCGATCTCTGCCATCAAGGCCGATTTTCTTTGAACCTTCAGCAAAGGTATCTGCGCTCCTAAAAACAAGAGGAATGTGGCACTGGCCTTTAGCCAGGGGAGGCTCAGCGAGCAGGATAAAATTTCAGGGCAGATTTACGGGAAGTTGCCGGTGTTGGGAGTAAAAATCTGGTTTGGTGAGTTTAAGGGAAGGGAGTAGACGAGACACAACCTTGCTACTGTGAGGCGGATGGCCTCGGCAGGGGGCGGGCGGCGGGAGGAGAGAGGGAGGGAACCGGGAAGGGCCCGCAGACCAGACGCTGAGCGCTCCGGTGCGCAGCGCCCCACGCAGCCGGGACCCGGCGCCGCTCTGCGCGTGGAACCGCCGCGCGCTCCCGGCCTCGGGAGCTGAGCTCGAGAGAACTTCGCTGCCTTCGGGTCGCCGCTCCCGCTTTCCACTGTGGAATGTGCAGCTTGGGATAAAGAAAAACCAGGGTTTGGGGAGCGGTCCTCCTGGAGACTTTCTCTCCGCAGGTCTCCAAGGTTAAGCAATTCTGACCCACTGGAATTCCCAGAGCCTGGGAGTTAAGCCTAAAACGCTCTGTTGCTTTAAGCGGCGCGGTGGGGAGTCGCTGGACACTCCTTATTTTGGTTTTACATTAAAAAGAAGGCGGACGAGAAGATGTTGTAGGTGACTTCCTAGCTGTGTTATGTTGCTCCTGGGCTGTGGATGGTGTTAATTTCTGAAGTGGGCGGCTCCAAAAACTTAACAAGGAAAGGTAAGGTGTTTTTTGGTATTCCTTCTAACTATTGTCCCTTAATCTTACATTTGGGTCCCAATTTTTGAAGTATATATTTTTTTCTTTTTCTTCTCTTTTTAGCCCTTATCCCTCATGCTATCACTCACCTTCTGTCTCTTGGTATATTTAGTGGGAAATAAAGTGTTTATAAAAAGGTTTGAAAAGGGTCAGCTTCTGGGAAGGCAGATAATCATTACAGTCAGCCCCATCGTGTTTCCTGTAGTGATGAATCTTTTTCCATAAAAGAAACTGATTTTTTTTTCACTCTTGAAAATACATGATTGGACCGCCCAGAAGCGCAGGTGACTTTAGACTCAGATTATTACAGTGAGATTGAGGAAGCGTCCTGGACAGGAGGCATCTCATTTAAGTGTTAACCAGGGCAGAGGGGGGTCTTCCTGCAGTAATTTACCTCTGAAAGTAACACTCAGTGGAGGTGTAGTTGTTTCAAATTAAAAATTCAACCTGTAGAAAAGGGTAGGGCTGATGAATTATGACATCTGACAAATTAGCAGTTGACCGGATATTTAAGAAATCAGATAAAATAAATGGAAGTGGAACTTTTCAAATAAATGACTCATTTTTTAATTAGGTAAAAGTTCAGCCACTCCTGGGTACTGTCCCAAGGCACAAGTGATAGGAAGATACCACCAAGGTCCTTACAGGCCATTACCGATCTGAACTAAAAATCAAACCTTTTTTTTTTTTTCTGGTGGTATTTTAATGACTCACTGTTTTGTTTAGCAGGAATATAGATTAAAAAATGTATTCTTTCAAAGTTTTAAGGCAAGGTCATACGAATTTCTCAGGGGAGGGAAAGCAAAGGGTTGGCAACCCAACATGAAGGGGTTGCCGAAGTTTTGAGCTCAAAAGGTTGGCAATTAGATCCAGAGCGTTTGAGAATTGCAGGTGCTAATTCTAATGGTCAGCGGCGTAACACACAACCTCTAGATAAACCAAAGTACTCAACCTAGAGGATAAGAAGAGATCACTTTGTGGGAGTTTGTGTTGCTATTCATTTAAACAATGATCTTTGTCAGATTGCTGACTTGAAGTCTTGGAGGGAACTAAAATCAACCCAGTCTGAAAGGAAAACAGAAGGAAAAAAAGAAAGGAAGAGATGGTTTGGGTTTTAATATTTTTTTCTGGTCTGCTTTACCCTTCATCTTGTTCTGATATACATACTGTTGGCCTCTTTGACTCAATTACTGCCCACTGGAAGAATGGGATCTCAGAAATTTCCCAAGCACCTAGCTTCGTGATTAACTTTCAGTATGTGTCAAATGAAGAAATAAGCCTAGCTCTGCTGTCCTTTACCTGGCTAGGTAGGCCATGCTTAAATTAATTAGATCAAGATATTCTGAATATCAATCAATTATTAAAGATTTATTATCTTCCTCTTGATTTTTGCATTTACAGAAGTTTGTAGGATTGAGAATTCATCATCATCATTTTTTTTGTACCAATCTCTGTATTTTTAATAGTCAACATGTTTATTTTTGATTCCCCCACTGTGCTGCTTTAAACTAAATTTTGAAAGAATTCTGCCCAAAGCAGTAGTGATACTGAGGATGAAATAAAGACAGAAAGCAAGGGAACTACATGCTTCTGGACACATGTTCTATACACTTGCTCTAACCAGTGTTAAAGACTGTTCATATTTTTTTTCCTCACATGATAAGAACATTCATATTAGACTATTTGGTTTACTGTTCTACCTAATGATTTTTTTAAAAGATTGGGTTAAAGTAGGCGAAATTATTTTCTTACAAAAGGATTTAATTTGCTTTTCAAATTCTGCTCTGAAGCTCAAGATTAAATCATATCCCAAATGACTGAGCTTTCATTGCTATAGAAAAGCATTTGGCTATTTCAGTAAGTTTCCACCTCCACATCTTAAGTCTCCTGATTTATCAGAAAAGGTCAAGGGAGTGGATACAAGGATGAAGGTGGGAGATTTTCTTAAAATTGGACCCAGGCGCAAGGAAAACTGTGATTAGGTTATCCCAGAAGATACATTATTCTGGGGAAAAATAACTTACTCTGAAGAGGGTTTAAGTTTGGGATTCATGAGACTTAGCAGAAAGGGTATGTTTAGAATGAAGGTAGAATTTGGGTGCCAAACTTTTATGAAGTTACAATGAAGACATTAAGTGCAGCTTTAAGTGCTTGTCACAGTGATTCCAAGCTAAAGGTTATGTTGCAGTGTTTCAGCTACTGGCCTGATTAGGAGATATATTTTCTTTCCCTCTTGGGAACAGTCTCTGTGTCTTAATGATGATGCTGATTTTCTGGTTTAATATCATAAAAGGTGTGTGTTAGTCCCAACATTACTGCTCCAAGTAATGGCTTCAAAGAGCAACTGGATAAATATTTTCAATAATAGCGATGCAGAGATGACTTGGGTTTCAAGATAGGAGGCCTTTGGAGCCTCCAGAGAATTGTCGTAGAAGTGATCAGTAACTAATTGCTCAGTTGCCACCTCAAGTTGTTGTTTCCATCTTATGCTGGAGAGATTCAGGAAAATGGCACCCTGCCATTTTTTGTGTGTGGTCCTGAATCATCCTGTCAGTAAAACTCCTGAGATCGTCTGAGCTGGAGTTCTGATTGTTTCTGTTTCTCTCATAGTTGCTTCCCCATCTATTCTGTCAGCGTCTGTATCAGGGGAGAGGCAGTGGGGAGGGCGATCTCCTCCGCTTGAAGTCAATGACCACCTTCTTTTAAGGATCTCGTATCTTTTGCTCTGAAAAAGGTGTGGGGGAGGAAAACTTTCATTTTCCAGTGAAAGTAGAAAGGGAGAGAATGTCTAGAGGAATAAATGGCCAAGAAACAGGTAAGTTCTGAATGTGGTCCTAGTGTGGAATTTACCAGAAAGCTCACATGGAGATTACCAATGCCCTCAAAGGATTGCAGGTAAACTAGCAACTGTGAGAAGTAGAAGCTCCTCCTCCCTTTTGTAATTCAGATGTTCCTAGTGTACTGCAATAGACACTAGTTTGAATGAATTCAAGATATCATCTCTTGGTACAACCAAAAGTAAACTGATTACAAAAGGCACAAACCCTTCAACCATACTCCCACTCTCTGCCTTTCCTCTACTTTCTGTGTGGTTTAAGGAAAAAAAAAAAAAGAATTGCAGCTCGATTTAAGTAACTTACATATTTAATAGGAGAAGTCTTTTTTTGTCATTGTGAATCTTCCATTTTTGTCATCATAGGAACTTAGTTTATGTAAAAAACGATTTGTAGGTGTGTCTAGATGCATATGGTTTATGTGTTTGTAAAATAAAATACATAAATAAGCTGATCACATAGAAGTGATTGTGACTATAGTAGCTCTTTTGGTACACCCTATCAAAGCTTTTAGAGTGGAGTCATTTTAGAAGTCAAAAGCACAATCTCTGCTTTTCTGAAGGCCGTTTCAGGGAGATGACATCAAGAGAAAACAGAGTGCTAGTGTAACCCTGAAAACCCTTTGTGTTTTAGGAAAATATCAATGTTTTGGTCTCAGGAGATTTCTGGTTCTGAAAAATGTATGCTTTATTTATAGATTATACTCAACCACATTAATCAAGAAAAGAATATCCAGTCTCCCCAAATCACGATATTTGTCTTTGGGGATGCTATATGTTTGTGGTTCTCATGAACATGGTGGTCCTGCACAGAGACCATAGTGGGTTCCTGGTGGGTGTACATTGAATGAAAGGGGAGTTGCTGACAGCTTTGGCCTCCTGACTGTGCCTTGCATCGATGAATTGTCAGTTTTGCCTTGAGTACCCACCAACTGGGGTGGAAGACAACCTGTTCCCAGACGCTATGGATAATCCACATGTGGGTGAGCAAGAGTTAAGTATATGTACCAGTGGGCAGTGAGTGAGTGTACAATGAATGCAGGGCATTGTGCAGCTGAAACAGGAACAGGATGCCTGTACCTGACCAAGGAAATGCCAGCGTATTAAAATTATAATAAAAAGTATCTACCTTTCAGAGCACCGAGACCTGGCTCAATCATGTTTGTAAAGCATTTCACATGCCCCAAGAAAAAGAAAAAGTATAGAAGTACAGAATGGACAGGGTTTTTTCAGGTGTTATTTCTCTTAGATCAATTTAATTCCTATTCTGAAAATGTATAGTTGAACCTTGTAAGCACAGGTAAATCATTCATGTTTCAAAAACTAGGGTTCCACATTGGTGAAGATAATAGCACGGTGACTTTTGAAAAGATGGCTTAGGCTGGGCACGGTGGCTCATGTCTGTAATCCCAGCACTTTGGGAGGGTAAGGTGGGTGGATCACAAGGTCAGGAGTTCAACACCAGCCTGTCCAATAGGGTGAAACCCTGTCTCTACTAAAAATACAAAAATTAGCCGGGCATAGTGGCAGGTGCCTGTAGTCCCAGCTACTTGGGAGGCTGAGGCAGGAGAATTGCTTGAACCTGGGAGGCGGAGGTTGCAGTGAGCCGAGATTGTGCCACTGCACTCCAGCCTGGGCAACAAGAGTGAGACTCCGTCTAAAAAAAAAAAAAAAAGAAAAGAAAAGGTGGCTTAAATAATATTTCTTTTTGTGTGTTGTCATTTAGTTTTAAAAATAATAACGTGGTTCTCGGTACACCAAGCCCTTGCCAAGATTAGGCCCATCTTCCCAGTAGCCTTCTCAAGACAAAGTTGCCTTTGTGTAACTACAACTGGGAGGGTTTGGTGACATAGAAAACTCAATGGGGCACTGCAACTTTTTATTAACAGAAAATGCAATGGCCTAATGTTTTTGTGGTTTTCTGTTTTTGTTTTATGTTCTACCAGTTCGTATCTCTGATCTATTTCTCCATGAGGATGATCTTACTATTTTAGACTTGTCCAGGGAAGAGTGAGGTGGTTGTGGCTTAACCTTAGAATTTCGTTAGATTGTAAAAGACTGCAGCATGCTGGCATGGAGGAGAGCTCAGCTCTGCGGGCTAGTTTGTTATCAGGGAAATCAGCAAAGTTTGGTCACATGGAGAGAAAAAAAAGGGATTTAGCTAAAGATGCAGATTTTGGGGAAAGGATGGCTATTCATACTAAATTCACACTCCATAGCAGAGTGACTAGGAGCATAGACTGCCTTGGTTCCAATCTTAGTTCTGCCACTTACACGTGACTCTAGGCAGGCTAACTAAAAAAGAAAACCTCGTGACTCAGTTTCCCCAACTGTAAAATGCCTACCTCACAGGGTTATTATAAGGATTAAATAAATTAATCTGGGCCAGGCTTGGTCACTCACACCCGTAATCCCAGCACTTTTGGAGACCAAGGCCTGTGGATCACTTGAGCCCAGGAGTTTGAGAACAACCTGGGCAACATGGCAAAACCCCATCTCTACAAAAAATACAAAAATTATCCAGGCGTGGTGGTGCGTGCCTGTAATCCCAGCTACCCAGGAGGTTGAGGTGGGAGGATCCCTTGAGACCGGAAGGTGGAGGTAACAGTGAGCCAAGATTGCGTCACTGCACTCCAGCCAGGGGGACAGAGCAAGACTCCATCTAAAAACAAACAAACAAACAAGCAAACAACTTTATACCTCTTTTTCTGCTCTTTAATATCCTTTAAAAGGCTGAGAGGCTTTTCCTATGGCAGCAGCTGGGCTGAGAGGAGCGTGGCTGTCTCCTCTCTCCGCCATGGCGTGTGCTCGCCCACTGATACCGGTGTACTCCGAAAAGGGGGAGTCATCTGGCAAAAATGTCACTTTGCCTGCTGTATTCAAGGCTCCTATTCGACCAGATATTGTGAACTTTGTTCACACCAACTTGCGCAAAAACAACATCCCTACACTGTCAGTGAATTCGCAGGTCATCAGACCGGTGCTGAGTCTTGGGGTACTGGCAGAGCTGTGGCTCAAATTCCCACAGTTGGAGGTGGTGGGACTCACCACCCTGGCCAGGGTGCTTTTGGAAACATGTGTCGTGGAGGCCGAATGTTTGCAGCAACCAAAACCTGGCGCTGCTGGCATCGTAGAGGGTACACAACCCAAAAACGATATGCCGTCTGTTCTGCCCTGGCTGCCTCAGCCCTGCCAGCACTGGTCATGTCTAAAGGTCATCGTGTTGAGGAAGTTCCTGAACTTCCTTTGGTAGTTGAAGATAAAGTTGAAGGCTACAAGAAAACCAAGGAAGTTGTTTTGCTTCTTAAGAAACTTAAAGCCTGGAATGATATCAAAAAGGTCTGTGCCTCTCAGGGAATGAGAGCTGGCAAAGGCAAAATGAGAAACTGTCGCCGTATCCAGCGCAGGGGGCCGGGCATCATCTATAATGAGGATAATGGTATCATCAAGGCCTTCAGAAACATCCCTGGAATTACTCTGCTTAATGTAAGCAAACTGAACATTTTGAAGCTTCCTCCTGGTGGGCATGTGGGACGTTTCTGCATTTGGACTGAAAGTGCTTTCCGGAAGTTAGATGAATTGTATGGCACTTGGCGTAAAGCTGCTTCCCTCAAGAGTAACTACAATCTTCCCATCCACAAGATGATCAATACAGATCTTAGCAGAATCTTGAAAAGCCTAGAGATCCAAAGAGCCCTTGGAGCACCACGCAAGAAGATTCATCGCAGAGTCCTAAAGAAGAACCCACTGAAAAACCTGAGAATCATGTTGAAGCTAAACCCATGTGCAAAGACCACGCACCGGAACACCATTCTTCGCCAGGCCAGGAATCCCAAGCTCCGGGTGGATAGGGCAGCTGCTGCAGCAGCAGCACTAGAAGCCAACTCAGATGAGAAGGTGGCGGTTGCAGGCAAGAAGCCTGTGGTGGGTAAGAAAGGAAAGAAGGCTGCTGTTGGTGTGAAGAAGCAGAAGAAGCCTCTAGTGGGAAAAAAGGCAGCAGCTACCAAGACACCAGCCCCTGAAAAGAAGCCTGCAGAAAAGAAACCTACTCCAGAGGAAAAGCAACCTGCTGCATAAACTCTTACATTTGATTATTCCATAAAGGTCAAATTATTTTGGACAGCTTCTTTTGAATAAAGACCTGATCATACAGGCAGTGAGGAGGGGAAAAAAAAAAAAAAAAAAGTCTGAGAGTTGCGAATAAGCGATGATGAGGAGGAAAAAAGTGCATTGTTTCATAATTAGAAAAAACTTATTAGGTCATTATTAGAAGGAAAAAAGTACGTTTTCTCAAAATTAGGGAGAGTGAAGAGCTGAGTGTGGTGGTTCATGCCTGTGATCCCAGCTACTTGGGAGGCTGAGGCAGGAACATCGATGGTTGACAGGAGCTCAAGGCTTTTAGTATGTTATGATTGCCCCTGTGACTAGCCACTGCACTCCAGCCTGGATAACATAGTGAGATCTCACCTCTAAAAATTACGGAGAGTCAGCCAAGAAATCCAAGAGTGAAAGGGCAGTATCAGGTGAATATCAATGAGTCACAGCAGTGTGGCTTTTCTGGTGGGCTGACGGTGTACTCTTAGTTAAGGAAAAGATGAGGAAGAACAGGTGGATGAAGAAGTATTGGAAGAATTGCCTCTAGTGAAATCCTATTTGCAGAGCAAAGAGAAATCCAATAACAAGTTAGCCCTTCCCATTTGGTGCAAACAGTAGTTTGGCTCAGGGACCTCCTTTGCTTTTTGCTCCACATTGTGGGCTCCAGGATCTACCTCAAGGTATTTGCCAATGAGTAAACAGAAACTGCCAGCTCATGTGATACGGACAAGCCCAGTGTGAAACCTAGGAGTCACTTCTCTGGTGGGAACTGCAGGAGGCACACAGACCCTGAAATTAAATGGTAACACCCATGTTCTCATACACCCTAGTCATGTATGAAAGGTCTTGCCTTTTCTCCATTGGCTAGAGCTAGTGTCAGAAGGGTGGATGCGTCTGCAGAATCTGCTTATCTGCTCCCCTGCTTCCACCTTTGTCCTCACTGCTCTCCCTGCACTCTCCTTTCTTGACCTAGTATCCAGAGTGACTTTGTTTTTTTTGAGACGGAGTCTCACTCTGTCACCCAGGCTGGAGTGCAGTGGCATGATCTCAGCTTATTGCAACCTCTGCCTTCCGGGCTCCAGTGATTCCCCTGCCTCAGCCTCCTGAGTAGCTAGGATTACAGATGTGCACCACCACGCCTGGCTAATTTTTGTATTTTTAGTAGAGATGGAGTTTCACCATGTTGGCCAGGCTGGTCTTGAACTCCTGGCCTCAAGCGATCTGCCTACCTTGGCCTCCCAAAGTGCTGGGATTGCAGGCGTGAGCCACCGCACCTGGCCAGAGTGACTCTTTTAAAACAGAAGTCAGATCGTATCAGTCCCCTGCTGAAAACTTTCTAGAGCCTTTCTATCTCACTCAAAAGCCAGTGAGTGACTTTATTTCTAAGCCCCATCACCTCTTTAACCTCACCTGCTACCACACACATCCTTACTCCCTCTGCTTTAACCACACTCATTTTCTTGATGGGGTGTGCCCAACACATTCATACCACAGGGCCTTTGCACTGGCTTCCCCTGATGCCTGAACCATCATCCCCAGACATATCCATGCTTCACTCCTTCGCCTCCTTCAAGTCTTTGCTCTGCCTCTTCCTAGTTAAAACAGCAATTCCTCCTTCCTGCCCGCATCCTCCGTGTCGCTACCCTGCTCTTTCTCTGGTATTTATCACTTTGTAGCATGCTATGTAATTGTATGACCTATTGTCTATCTCTCCCTGACTAGAATGTCTACTTCATTCATTGATATATCCAAAGCACATTAGAGGAGCGTCTGCCACAGAGTAGGTGCTCCATAAATATTTGTTGAATAAATGAATAAGACACACAGGCTTTTACACATTTCAAGCGTGACCGAAAGCGTTTTACTCGAAATACAACCACGAACATACCTTTCTGAATGAGCATGGGTTTTCTCCCAGACCTCTTCTAGGAGGCTGCCATGTTTTCTGTGGTTTATTTTCTCTGCCACCACAAGTCCTTGATGGAGGCTGATGACTAAGTAACGTGCAAGGCAGGGCCAAATGTGGGGATGTTGCAATCATTTCAGCACTTCCCCATTTCAGAGCTTCCCTGTTTCCAAATCAAAGCCTCCTCTTTGGCAATCTTTTTGTGATTTACATCTAAATGTATAGCCCTCTGTTTTGAACCTGTTTTGTGAATTGCATGCCCTACAGATACTTGACTGACTTATGTTACTATATTGTTTATCACCTTTTCTATTGTCATTTAATTATAATTAATGATTGTTCTGAGAGTAACTGTCAAGACAAATTGTCTTAAATAACTCTTTTCACCTTTGAGGTTTTCACAAGTGTCAATTGCTGCTACAGGATTCCATTTAGATTGTTCTTGGTTGTAGAGCTCAATTAGGTATTTTTGTCTTAACCTGGCATGAAATGGAAGTGCTAGAGTCATTGTTTGAGTCTTTAATTTTTCCCCAGAACCTTTATACAAATACTTGATCTTGCCTTTTACCAAATGGCAAAACAATTCTCTGATCTGTCATGTTTGTTTGCTAGGCTTGGCTTCGTTCTCTCCTTTGGACGATTATCTAGGTTTGGCAAAATTGCTTTTCTTGGCCTTGGGAGGCACAGTTTCCCTCTCTGTGTTCATTTGCCTTGTTTAGATCCATAATTCACTGAAAAGGGCTTCCTCAATTGCTGGTAAACTCCTGTGGCTACTAGGCTTGGGGACCCTACAAACCATCTTGAAGGTAGTACAGACTCCAGGAAGGTTCTTTGCAGTAAAAAAAAGGCAATAGTACATAAAGTCTGCTGAGAGTAGATGAAGAGCCTGGATGTAGTTATTTATGACTGTTGTCAATCATGGTTTGTGGCTGATTTAGAATTATTTGGATTTTTTTTTCCTTCTAAATTGATTTGGAAGACATCATCACAATTTGTTGAGGAGTGCAAAAAATACACACACAAATTATACGGCTAATAAACAAAGAGCTAATGTTCAAAGTTATTTCTGCAAATCATCTTATTTCTTATCACATGTACTGAATGGGACATTAGAAATGAATGGGGGGCCAGGCACAGTGGCTCACGCCTGTAATCCCAGCACTTTGGGAGACCGAGGTGGGTGGATTACTTGAGCCCAGGAGTTAAAAACCAGCCTGGGCAATTTGGTGAAACCCCTTCTCTATTAAAAAAAATTTTTTTAAAAGAAAAGAAAAAATGAATAGCATATAAATGTTAAATTAGACTTGTCTTGTTAATATACTATGTAGAGGCAGCTGGTGGTAATTATTTACCAAAATATAGAACCAGTAAATATGAATTAAATGACTTAAACTAGACACATTGAAAGGACTTATTTTCTTGCCTAAATATAGACTTTTTCTTTTGAGATGGAGTCTTGCTCATATTGCCCAGGCTGGAGTGCAGTGGCACAATCTCGGCTCACTGCAACCTCCGCCTCCTGGGTTCAAGCCATTCTCCTGCCTCAGCCTCCCGCCTAGCTGGGATTACAGGCGCCTGCCACCACACCTGGCTAATTTTTGTATTTTCAGTAGAGATGGGTTTCACCATGTTGGCCAGGCTGGTCTTGAACTCCCAACCTTGTGATACACCTGCCTTGACCTCCTAAAGTGCTAGGATTACAGGTGTAAGCCACTGTGCCCAGCCCAGAATTTTTTTTTTTTTTTTTTTTTTTTGAGATGGAGTCTCACCGTCACCGAGGTTGGAGTGCAATGGCATGATCTCAGATCACTGCAACCTCCGCCTCCCAGGTTCAAATGATTCTCCTGCCTCAGCCTCCCGAGTAGCTGCAACTACTCGTGCCACCACGCCTGGCTAATTTTTGTATTTTTAGTAGAGACGGGGTTTCACTGTGTTGGCCAGTCTGGTCTCAAACTCCTGACCTGGTGATCCGCCCGCCTCAGCCTCCCAAAGTGCTGAGATTACAGGTGTAAGCCACTGTACCCAGCCCAGAGTTTTTCTTTTCTTTTCTTTTTTTTTTTTTTTGACACTGAATCTCGCTCTGTCACCCAGGCTGGGGTGCAGTGGCGTGATCTCAGCTCACTGCAACCCCCGCCTCTCAGGTTCAAGCAATTCTCCTGCCTCAGCCTCCCGAGTAGCTGGATTACAGGCATGCACCACCAGGCCTGGCAAATTTTTATATTTTTGGTAGAGATGGGGTTTCACCGTGTTGGCCAGGCTGGACTCAAACTCCTGACCTCATGTGATCCGCCACCTCGGCCTCCCAAAATGTTGGGATTACAGGCATGATCCAACGTGCTTGGCCTAGATACAGACTTAACTGCTGTTTGAGCAGCTGCTATGTGCTGGACACTGGATACTAAGTACTCAGTGGTGAATAAAGGTTCCACATCCTCTGGGACTTTCTTTGTGGGTTGGAGGTGAGATTTAGTGCTCTGAAGGAACCAGGAACCTGCAGGTACTGCACAATAGTGGGTGGGAATCCCATAAGTGAGGTCATCAGAGAAGGCTCCTCCAGGGAGGTGGGGCTGAAGTTATTTGATGAGCAGGGAGATGTCCATCTTTGCTAGATGGAGTAGCATTCATGAAGGTCCTAAGGCTGGGAACGCTTGGCATGTTGAGGGACTTAAAGAAGGCCAACCTTGCAACAGTACAAGGTGCCCAGCAAGGAGGAGATGGGCACAAGGTAGGGTTATGGGGATTACCGAGACTCAGAGCATGTGGGTCACTAAACATCATGGAAAAGAGTTTGCATTTTGTTAATCCAGGCCTAAGAGAAAGCCGTTAAAGACGGCTTCTTAAAAGATAACCCTGACCCAGGCTGGAGCGCAATGGTGGGATCATGACTCACTGCAGTCGTAAACTCTTGGGCTCCAGTGATCCTCCTGCCTCAGCCTCCCAAGTAGCTGGGACTACAGGCACATGATCACACTAAGCTAATTCTTTGATTTTTTTTGTAGAGACAGGGTCTCACTATTTTGCCCAGGCTAGTCTTGAATTTCTGGGCTCGGGCAATGCATCCATCTTGGCCTCCCAGAATGTTGATATTACAGGTGTGAGCCACTGTGCCTGACCAGGAGTTGATTTTTGGGAGTGGCATTGATGGTGGGGAGAGCCAGTGGCCTGCATGGGATTTCTTCTGTGTATCTACCTGCCTCTTTTATGACCTGAGTCTGAGGCTGGCAGTGGCCAGCAGAAATTGCAAGATGTCGTGATGGCCTGGAGGGAGGACTCAGGATGAGGGGTTCTGATCTGTGTTGCTGGCTGTGATGGCAGAGACTGGGAGAGAACAAGTTTGAGGCAGGTAGAGGAGATCAGGAGCTCAATTTTGGATGTGTTTACTGAGGTTCAAACATCCCAAGGAGATGCTGGAAGTTTCCCTTTTTTTTTTTTGAGACGGAGTCTCGCTCTATTGCCTAGGCTGGAGTGCAGTGGCTCAATCTCGGCTCACTGCAGCCTCTACCTCCCAGGTTCAAGCGATTTTCCTGCCTCAGCCTCCCGAGTAGCTGGGATTACAGGCACGTGCCACCATGCCTGGCTAATTTTTGTATTTTTGTAGAGACGGGGTTTCACCATGTTGGTCAGGCTGGTCTCGAACTCCTGACCTCGTGATCTGCCCACCTCAGCCTCCCAAAGTGCTGGGATTACAGGCGTGAGCCACTACTCCCAGCTGGAAGTTTCCCCTCTTATATCCAGTGCCTCTAGCAAAAGCAGGAGACACCTCTAGTGCCTATCATTCATTTTGAGAAAAAGCATTATTTTATTTTATTTTTAGAGACAAGGTGCCACTCTGTCACCAGACTGGAGTGCAGTGGCATGATCATAGCTCACTGTAACATCTTGGGCTCAAGCAATCAATCTTCCTGCCTCAGCCTCCTGGGTAACTGGGACTACAGGCGCATCACCTTACCTGGCTGCCTAGCATTTTTTCTTTTTTCTTTTCTTTTTTTTTTTGAGGGTCTTGCTCTGTTGCCTAGGCTGGAGTGCGGTGGCACAATCATGGCTCTCTGCAGCCTCGACCTCCCTGGGCTCAGGTGATCCTCCCACCTGAGCCTCACAAGTAGCTGGGATTACAGGTGCGCATCACCATGCTTGGCTAATTTTTTGTATTTTTTGTAGAGACAGGGTTTACAATGTAGCCCAGGGTGGTCTCAAGCTCCTGGGCTCAAGCAATCAGCTTGCCTCAGCCTTCCAAAGTGCTGGGATTACGGGTGTTAACCACCATGCCTGGCCCTTCACATTCTTTTAGACAACTATTTTGTATTTCAGTGTTTCTCTTTATGTCCACATTGGCAAATATAAAGTGTGTGATCTTTACTTACATACCGCAAATGACAAAATAATGCTAATTGAGTATCTAGGGTATATAGGAAACTGTAATGGGGAAATGGGGTTGGGGGCAAACATTAAAAAAAAGACCTAAGTATAGTTTCAGTCATCAAACTTATAATTCAAATTAATCATATATATTTACTAAAATTTTAACATTTATATTATATATTTAATATGCAATCACATTAATATAAATATATATATATATTTTTTGAGACGGAGTCTGGCTCTGTCGCCCAAGCTGGAGTGCAGTGGCCGGATCTTGGCTCACTGCAAGCTCCGCCTCCTGGGTTCACGCCATTCTCCTGCCTCAGCCTCCCGAGTAGCTGGGACTACAGGCGCTGGCCACCTCACCTGGCTAGTTTTTTTGTATTTTTTAGTAGAGATGGGGTTTCACCGTGTTAGCCAGGATGGTCTCGATCTCCTGACCTCGTGATCCGCCCGTCTCATGATCCGCCCGTCTCGGCCTCCCAAAGTGCTGGGATTACAGGCTTGAGCCACCGCGCCCGGCCTAATATAAATATATTTAAAGTACATGTATATATTTATATATAATTAACACTAAGTGTATTTAATATATTTAGCATGTATATGTACAATTTATAATATTAAATGCCATATTTATTTATTTATTTTGAGGCAGAGTCTCACTCTGTCACCACGCTGGAGTGCAGTGGCGTAATCTTGACTCACTGCAACCTCTGCCTCCAGGGTTCAAGTGATTCTCCTGCCTCAGCCTCCTGAGTAGCTGGGACCACAGGCATGCACCACCATGCCCAGCTAATTTTTTTGTATTTTTAGTAGAGAGGGGGTTTCACCATGTTGGACAGGATGGTCTCGATCTCCTGACCTTGTGATCAGCCTGCCTCGGCCTCCTAAAGTGTTGGGATTACAAGTGTGAGCCACTGTGCCTGGCCTTAAATGCCATATATATTTAGTAGTGAAAACAAAAATTTGTGTGAACAGAGATTCATCCCACATAACAAATAAGAGAAAGATAAAGGAAAATGTAAGATGAGGCTGGGCACGGTGGCTCACACCTGTAATCCCAGCACTTTGGGAGGCCGAGGCGGGTGGATCACTTGAGGTCAGGAGTTCGAGACCAGCCTGGCTAACATAGTGAAACCCCCGTCTCTACTAAAAATACAAAAATTAGCCCGCCGCGGCGGCAGGTGCCTGTAATCACAGCTACTTGGGAGGCTGAGGCAGGAGAATTGCTTGAACCCCGGAGGCAGAGGTGGCAGTGAGCTGAGATTGCCCCACTGCACTCCAGCCTGGGCGACAGAGCGAGACTCTGTCTCAGAAAAAAAAAAAAAAGAAAATATAAGATGAAACAGTGGATTTCCTTGTGAGTTATAATCACTGAGAGACATGCAAATTCATGCTGTAAATATTGATGCTATAAAAATGGATCCATTAGAACACATAAATGTATTTCTTGTCTGTTTCTTACATAACTTTTGTAAGCTTTGTAAAAAGGGTCTGCTGTGTTTCTTCTGCATATTATGTGGGTGGAAATTAGAAAGCTGATACAGGCACGTTTTAAACCACATAATGAAAGGCTGATTTGTATCTCTAGCAAACTGAGTTTTTGAGTTTCTAGTACCTAAAGCGAGCCGGGGATATAAGGGTGAGCACCACACAGGGCTTTTGGAGCTTATAGTGGTGGAAGCTTTATCTGTTTGTTTTTAGCACCACACTGCAACCTCCCAAGCAGAGATTATTCTAAAAAAATGATTGCGCGTATACTTGCAAACTCATAGGAATAAAGTGGTCTCAAGCAATGACCAAAGAAGTGATGTTTTAAAAAGTCATAAAGCATTAGAATTGGATGGAGTTAGAAGAGGCTATGATGGATAATGTTTTGCAACCATGGCTATAGAAACTGTCAGTGGCTGTAGCATTTTATTCTCCAATGTCATGTCAACACCGGTGGAACCCATGAGGTGTAATTGGTTTTATTATTGCTTAATTGAGCCACAGATGCTGTGGTTATTTGTTTCGCCTAAGATGGTTCAGTTTCCAAAAGGATATGAAGCGCCTGAAGTTTTCACAATTAATTAGTTAATTAATTTTGAGACAGAGTCTCACTCTTTTTTTGCCCAGGCAGGAGTGCAGTGGTGTGGTCTCAGCTCACTGCAATCTCTGTCTGCTGGGTTCAAGCGATTTTCATTCCTCAGCCTCCCAAGTAGCTGGGATTACAGGCATGCACTATTATGCCCAGCTAATTTTTGTATTTTTAGTAGAGATGGGGTTTCACCATGTTAGCCAGGCTGGTCTTGAACTCCTGACCTCAGGTGATCCACCTGCTTTGGCCTCCCAAAGTGCTGGAATTATAGGTGTGAGCCACCATATCTGGCTGAATTCTGTTGTTAATAAGAAAGCAACTTTGGTGAGGAGCTGTATAAGGTGCACCTGGAACAGTCATGTAGTGAAAGAGGCTTTGTGTGGATAATGACTTTTTTTTTTTTTTTTGAGTCAGGGTCTCACTCTGTCATCCAGGCTGGAGTGCAGTAGAGTGATCTCAGCTCACTGCAGCCTTGACCTCCTGGGTTCAAGAGATTCTCCCACCTCGGCCTCCTAAGTAGCTGGGACCACAGGCGCATGCCACCATGCCTGCCTAATTTTTTTTGTATATTTTGTAGAGACAAGGTTTCACCATGTTGCCCAGGCTGGTCTTGAACTCTTGAGCTCAAGTAAGCCACCACGCCTACCCAGCTATGACTAACATTTATTGAGCACCCACTGTATGCCATGCATGGTTTCTTATTTTTATTTTTTTTGAGACAGGGTTTTGCTCTGTTGCCCAGACTGGAGTGCAGTGGTGTGATCATAGCTCACTGTAGCCTCAACCTCCTGTGTTCAAGTGATCCTCTTGCCTCAGCTTCCCAAAGTGCTGGGATTACAAGCGTGGAGTCACTGAAGGGCGACTAGTCAGAATCACAAAACAAACCCCAAGGTGGAGGAGTAGGTTTTGGCACTATCCCTCATTTGACAGGTGTAGAAATGAGACACTGTCTAATAACTTGCCCAAGGTAAATGGTGGTCAGAATTGAGACTCTGTGTGTGTGTGTGTGTGTGTGTGTGTGTGTGTGTGTGTGACAGGGTCCTTTTCACCATGTTGCCCAAGGCTCACTGCAGCCTTGACTTCAGCCCCAAGTGATATTCCGCCTCCTAAGTGCTGGGCTGGGAATGCATGTGCCTACTCATACTCAGCTAATTTTTTTTTTATAGAGAAGGGGTCTCATCTTTCTGCCCAGGTTTGTCTCAAACTCTGGCCTTCCAAACGATCCTACCCCTTGGCCTCAGAGTGTTAATGCAGGTGTGAGCCACTGCACCTGGCCAAGACTCTTGTAAAGCTTCCCAAAGGAGGTCAGGTTTGAATAACCAGGTCTTTGGACCAGGACCCAGTCTTCTGCAAGGTCTGTTCTTGGCTTATATCACCTCAGACAATTGACCCTGGCCATAGCCCTTGTCCTTACTGCCTTTCACTTTCCTTTCTTTTAAAATTAGATTGGTTGGGGGAGATTTTGGACTAGGCTTGATTTGAGGCTCTTCTTACACAGCTGCATTTTCTCTAATTCTTTTTACTTTCATGGTTCAAATCACTAAAAGGCTGCTGGTTCATTGGATGTCTGAAGGGATCGGGGTGAAGTGGATGGGGGATGGTCACTTGGCTTTAAGTTGCAGGAAGGAAATAATTCTAGGTTAGATGGCTTGTTCCAAATCTTACAAAGTTCTTACAGATTTGATTCTTAACTCTCAGATCCCTTCTGAGATAGTGAATTTTGCTAGTATATAGGATGGTTCCAGACTGGTGGTTCTAGATTTTGTCTCTTCCAAGGAACATTTGGTAATGTCTGGAGATGTTTTGGGTTGTCACAATGTGGGAGGCAGTAGTGGGGGTGGGGCTCTGGGGAGCTCTGCATGCCTCTTAGCAGGTGGCAAGGCCAGGGGTACTGCTGGATATCCTACAGTGCCCAGGGAAGCCACTAACAACAAAGAATTTTCCAGCCCAAAGTGTCCATAGGGCTGAGGCTGAGAAAACTGCGATTCTGAGTGTTTCTTCATAAAGTCACTACTGTTCTTTTTTCTTTTTCCTTTTTATTTTTATTTTATTTATTTTTTGAGATGGAGTCTTTGCTCTGTCAGCCTAGGCTGAGTGCAGTGGCTGATCTCAGCCCACTGCAGCTCTGCCTCCCAGGTTCACCATTCCCTGCCTCAGCCTCCCCGAGTGAAGCTGGGATTCATAGGTCAAATTTTCACCCGCCCGCTAGTTTTTTGTGTTTTTTAGTAGACGGGGTTTCTAATTGTGTTCGGCTTGGGTAGGATGGTCTCTGATCTCCTGACCTTTTGATCCCATTCTGTCTCGCCTCCCAAAGTGCTGCTGGATTACAGGTTTGAGCCACTGCTACTGCCTCTTTTAAATGGATCTCACTTCAGCTGCCTTAGGGTTGGTCATAATCCTGCCTTGGCCTCCCAAAGTGCTGGGATTACAAGCATGAGTCACCATACCTGGCCTGTTACTACTGTCTTACACACCATAAATGATATTCCTTTCTTTAGTTTTTGCCTGTCCAAATATTAAACCTCCATCTCTCTGGATGATTCATAGGGTCCAAGAAGGTATTAGGGGAGAGGGTCAGTGAGAAGTTGAACTGAACTCTGTTCTTAGGAATGTTAAGTGTTTTAACAGCAGCCTGCTAGAAAAGTCCTCATTTCATAGTTTATTTTTCCCTTTGTCATGAATTCAGCCACTTCACTGTTTCCTTCTCAGATTCTAAGAATTTTTCTTTCGAGGCTACTAATGTCATTAGAATATCCCCAGAGTTTTGGTATGCTTTTTTTTTTCTTGAAGGACTTCTTGATATTTATATATTTCAGACAAAGCTGAACTTTGAGAAAGTTGTTAGTAGAATCTTTTCAGACCTAAAGATGCCTGAAGTTCAAAGGTTTAGGTTTGGTTAAAATGAAGTTGTCCTGTATTTTATTAAGACTGTATCTTGACTTCATTTAAAGCAAAAACAAACAAACAAAAATCATTGTACAGTGCTTTCAGCTTCATGGAGACTTATATTAAATGAACACATGCCGGCGTATAGCTGGACTGTCAGCAGCTTTGGGAAAACAGCGAACATTCAAGGATGGCTAGAAATAAGTCTGTGTACCAGGCTGACATTTTCCTTTGAAGAAACCTTTTAGTCAATATTTGATGTCCTGTAGATTTGGGGAAGGAAGATAAATAAATGTGTTTGCAGTTGTTCTTGGCTGAGAGAAGTTGAGTTTACCTAAGTTTCCATAAGAAATTAATTACAACCAAAGGAAACAAAAACCTAGGGAATGGAGATCATAGATGAATGAAGATCCCTCTGCAAATTGAGATGGGTTCTAGGTTTGACTTCTTTGTAGTGGAAATAAAATGCAGCTGAATGAGCTCTCATTTTTGCTGAATACAAGACACCTTCAGATATAATAAGTGGGAAAATGATGTGTACTGAGAAGCCTGGAAATTCTCTGATGACCTTTTATGTTATTTTAGGTCATTTAAGGTCACAAAAGTCCTACAATGCCCTGTTCGATCAGATTAAAGAACTGCCCATCCTAGTTTCTGCTTCTGGCAGACATCAGAGAATATATTTTTGACAAAGTCATTCATAGAATTTCTAGCTATACTTCTTTTTTTTTTTTGAGACAGAGTCTTGCTCTCTTGCCCAGGCTGGAGTGCAAGTGCAGTGGTGAGATCTCGGTTCACTGCAACCTCCCCCTCCTAGGTTCAAGCTATTCTCCTGCCTCAGTCTCTCAAGTAGCTGGGATTACAAGTGTGTGCCACCACACCTAGCTAATTTGTGTTTTTAGTAGAGGCTGTTCTTGAACTCCTGACCTCAAGTGATCTGCCTGCGTCAGCCTTCCAAAGTGCTGGGATTATAGGCATGAGCCACAGCACCTGGCCATCTAGCTATACTTCTTGAATATCAGTTAGATATGGACCCTAGATACCATTATTTCTCCACATCCACATGTTGTAGATCCATGATCAGGATCCAATTCATTCAGTTAAAGCAGTACTTACTTTTCTTCCCTCCAAAGCTCACTTTCAGACTTCTACAGGTAGCCCATTTACCTTCATTCCAACTCTCTTGATCCTTCTTTCTTTTAACATTTGAATTCTATTCCATCTCCGTCTTAATCCTTCTGTTCTGAAGAGGCCTGAGTCTTGCATGGAGTCTTGCCAAGACTCAATGCTTGATTATTTTAGTACACCTCTCATGTATCTTATCGTAGATACATTTTATATATATATATAATCAATGATATCTTGGATAAGATGTCCCAGTTAATCTCAGATGCTCTTTGGTTTTGCCCAAGTCTTGAATAGTGATTTCAAGTTTCCTTGCAAAACTTATTTTAATGATTCTGTGTGGGTGGTTTTTTTTTTTTTGAGACAGAGTTTGGCAATTGTTGCCCAGGTTGGAGTGCAGCGGCGTGATCTAGACTCACCGCACCCTCCACCTTCTGGGTTCAAGCAATTCTCCTGCCTCAGCCTCCTGGTAGCTGGGATTACAGGCATGGCCACCACGCCTGGCTAATTTTTTTTGTATTTTTAATGGAGACAGGATTTCTCCATGTTGGTCCGGGTTAGCCTCGAACTACTGACCTCAGGTGATCCGCCTGCCTCGGCCTCCCAAAGTGCTGGGATTACAGGTGTGAGCCTCCGCGCCTGGCCTATGTGGGTTTTTTTATTGCTGTTGTTGTTGTTGTTGTTTTCTTTTGGGTAGCAACAACTCCAACCATTTATTCATGGAGTGGATACAGGTTCTGTATCAGGCATTGGAGATACAAAATGCATCAAAAGTATTCTGGGTTGTTGAGAAGCTCACAGACTAAATGAGACACGTAAGCAAAAATAAAATACTCTTTTGTGCTTTCCAGAATAGAGATATTCATTTATCCATCCACTGATTCATTGAAAACCATTTATTTTGTGCCTACATTTACCCAGAGAGACTGAAGCATTAAAAATGAGTGCCGTGAAATTTTCTAGATGCTATGATAGGAATCAGTAGCATCAGTTTAACCTGAGGAGGCATAGCAGGGAATGAGGGAAATGTTTAGGGAACTCCTCATAAAGATAAGACTTTTAACATACTTACATAGTGTATTACTCTCTTTTCATGCTGCTGATAAAGACGTACCCGAGACTGGGAAGAAAAAGAGGTTTAATTGGACTTAACAGTTCCCCATGGCTGGGGAGGTCTCATAATCATGGGGGTAGGTGAAAGGCACTTCTTACGAGGTGGCAGCAAGAGAGAATGAGGAAGAAGTGAAAGCAGAAACCCCTCATGAACCCATCAGATCTCGTGACACTTATTCACTATCACAACAATAGCCTGGAAAAGACTGGCCCCCATGATTCAATTACCTCCCCCTGGGTTCCTCCCACACCGCATGGGAATTCTGGGAGATACAATTCAGGTTGAGATTTGAATGGGAATACAGCCAAACCATGTCACATAGCATGTGTTGTGTGCTTGATCTTGTTCTAAACACTTTACGAAGAAGAATTCATTGAATCTGCGTAAGAAAACTATGAAGTACCTACAATTATGATCCTCATACACAGAAGACCAAGGCACAGAAAGGTTAAATAACTTGCCTAGGGTTATGTAGCTAGTAAGGGCAGAACTGGGAGTTGAACCCAGGCCATTTGGCTCTAGAATTAGAGATGATTCTTGAATGAGGTTTTTTTTTTTTTTTTTTTTTTTTTTGAGACGGAGTTTCACTCTTGGCACCCAGGCTGGAGTGCGGTGGCGTGATCTCAGGTCACTGTCACTGCAATCTCTGCCTCCTGGTTCAAGTGATTCTCCTGCCTCAGCCTCCCGCATAGCTGGGATTACAGGCATGCGGCACCACGCCCGGCTAATTTTGTATTTTTTGTAAAGACAGGGTTTCTCCATGTTGGTCAGGCTGGTCTCGAACTCCCAACCTCAGGTGATCTGCCCTCCTCGGCCTCCCAAAGTGCTGGGATTACAGGTGTGAGCCACTACGCTTGGCTTGAATGAGTCTTAAATGAGATCCAGAGATATGAAAAGCAGGTAGTTAGTTGCCATTTGGGGAGGGATTCTGGAACCTAGAGAGAGATGAGGCTGAAGAGGCAAGAAGAAACCCGAGAGCAAGGACTTTATCTCATGGGCAAAGCATATAATTTATAGAAAGCAGAGACAAGTGGAAGCTAAAAAAGAAGAAAAAAAGTCACAGCTGGGTGCAGTGGCTCACGCCTGTAATCCCAACACTTTGGGAGGCTGAGGTGGGCAGATCACTTGAGGTCAGGAGTTCGAGACCAGCCTGGCCAACATGGTGAAACCCCGTCTCTGCTAAAAATACAAAAATTAGCCAGGCATGGTGACGGGTGCCTGTAATCCCAGTTACTCTAGAGGCTGAGGCATAAGAATCACTTGAACCTGGGAGGCGGAGGTTGCAGTGAGCCGAGATTGTGGCACTGCACTCCAACCTGGGTCATAGAGCGAGTCTCAGTCTCAAAAAAACCAATAAAAATAAAAATAAAAATTAGCAGGCTGGGCTTGGTGGCTCACACCTGTAGTCCCAGCACTTTGGGAGGCCGCGCTGGGTGAATCACTTACGGTCAGGAGTTTAAGACCAGCCTGGTCAACATGGGTAAACTCCATTTTTACTGAAAATACAAAAAATTAGCTGGACATGGTGGTGGGTGCCTATAATCCCAGCTGCTCGGGAGACTGAGGCAGGAGAATCACTTGAACCCCGGGAGGCGGAGGTTGCAGTAAGCTGAGATCATGCCACCGCACTCCAGCCTGAGTGACAAGAGCAAAATTCTATCTAATAAATAAATAAATAAATAAATGAAAGAAGAGGTATGGAGACATAGCCAAACACTACAGAGAGCTCGCATGTTTTGTATCATCTTGTTTTTCCAAATCAGCAATGACAGCAGGATGAGTGGGTCATCTCTAAGGAATGTACATATAAGATTTAACTTCATTCATTGGTTCCGTGTTTGTGGGATTTCTGCTATTTACATTTACTTCACAACATGTGCTCACCCAGAGTGTGCCTTTCATGCCAGGATTTTAGAATTGTACTTGCCTTACTAACACCAATATAATCACAGTCAAAATGGTTATTGCTGCAGCAATCTCTAAGTTCAGGATGTGCATGTTTGTCCAGCATCATCAAGCCTAGTTGACAGGAGAGAAAAAGAGATCCAAGTCTAAGCTTGTTTCACTCTCACTGACAAAAGAAAGGGCTTTTTATTGCTATTTCATACTTGGTCTTAATACTCAATAATGAATTGGGCCCCTGTGCAGAGGCAGTTGTTTCGTTGCTATCAGGTTGATAATTTAGAGCCTGCACATTATGGAAAATAAATTAATCTCCAAGTCTGCCTTCCGCTCAAATGGTAATGCTCTGCTTATTATATCAGTGAGCGTTTACTGGAGCTCCTGCTGGGTACCTATTGGTCACTCTGCTAAGTTCTGGGGAGTTATAGGTGAACAGGACACTCTTCCTGCCCTCAGCTGCTCACACTCATGTGGGGACAACTCACTTTTGTCCAACTCACTGTACTATAACATGGCATGTGATATTGAACAGGGAGCCCACAGGAGGGGCAGCTGGGGAAGAGGGGTGATCTTTTAGCTAGATTTTTTTTTCTGACATATAATTAATATACTGTGAAATTCACCATTTTAAAGTAGAAAATTCACCTTTTTTTTGGAGACAGAGTTTCGCTCTGTTACTCAGGCTGGCGTGCAGTGGTGTGAGCTTGGCTCACTGCAACCTCCGCTTCCCTGGTTCAAGCAATTCTCCTGCCTCAGCCTCCCAAGTAGCTGGGACTATAGGGGCACGCTGCCATGCCTGGCCAATTTTTTGTATTTTAGTGGAGATGGGGTTTCACCATGTTGCCCAGGCTGGTCTCCAACTCCTGAACGCAGGCAATTTGCCTGCCTCGACCTGCCAAAGTGCTGAGATTATAGGTGTGAGCCACCGCGCCTGGCTGAAAACTCACCATGTTAAAGTAGAAAATGCAGTGGCTTTTAGTAATTCACAAAGTTGTGCAACCATCACCATTATCTATTCCACAATATTTTCTTTACTTTTTCTTATTTTAATTTGAGACATGGTCTCACTCTGGCCCAGGCTAGAGTGCAGTGATGTGACCACAGCTCACTGCATCCCTGACTTCCCACTGCAGCCTCCTGAATAGCGAGGATTAGAGGCATGTGCCACCACACCTGGATAATTTTTTTTTTTTTTTTTTTTTTTTTTTTTGAGCCAGTGCCTCTCTAGCCCAGGCTGGAGTGCAGTGGCCAGATCTCAGCTCACTGCAAGCTCCGCCTCCCGGAGTTCACGCCATTCTCGGCCTCAGCCTCCCTAGTAGCTGGGACTACAGGCCATCCACCTCATACGGCTATTTTTGTATTTCTTAGTAGAGGCTGGGGTTTCACCGTGTTAGCCAGGATGGTCTCGATCTCCTGACGATCCGCCCGGTCTCGGCCTCCCCCAAAGTGCTGGGATGCAGGCTTGAGCCACCGCGCCCGGCCCTGGATAATTTTTAAACTTTTTGTAGAGATGGAGTCCCACTGTGTTGTGCAGGCTGGTCTCACACTCCTGGGCTCAAGTGATCCTCCTACCACAGCCTCGTAAAGTGCTGGGATTACAGGCATGAATCACCATGCTCCGTCCTATTCCAGAATATTTTCATTACCCCCAAAAGAAATTCCAAACCCATTAAGCAATCACTTCTCATTTCTCTCTCTTCCATCCCCTGGCAACCAGTAATCAACCTTTTGACTCTATGGATTTGCCTGTCTCGCATAAATAGAACCACACAATATGTGGCCTCTCATGTCTGGCTTATTTCTCTTAGCATATGTGTTTTCAGGATCCATCCGTGTTGTGGCATGTATCAATACTTCATTCCTTTTTATGGCTAATAGTCCATTGTACTATTGTACGTGCATACCAGATTTTGTTCATCCATCAGTTGATGGATCTTCGGGTTCAGCTGGACTTTGAATAAATATATTTTTGCACAGTGTAGAAGAGATGTTGTGATTTAGGGCAGATAAAACACGTCATTTTAAAGTAGCACATATGTTTGTGGGTTTTTTCCCTGACAGTCTTGCTCAGTTGCCCAGGCTGGAGTACAGGGACATAATAATAGTTCACTGCAGCCTCGATCTCCTGGTCTCAAGTGATCCTCCCACCTCAGCATTTCCACGCCTGGCTAACTTATTTTTGTTTTTGTTTTTAGTAGAGAGGAGGTGTCACTGCGTTGCTCAGGCTTGTAACACATGTTCATGTCAGTACTTACATCTCAGTATTTACTGAATGCCATGCACATTTCAAGTCCTTTACAAATAGTAACTTCCTCAGTCCTCATCACAACCCTACTAGATGGCAAATGAGGCACAAAGAGGTAAAGCAATTTACCCAGGTTGCCAGCCAGCAAGTGGAGAGCCGGAGACCAAATCCAGGCCGTGTGGCTTCAGAGTTCATCTCTTAACCACCACGCTGTGCTGCAGAGTAGGGACAGGGGGCCGGGCAGGCCATCTGTGAAACCGTCTAGGTGTGGCTAAAGGGCAAGGAGGGTGCAGGAGAGAGCAATGGTTGAGGCCAGAGATTGTGTGTCCTCTGCTTTCAGTAGCTGTCCATCTGGAAGACGGATCTGACCATGTCATTCACCTGTTAAAAACTGCCACTAGTCCCCCGTTTTTCTTTTTCTTTTCCCTTACCGAGACCACATTTCCCAGAAGTCCCTTGATTCTCTACAGTAGTTTCCCTGTAACAATCATTTCCCTACTACCTTTTCAATTTCCCCATACCTATATATCAACTACATTATCATTTAATATTTTTCATTTTTTCTTTTTGAGACAATGTCTCACCCTATCACCCAGGCTGGAGTGCAGTGACGTGATCTTGGCTCACTGCAACCTCTGCCTCCTGGGTTCTAGAGACTCTCCTGCCTCAGCCTCCTGAGTAGCTGGGATTACAGGCATGCACCACCATACCTGGCTAATTTTTTTTTTTTTTTTAAAGTAGAGACAGGCTTTCACCATGGTGGCCAGGCTGGTCTCAAATTCCTGACCTCAAGTGATCCGCCTTCCTCGGCCTCCCAAAGTGCTGAGTAATATTTTTCTTTAAATCAACTCACTTTTGTTTTACTAAAATACTTTTACTTAAAGTGGAACTTTATCTCATTTCTTAAATGGAAAATGGAAAACCAGTTTTTTGGTTTTTTTTTTGAGATGGAGTCTTGCTGGCTGGAGTGCAGTGGCATGATCTCGGCTCACTGCAACCTCTACCTCTTGGGTTCAAGCAATTCTCCTTCCTCAGCCTCTAGGGTAGCTGGGATTACAGTAGCTGGCCACCTCACCTAGCTAATTTTTGTATTTTTAGTAGAGACAGGGTTTCACCATGTTGGGCAGATTGATCTCAAACTCCTAACATCAGGTAATCTGCCCGCCTCGGCCTCTCAAAGTGCTAAGATTACAGGCGTGAGCCACCGTGCCCGGCAGAAAATCAGTATTTTTCTAAAATGCATATAAATTATCCAAATCTTGAAAATGAAATGCCTCCACTCATTTGCCACCTAAAAGCAGCAGTGTGTGTTATACATATGGAGAAATCGGGGCTTACAGAGTGAGGTTTGAACACTGTGCTGGGCCCTTCAGAACTCGGGTTCAGTCTATGCTGCAGCCCCAGAGCTGGCTCATGCACTTTTGTAAGAGCCATGTGGTGGGCCGGGCACAGGGGCTCACCCCTGTAATCCCAGCACTTTGGGAAGCCGAAGCGGGCAGATCACCTGAGGTCACGAGTTGAAAACCAGCCTGGTCAATATGGTGAAACCCTGTCTCTACTAAAAATACAAAAAATTAGCTGGGCGTGGTGGCAGGTGCCCGTAATCCAGCTACTTGGGAAGTCCTGAGGCAGGAGATTCACTTGAACCGGGCAGGTTGCAGTGAGCGAGATCAGCATCCCTGCACTCCAGTCAGGGCAACAACAACAACAACAACACCAACAACAACAACAACGAGACCGGGCATGGTGGCTCACGTCTGTAATCCTAGCACTTTGGGAGGCCCTAGTTGGGCAGATCACGCGAGGAGTCAGAGTTTGGGGCCATACAGCCCAATGGTGAAACAGTCTCCACTAAAAAGAAATACAAAAAATTAGTCAGGCATGGTGGTGTGCGCCTGTAGTCCCAGCTACTCAGGAGGCTGAGGCAGGAGAATAGCTTGAAATCAGTAGGCGGAGGTTACAATGAGCTGAGATTGCACCACTGTACTCCAGGCTAGGCAACAGAGTGAGACTCCGTCTCAAAAGAAAAAAAAAAAAAAAAGCCGTGTGGCAATCATGTGAAATGTGTCTCTTTCGCCCCTGGATGGGACTCATCATGCTTATTTTTATTTTTTTAGTTTTTAGAGAGACAAGGCCTTGCTTTGTTGTCCAGGCTGGAGTATAGTGGTGCAATCACGATTCACTGCAGCCTTTAACTCCCAGGCTGAAGCAATCCTCCCTCCTCAGCCTCCCAAGTAGCTGGGGCTACAGGCAGGTACCACCATTCCTGGCTAATTTTTAAAACAATTTTTTAGAGATGGGGTTTTGCTATGTTGCTTAGGCCGGTCTTGAACTCCTGGCTTCAAGGGATGCTCCTGCCTTAGCCTCCCAAAGTGTTGGGATTACAGGTGTGAGCCTCTGCACCCAGCCCATCTTGCTTTTTCATTGCAGCACATTGTTACTCTGTCTTTCCTCCTTTCCATCCATCCTTTCCTAGGACCAGCTCAAATAACTTCTCTTAAAGTGTCTCAGATCATCTGGATCCCTCCAGAACTTGGCTCTGCCAGGTCCTGTGTAAAATTACAGACACTTGTTTAGTTTGTCCTTACCAGACTGTGAGGTGTCTCAAGGCTGGGGATATTATTTGTTGAATGGATAAATGGTTGGTTAGGGCCAAAAGGTGAAGACCTTGAATGTGATGGTAAGTGTAATGGATTGCAGCATTCCCAAAACATGTTTTGAAATGAACAACATGATCACTGCTGTTTTTCACTAAGCTGGGTGTGGTTGGTTATGTGGAGATTGAATGAAGAAATGAGATCCTGGAGTCAGAGACAGGAACATAAAATCAGCACTGATTGAAATGCCTGGTGCCAGCTGGGAGCGATGGCTTACTGAGCGCCTGTAATCCCAGAATTTTGGGAGGCCAAGGCAGGTGGATTGCTTGAGCTCAGGAGTTAGAGACCAGCCTGGGCAACATGGTGAAACCCTGTCTCTACAAAAAAATACAAAAATTAGCCGGGTGTGGTGGCGTGCTCCTGTAGTCCCAGCTACTTGTGATGCTGAGGTGGAAGTAGCACTTGAACCGAGGAGGTTGAGGCTGCAGTGAGCCAAGGTCATGCCATTGCACTCAAGCCTGGGTGACAGGGTGAGACCCTATCTCAAAAAAAAAAAGAAAAAGAGAGAGAGGAGAGGAGAGGAGGGGAGGAGAAAAGAGAGGAGAGGAGAAGAAGCCTAGTGCCAAAGAGGAGTCACTAAATCTAAAAATATATGTACATTATAACCCAGTGATTCCACTCCTAGGTTATATACTGAACAGAAATTTATACATATGTTTACCAAAAGAAAGGTTTAACAATGCTCTTAACAGCACCATTAAAAATATCCCTATACTGGAAGCAACTCAGATATCCATTAATAGTAGATGAATTAAAAAATTGTGGCATATTCATTGAATGGGATACTACATAAAATGAGAACAACTATTACTGCATGCAAAAATGTGCTTAAAGCCACAAACTCATGTTCAGTGAAAGAAGCTAATAGAGTGTATCCTGCAAAATCTCTTTTATATAATGTTCAAAAACAGACAAAATGAATCTAGTGTTAGAAATCAGGAGAGCAGTCAACCTTTGGTGGGCAATGACTATATGTAGGACTTCTGGGGTGCTGATTATATAAGTACTATCTTCAGTTGGTTAAAGTTCACTGAGGAGTACCCTTTTTGTTTTTGAGACAGAGTCTCGCTCTGTTGCCCAGGCTGGAGTGCAGTGGCGCGATCTCAGCTCACTGCAAGCTCAGCCTCCTGGGTTCACGCCACTCTCCTGCCTTAGCCTCCAGAGTAGCTGAGACTACAGGTGCCTGCCACCACACCCGGCTAATTTTTTGTATTTTTAATAGAGATGGGGTTTCACCATGTTTGCCAGGATGGTCTTGATCTCCTGACCTTGTGATCCGCCCATCTTGGCCTCTTAAGTGCTGGGATTACAGGCGTGAGCCACCGTGCCAGGCTGAGGAGTACTCTTTAAAAAAAATTTTTTTTTTAAAGATGGGATCTCACTATATTGCTCAGGCCAGCCTTGAACTCCTGGGCTCAAGCAGTCACCTGCCTCAGCCTCCCAAAGTGCTGAGATTACAGGCATGGTGAGCCATCACACCTGGCCTGGGGTACTCTCTTAACTTGTGAATTTTCTATATATATGACACTTAAATGAAAAGTTTATATTTTAAAAAATGGGAAGAAAATAAAAGTGATTTGCAAAAAACTAAAAACCCTGTTTAAGGAAGAAATAAAGAGCTGACTTAATAAATAAAAAAGTAAACAGAGAAATGAACAATGAATCTAAGATTCTGAGCTACTTCTCTCGGTTGCCCATTTGGCTAGTTGTCTTGAGATTTATGATATTCCATTTTTTTTTTTTTTGAGATGGAGTCTCACTCTGTCGCCAGGCTAGAGTGCAGTGGCACGATCTCGGTTCACTGCAATCTCCGCCTCCTGGGTTCAAGTCATTTTCCTGCCTCAGCCTCCTGAGTAACTGGGACTACAGGCGTGCGCCACCATGCCCAGCTAATTTTTGTATTTTTAGTAGAGACAGGGTTTCACCATGTTGGGCAGGGTGGTCTCGATCTCTAGACCTCGTGATCCGCCCACCTCAGCCTCCCAAAGTGCTGGGATTACAGGCATGAGTGACCGTGCCCAGCCCATATTCTATGTTTTGGCCCTAAAAGTAATAACTACTAACAATTGCATTTTGTTTTATAACATCCAAACCATATGGAGTCATTCTATTTCCTCTGTAGAACATCTCTGTGAGGTTCATTAATTATTCCCAGTCTCCATAGGAGAAAAATGGAAGGTCCAGTGAGGTATCTTTTTTTTTTTTTTTTTTTTTTTTTTTGTGATGGAGTCCTGCTCTGTCACCCAGGCTGGAATGCAGAGGTGCAGTGGTGCAATCTCCACTGACTGCAACCTGTACCTCCCGGGCTCAAGTGATTCTCCTGCCTCAGCCCCTGAGTAGCTGGGATTACAGGTGCACACCACCACACCTGGCTAATTTTTGTATTTTTAGTAGAGACACAGTTTCACCATGTTGGCCAGGCTGGTTTCAAACTCCTAACCTCAAGCTATCCACCCACATCAGCCTCCCAAAGTTTTGGGGTTACAGGCGTGAGCCACCGCGCCTGACCCAGAGAGATTTCTTAATTTCCTCTAAGTTGAAGGGCTAGTAAGTGACTGAACTGAAACAATTTCCTTTAAGTCCTGTTCTTTTCACCACAACTTGGGGCCACCTGGGGTTGGCAGTTGTACTCAGACTCGTAGTTTCCAGGAACAGAGAGCAGAGGAAGGAGGCCAGTGCGGGAAGAGTGGCAAACAGTCTACATGATAAATCCACAATGGAAGCCTTGTAACCAATTATGTCAAGCCGACAAACAAGCAAGCGATGCTTTTTGGCATGCCAGTTTAAACCCATTGTTCTTTTGCTGCTTTTCTGCTTAAATAATTAAGGCTTTTAAGTACAAATTAACCTCAAGCTAACAAAAAGAGAATGCCATTGACTTGATTGCGTTGTCATTGAAATCTTTTCCGTTGCTTTCAGTTAGTTTTCTGCACACGTGAACTTTCCATGAGTGGTCATGGAATGATCCAGCATATTTTTATATGGACAGGGCCAGCGGGGCTTTCTGGTTTGACATCCCATCCAATGCAGAAATGCCTTTCCAACATTAGCGATAGTCATGATCTGACAAGCATGAGAACCAAGAGCTTCCCTTGGGCTAGGCACTCATTTATAGTTCTCTGAGATTGCTGTTATCAGTGTCTCTATTTTACAGTTGAGCAAGTAGACTCAGAAAGGCTAAGCAACTTGCCCTAAAACACACAGCTAATTATAGCAAAACAGATCCAGATTCAGGTCTTCCTGACTTGGTATTTGAAGGGTTAAGTTGCTATGCTTCTTCATTGCTTCCATCCTGGCCTTGAATTCCTACAGTGATGGTTACGTCAGTCATCATTTCCGTGAGGCAGTTCAGGCTGTGACTGGAAAACCTTACTAGGAAGATCTTTTTATGTTCTTCTTTTTTTTTTTTTTTTTTTGAGATGGAGTTTCACTCTTGTTGCCCAGGCTAGAGTACAATGGCGCGATCTTGGCTCACGGCAAACTCTGCCTCCCGAGTTCAAGCAATTCTTCTCCCTCAGCGTCCTGAGTAGCTGAGATTACAGGCGCCTGCCACCACGCCTGGCTAATTATATATTTTCAGTAGAGACGGGTTTCTCCGTGTTGGTTAGGCTGGTCTTGAACTCCTGACCTCAGGTGATCAGCCCGCCTTGGGCTCCCAAAGTGCTAGGATTACAGGCATGAGTCACTGTGCTCGGCCTTGTAATCTTGTTTCTTGTAACTTTCATCTATAAAGCCTACTTCTGCCTTCAAGAATAATATCAATTAAGATCCCTTCTTTAGGCCAGTTGTGGTGGCTCATACCTGTAACCCCAGCACTTTCGGAGGCAGAGACAGGAGGATTGCTTGAGACCACACATTCGAGACCAGCCTGGTCACCATAGCAATACCTTGTCTCTCCAAAAAAAAAAAAAAATATATATATATATATATATATGTATGTGTATGTGTATATATATATATAATTAGCCAGCTATTATGGCTGTAGTCCCAGCTGCTCAGGAGGCTGAGGTGGGAGGATCACTTTGAGCCCAGGAGGTCAAGGCTGCAGTGAGCTATGATGGCGCCAGTGGACTCCAGCCTGGGCAACAGAGTGAGGCCTTGTCTCAGGAAAAGAACAAAAAAAAAATTCCTGCTTTGGGGTGGGAAAGGCACTCTTCCAAAAATTTAAAGTGCAGGGGTATATTAGTCTGTAGTTTCTAGAATGATGCCAAGGGCTCAGTTATCTCTTGGTGTACAACAGACCACCCTATATTCACTGAGTGCCTACTATCTCATGATTTGGACCAGATTTGGGCAGGGCTTAGCTGGAAGATTCTGCTATATGTGCATTACCTGGGGTTAGTTGGTAGTATTCAACTTGTGGCTGGTCTGGCTTGAGGATTTTTTTAAAAAATTCATTTCTGTATTCTCATCTGGAGGCTTGATGATTTAAGATGGCTTTGCTCACATGCCTGTCACCTTGGCAGGAACATTTCAGGGCCTCTCCGTAAGACCTCTCCTGCAGGGTAGTTGGACTTCTTACATTTCAGCAAAGTGTCCCAAGTGTGAGTGTCCCAAGAGATAGGACAGCTAAGCTACCAGGCCTGGGTTTGGAAGCTGGAACAGTGTCACTTCTGGGTTGAAGCAGGCACAGAGCCCACTCAGGTTCAAGTGGAGAAAGTGTGGTTCCCACTTCTCAATGAGAGGAGTGACAGAGAGTTTACAGACATTTTTAATCCACCACACTAAGGATCAACCTAAGTGTGTTTCCGTTTTCCTGGGTTGGGGGTAGTAAGTACCTATTTGGGTTTGAAAGTCCTGCTGAACTTATTTTCTCTATTTTGTGGCTTTTGAACTTTAGGGATTTCTCTTTCTTTTTTTCTTTTCTTTTTTTTGAGACGGAGTCTTGTTCTGTCGCCTAGGCTGGAGTCCAATGGTGTGATCTCGGCCCACTGCAACCTCTGCCTCCCGGGGTTCAAGCCATTCTTCTGCCTCATTCTCCTGGGGTTACAGGTGTACACCACCACACCTAGCTAATTTTTATATTTACTTTTAGTAGAGATGGGATTTCGTCATGTTGGCCAGGCTGGTCTTGAACTCCTGACCTCAAGTGATCTGCCCACCTTGGCCTCCCAAAGTGCTGGGATTACAGGTATGAGCCACTATGCCTGGCCAGGGACTTCTCTTTCTAATAATTAGAGAACAATCTTTACCAGTACTAATTATTTGTTGAAGTCAAGGATGATGAATAAGTTACAGCCCTTTTTGGACAGATTCCTCCTCCCCACCCGCCCCCCTCTTTTTTTTTTTTTTTTTTTGGTTTTACAAGGATAAAAGACTCTGAGAATTCATTTATGGCTTAAACACATATGAGCAGAGGACAGATGGACACTATAGAATATAGAATGTAGAAACCCTAAATCAAAGGATTTTTAAAAAATAGCTTAATTTATACTCTTACTATATTACATCATTTTCAGACTTTCATTCCTGCAAAGCGTTTGTGGTGTTTTTATTCTGTAAGCAGCATTTTATTTTTAAAAATTCACCTATTTATTTATTTGTCTCTTATTTTTTTTTTTGAAACAAAGCAGCATTTTAAAGTTCTATGATTGGGACCGGGCACGGTGGCTCATGCCTGTAATCCCAGCACTTTGGGAGCTTGAGGGGGGCAGATTGCTTAAGCTCAGGAAAGTTTGATACCAGCCTGGACAACATGGCAAAACCCTATCTCTACAAAACAGTATAAAGACTAGCCGGACATGGTGGTGTGCACCTGTGGTCCCAGCTACTCAGGAGGCTGTGGTGGGAGGATGACTTGAGCCTGGTAGGTGGAGGTCGCAGTGAGCTGAGATCACACAACTGCACTCCAGCCTGGGTGGCAGACTGAGACCCCATCTCTAAATAAATAAATAAATTAATTAAATAAATAAATAAAGTTCTGTGATTGGGGTAAATGGTAAATCTCCTGTGTGCGCACTTCATTTTCCATTAGACATTGCGGCAAAATTCAGTGGTCATTCCTCTATGTATATTAGCAGAAGGAGTTAATTGAAATTGTTTCTAATCTTTTGATCCTTGTCACACTACTCTGCTATGCAATAATACACTAAAGAATTTTCAGAAAGTAAATGTTGGGGACTTAATATAGCTCCCTGCCTTAAAAAGATTCCATTTTGTGGAGTTAGGCTAGCAGTTGGTATGCTAAATTGACCAAAAGATCTTGTTTTAGAAAACAGAAAATGCTTTAATGCAGAAATGAAATCAAGAGACTTAAGATTGGAGATGTGAATACATTTTTGCCGGTGCCTTTGCCCCTTCTGGCTTGATCCTCAGGAAAATCTTTCATGGTGATTCAAAAACTGAAATAAGAGCCTTTTCCTGGGCAGGTGCTATTGTTTGTTTGCTTATTTATTTAATGCTTTTTACTAACATAATCATTTCTGCCAAAAAACGGTAATGAACTTGGGCACGTTTATGTGCATTGTTTTATTTTAAATTTCCAGTTTATCAAATTATTTCAATAAGTATTCATTTAAATGAATACATATTTAATACCTATATAAATACATAAATATTTATTCATTTATTTATTTGAGATGGAGTCTTTCTCTGTCACCCAGGCTGGAGTGCAGTGGCGTGATCTCGCCTCACTGCAACCTCCACCTCCTGGGTTCAAGCCGTTCTCCTGCCTCAGCCTCTGGAGTAGCTGGGACTACAGGTGCCTGCCACCATGCGCGGCTAATTTTTGTATTTTTAGTAGAGATGGGGTTTTGCAATGTTGGCCAGGCTCCAGGCTGGTCTCGTGCTCCTGACCTCAAGTGATCCACTCACCTCGACCTCTCAAAATATTGGGATTACAGGTGTGAGCCACTGCCCTCAGCCTATGAATATTTATTTATTGAAGTATTTTGATAAACTAAAACTATATATATATATTTTTTGAGATGGAGTCTCGCTCTGTCACCCAAGCTGGAGTCAGTGGCGCGATCTCGGCTCACAGCAACCTCCATCTCCTGGGTTCAAGTGATTTTCCTGCCTCAGTCTCCTGAGTAGCTGGGACTACAGGTGTGTGCTACCATGGCTGGCTAATGTTTTGTGTTTTTAGTAGAGATGGGGTTTCACCATGTTAGCCAGGATGGTGTCGATCTCCTGACCTCGTGATCCGCCTGCCTCAGCCTCCCAAGGTGCTGGGATTACAGGCCACTGCGCCCGGCTGATAAACCAAAACTTTAAATACTTTGATATTTAAAAATTTGTTTTATTTCTGACCTACTGAAAGGTACAACAAACACCTCTGTATCTGGGACCACCGTGAGGAATAAACCACTAGAGAGAGAATTGAGGCCCCTCAGGCCCCTCACCTTGATTCTCTTTCTCTCTTCTCAGGGGTGGCCCCTCCCCTGAATGCGGTGATTATCCTTCCCAGGGGCGTCCTTTTCCTGTGCTACAGAGGATGTGTGCGCATACACAAGGTGTGGGGCTTTGCATGCTTAATGGTTAGGGAGAAAGAATAAAAGAAGAGTAATCTTTTGGGCCAATTGGGACATTAGATGAAAGTCAAATTTCATCATCCATAAATACAATTTTATTGGGACACAGTGTGAAGACCTATTTATGACTGTTGCTCAACATGGCGGAGTTGAGCAGTAGCCACTGAAACTGTATGGCTCAGAAAGCCTAAAATTTTTCCTGTCTGACCCTTTACAAAATGGTTGCTACCCTCTTGTGTGGCATAGGCACACTCACTACACTGAGTAAGTAATCTGGCTAGAGAAACAGCAATATGTAGGTACGTGTGCCTGCACCGGGAAGTGAACAAAAGACCTTTCCCCCCCATAAACCTAAGAATTCTCCTGTCCTTTTCTCTTGTCTCAGGAGATCAGGAATGATCCACCTTTCTCCTCCCAACCTCTGTGCACGGAATGATGTTATCTTACTCCTCTGCTTTAAGCTTCTTTACTCTTGCTCTCCCTTTTTCCACCCTCATGTCGACAGACCCAGCAAATTCCATTTGTCCTGTGATAGAAAGAACAGCTCCAAGGATAGTCACCTCCCTGCTCCTGAAAGTTCTCAGCTTAGCAGCATGCCTTGCCCATGCCTCTGATTAGGCACATTACGTTCCCTTGTTCCCTTGCAACTTTCCTTGTCTTCTGTGGCTTAGAATGCTGGCTTATTGAACACTGACTGCGTGCAGAGAGACTATGTCCACACTGGCTGCAGATAGATAGGTGAAGGTCAGCAAAAAGCAATTGAGCAAATCTTCTCTCTTTTTTTTTTTTTTTGGTGGTGGGGACGAAGTCTCTGTTGCCCAACCTGGAGAGTAGTGATGCGATCTCGGTTCACTGCAAGCTCTGCCTCCCGGGTTCAAGCGATTCTCCTGCCTCAGCCTCCCAAGTAGCTGGGATTATAGGCGCACGCCACCCTGCCTGGCTAATTTTTGTATTTTTAGTAGAGACTAAATATACAAAGGTTTAGAGTTTCGCCATGTTGGCCAGACTGGTCTTGAACTTCTGACCTCAAGTGATCCTCCTGCCTCAGCCTCCCAAAGTGCTAGGATTACAGGCATGATCCACAGCACCCGGCCTGATCTTTTCAACATAAATGATAAAGAATTGATGAGGCGATTTCTATTTCTTTTGCAAAAACAAATCATAACTCTTCCTTCTTTTCTTTCCTTTTCTTTTCTTTTTTTGAGATACTCTTGCTCTGTCGCCCAGGCTGGAATGCAATGGTGCAATCTCTGCTTACTGCAACCTTCGCCTCCCAGGTTCAAGCAGTTCTCCTGCCTCAGCCTCCCGAGTAGCTGGAATTACAGGCACCTGCCACCATGCCTGGCTAATTTTTATATTTTTGGTAGAGATGGGATTTCACTATGTTGGTCAGGCTGCTCTTGAACTCATGACCTCAAGTGATCTGCCTGCCTCAGCCTCCCAAAGTGCTGGAAATACAAGCATGAGCCACTGCGCCCAGCCCTTCCTCGTTCCTTTAGTGATGGCTGTTCCTGCTTCCCAAGCCAGAATTATGGAGATAATTGTCTTAACTGATTATTTCCTCTTCCAAGAAAAGCTGAAGAATGCATGGTGTTAAGCATGTGGAGTGCTTGATAGTGTAGTGGTAAGGTTCAAGAGCATTGAAGCCAAGCTGTCCATCTGTTAGCTATGAGACCTTGGAGCTCTCTTAACAAAGAGGAGAGGAATGGCTATTGCATGGCAATCTGTGGTGTCTGCCAAAAAAGATAGAATACAAAGATTAATCATACAATAATACTCAGTCTTCAACCTTGAGGTGCTCTTAAAGGAGCCCATGAAATAAAATAATAAAACACAGAAAATGATAAGTACTACTAGGTAAAAAATCAAGATAGAGAGTGATATTATTTACAAAAGAGGTACAGAAAGAGATTGGAGTGGAAAGGAGGGAGACAATCGGGAGGGCTTTTTGAAGGAGTTGTCAGGGAGAAACAAGGATTTGGGTCCATGGAGTTCAGAGCAAGAATATTCTGGGCTATGAGGATAGCATGAACAAAGGCATTGAGACTGATGTATCAGGTTGCATATAGGGAACAGAGACAATAGAATGGCTCAGTTTGACCACGAGTGAAGTGAAATAGAGGGAGAGAAGAGAATATAGGGTTGAGGTCTGGTTAGGTGAGGCCTTGAATGTCATGCAGAGGAGTTCGGTAGCTGTGACAGTTTATATGCTCCTACCAGTAAAACGTGTAGCCGCATAATGAGAGCTTTCGAGACCAAGCTGTGTCGTCAGTTCTGGAAGACTGTCGTACCAGAAGGCCTTGACTTTTCCTATCTTGGTCCAATGTCACTCCTTGCAGATTTGCTATCTCAGTACAAACGATGTGAAAGACACTGGAACATGCTGGTTTACAAAACATCTCAGAAAGAGCCAGTCTGAAAAGCAGTGTGCAATGACCTCATGTGTGTACCCTCAGATCAAGAGAAATATTCCTGACCATAGCAGAATATGCTCTCTGTTGTCTTTCTTATTCCTGTACAGTTCTGGTGGAGGAAACAGGCCAGTGTGGAGATTTTCATATTTGAAGTGGGTGGAAGTGGGGGTAGGGGTGGAGAAGAGAAAAATGATTTTCTTTTCTTTCTTTATTTTTTGTTTGTTTTTTTGAGATGGAGTCTTGCTCTGTTGCCTAGGCTGGAGTGCAATGGCGCAATCTCAGCTCACTGCAACCTCCGCCTCCTGGGTTCAAGCAATTCTCCTGCCTCTCAGCCTCCTGAGTAGGTGGGATTACAGGCACCTGCCACCACGTCTGGCTAATTCTTGTATTTTTAATAGAGACGGGGTTTCGCCATGTTGCTCAGGCTGGTCTTTAACTTCTGACTTCAGGTGATCCACCTGCCTCGGCCTCCCAAGAAAAATGATTTTCTAAGCGATTCCCTTGGTGGGGATGTACAGGTGTATCAGTGTTCCAGGTATTTCTAAAGCAGTCTTCCAGGGGCCTCCCTACTGAAGGTATTATTCAGTGCTTTCACTGTTAAAGTTGGTTCCTTGAATATAAAATTATTTAATGTTTTTATAAAAATGTATGTCCCAAATTGTTTGCATTGATTCTAAATTGGATGAGGACGCTAGTAAACCTAACTGAGGTTCAGATGTCATTTCAGTTTTACAAGAAGAAATAGGGGGTTGAGTGCCGTGGCTCACACCTGTAATCCTATCACTGGGAGACCAAGGTGGGTGGATTGCCTGAGCTCAGGAGTTTGAGACCAGCCTGAGCAACATAAGGCCCTGTCTCTACAAAAAATACAAAAATTGGCCGGGCGCGGTGGCTCATGCCTGTAATCCCAGCACTTTGGGAGGCCGAGGCGGGTGGATCACCTGAAGTTGGGAGTTTGAGACCAGCTGACCAACATGGAGAAACCCTGTCTCTACTAAAAATACAAAATTCGGTGTGCATGGTGGTGCATGCCTGTAATCCTAGCACTTGGGAGGCTGAGGCAGGAGAATCGCTTGAACCCAGGAGGAAGAGGTTGCGGTGAGCTGACATCATGCCATTGCACTCCAGCCTGGGCAACAAGAGCAAAACTCCGTCTTTAAAAAAAAAGATTAAGCCAGATGGATGACTGTGGTCCCAGCTACTAAGGGGCTGAGGTGGGAGGACTGCTTGAGTCCAGGAGTTTGAGGCTGCAGTGAGCTATGAGTGCACCACTGCACTCTAGCCTGGGTGACCCAGTAAGACCTGTCTCAAAAAAAAAAAAAAAAAGAAAGAAAAGAAAAGAAAAACTAAGTGTGATACCAGGTGGTGTAAATAAGAGGAAAATAGGTTAATGATTGCAAACGGATGATTCTCCTGTACTCTACTTCGATGCTAGCTTTGCAGTACAGGTCAAAGATTATGCATTTGAAATCTGAATGGGAAATGGTGGACTTCTGGAAATGGAGACTCCTATTATAAATGAGCACAGCATTATTTTATTTATGAACAAGCATTTTTTCCTGAGATGTAAAGCATTATTTTGGGAAGTGATGCTCTCTCATATTACCTTGGTGAAGCTCTCCTAGGCATCCAAAGTATATATTAACTTTGAGAGGTTCCATTTTCACAGAAATTTACCTCCCACCAAATTCTTGCTAGTTCCTGAGCATTACATGCTCTTTCTGCCGTATGTCTTCACTTGTACATGTCCTGTGCCCTCTCTAAAAGGCTAGAGAACTCCACTCCAGTGTTGACGCTCTGGGGAGCCCTTGTCTCAGGTAGAACCTATTACTCATTAGGGTAACTGTGAAATTCTCCCCACATACCTGCTTTTCTTTTTTTCTTTTTCCTTTTGGGATGAAGTCTTGCTCTGTCGCCCAGGCCGGAGTGCAATGGTGCGATCTCAGCTCACTGCAACCTTCACCTCCAAGCAATTCTCCTGCCTCAGCCTCCCGAGTAGCTGGGATTACAGGGGTGTGCCACCACGCCCGGCTAATTTTGTATTTTTAGTAGAGATGGGGGTTTCACCATGTTGGCCAGGCTGGTCTTGAACTCCTGACCTCAAGTAACCCTCCCACTTTGATCTCTCAAGGTGCTGGGATTACAGGTGCGAGCCACCACACCTGGTCACGTATCTGATTTTCTTATCCCAGATGTTGTTGCCTTTTTTTAGAACAAAATTTACATTTTAGTCTAAAATTTACATTTAATGTAAAGTTAACTATTTTAAAGTATACAATTCTGTGGCATTTAGTAGATTCACAATATGGTATAACCATCACCTCTACCTACTTCCAACACATTTTCATCATCCCCCAAGGAGACCCTTGTGCCCATTTAAGAAGCCGCTCCTTATCCCACCTTCCCCCAGCCCCTGGCAACCACTGATTTGCTTTCAGTCTCTATGGATTCACCTATTCTAGATTTTTCTTTTTCTTTCTTTCTTTTTTTTTTTTGAGCCACCACGTCCAGCTAGATTTTTCATATAAATAGAACCATGCAGCAGGGTGCGGTGGCTCACACTTGTAATCCTAGCACTTTGGGAGGCTGAGGCAGGTGGATCACCTGAGTTCAGGAGTTCGAGACCAGCCTGGCCAACATGGGGAAACCCCGACTCTACTAAAAATACAAAACTTAGCCAGGCTTGGTGGCGGGTGCCTGTGGTCCCAGCTACTCAGGAGGCTGAGGCAGGAGAATCACTTGAACCTGGGAGGCGGTTGCAGCGAGCCAAGATGGCACCACTGCACTCCAGCCTGGGTGACAGAGCAAGACTCCGTCTCAAAAGAAAAGGCATCATGCAATATATGGACTGTTGTGTCTGGTTTCTTTCACTCAACATGATACACTCACAGTCTATCCATGTTATGGCATGTCCAGCACTTCATTTCTTTAAGACTGAAATATTCCTTTGTAACGGACAATATCACATTTTGTATATATTCATTCACCTGTTGATGGATATTGGGTTGTTCCACCCTTTGGGCTGTTGCATTTTAAGATGACCACAACAAAGCTAAAAGCTGATCTCTTATTCACAGTGTCATCTCATTCACCAGGTGAGGCAATGTGTCTAAGGCTTGGAGACCAGGGTCCAAGATGAGAGGCTGCAAACAGAGAGTTTACCGGTAATAGGAGGCCCCGAAGATGTTTGTTTGCTCTTCTGTGCACTGTTGTCTTGCCCAATCTTTTTTTTTTTTTTTAAAGAGACAGAGTCTGTTCCCCAGTACAGTCTGTTCCCCACTGGAGTACAGTGACATGATCATGGCCCACCGTAACCTCAAATTTCTGGGCTAAAGCAATCCTCATGCGTCAGCCTCTGGACTCGCTGGGATTATAGGTGTGAGCCACCATGCCCAGCTCCGATCTTTAAAAAGTGAGTCAGTTGACAGCGTTTAAAATTTAAGTTGTTACACAGGCACACAGGCATGCACAAGTCTAGATTTCCATCTTGTTACAAAAAAAACCTTTCTCAGTACCTGGCCTATTCCCCGATCCGGCAACTCAGCTAGAATGGAGTGTGGGCTTCTGTCCCTAAGGTTTAGGGAAAGCCTTCTCAATTCATCACAGCCCCCAAACCTTGATAAGCCTGAAGGTCAGGAAACATTTGAGCTGCTGTTTTATTTTTTCTAATAGGCGTTGAGAGGAAAGTGAAAGATTCTTGCACTCAGGACTCTATCAAAAGTAGAAAAAAAGAAATGAAAGCCGCCACCTCTCTCACTGCCTTTGTTGCCCCTCCAGGTACTTATGGTTAGTGTTCTTGATCAGTGTCTTATGTGTTCTTCATGTTCCTAAATACCAGAATTAAAAATAAAAACAGCTTTATTAAGATATTATTCATACGTTGTACAATTCACCCATTTAAATTGTACAGTTCAGACCAGGCGCGGTGGCTCACACCTGTAATCCCAGCACTTTGGGAGGCCGAGGCGGGTGGATCACTTGAGGTCAGGAGTTCGAGACCAGCCTGTCCAACATGGTGAAACCCCGTCTGTACTGAAAATACAAAAAAATTATCCAGGCATGGTGGTGCATGCTTGTAATCCCAGCTACTTAGGAGGCTGAGGCAGGAGAATCGCTTGAACCCAGGAGGTAGAGGTTGCAGTGAGCTGAGATTGTGCCAGTGCACTCCAGACTGGAAAGCAGACTCTGGGAGACAGAGTGAGACTCCATCTCAAAAAAATAAAAATAAATAAATACAAACTACATGTACAGTTCAATGGATGCTAGTATATTCACAGGCATGTGCAACCCACACACAGTTTGGGAACATTTCAACAGTCATTTTACACAGTAAGTTTACAACATCTTAATCACTTCAAAAAGAAACCTTTGGGCCAGGTGCAATGGCTCACACCTATAATCCTAGGACTTTGGGAGGCTGAGGCAGGTGGATCCCTTGAGGTCAGGATTTCGAGACCAGCCTGGCCAGCATGGTGAAATCCCATCTCTACTAAAAATTTAAAAATTAGCTGGGCGTGGTGGTGCACGCCTGTAATCCCAGCTACTTGGGAGCCTGAGGTGGGAGAATTGCTTGAACCCGGGAGGTGGAGGTTGCAGTGAGTGAGATCATGCCGCTGCACTCCAGCCTGGGTGACAGAGGGAGACCCTGTCTCAAAAAAAAAAAAAAAAAAAGAAACTCTTTAGCTATTATTCCTCTATCCTCTTTCCCCTAAAACTTAAGCTATTTCTTATCAAATCCCAGAGTTTTTGATGGCACACAAGAAGGGACTAAAAGAGAATGTAACAGCAAACACGTCAGCCATGATTCCAGTGCCCCTGTTGCTGAACTATGCCAGTGTCTCTCCTTGTTGCTCCCGCTTATTAACTGATGATGCAGTCTCCTCCCTTGGGGCAGTAAATTCAGGATCTCTCTTTGGAGTCTTCATTCTAAGAGAGTAATTTATAGTTGTAATGGCTCATTACTACACCCTAAGACTAACCAGGCAGCTATCTCCAACGGGCACCTGAGAAGATGGAGATGGATGTAGCTAAAATAAATGTGTCTGCTGAATCGAAGTCTAGCTACCATCATACCTTCTAGGCTCTCATCCCAGTCAGTGACCTACTGTGTGAATTTCAGAAATCAAATCTTTTATGCTCTCCATAATTTGGTGTTTTTGAGAGAGTGACATAGCTTGCTCCCCCACCCTAACACTTCTTCCTATGATGGTCTTCCTTTGAGGAAAGGTTCAGTTTGAATTAGACATGTGTAAGGACCTTCCAGGTCCTTGTCATTCTTTTCTTTGAGTGTTCAATTGTGGGACTTTGAATCCTGAAAGGGAAACTGGCCCAGGAGTGATTACCTTCGTTGAGGAGTGTTGCATTTTACATGGTAGAGCCCTGGGGAAGCTGGAATGTTCCCCCCAAAGCCTGCTGGACTCACCCCGTAGGCAGCTCTGACTTTCTTGTTGGTACTAAGGTTACTATATTTAGCAAATGAAAATTATTGGTTGCTTATCTGATATTCATATTTTACTGCGTATCCTTTATTTTATGTGGCAACCATCCTTGGCTATACCCCAGTACACGGTGTGGCTTTGTGTTTGCTGTGTGCCACTGGTCCTCTGAATTGCAGGGCCCCATGAACTGGCCAGGCAAAAGAGAGATTCTATCATGTTGCTGACAAAGAGAAGAAACACAGGCTGCAATATTACCCATGGTGTTGTCTGGCCGAGGGCAGCCTGAGGCCCCATTTCAGTGCTGGCTTAGTCACCCTTGCCTTGAGCAACTCACTGTAATTCCTTGGAACTGCAATTTTGTCCTTTTTCCTCCTCTGAAATGAAAACAGTGAAAATACCAGTAACCAGCATGTCAGCATTACTATTTACTTGTCACATTTTATTAGCAATCCTATTTACCGTGGCATCACCTCTCCATCTCAGGTAATTCTTACCTTTGAGGGGTGTTATGAAGCCCATTATACAGACAGAGAAACCAAGGCTCAGGAGGGTTAAGGAAAGTGCTGGAAGGTCTTTCTGTTGTAAGTAAAAGTTCTGAGAATTCCCCACCCCATTCCTCCGATGTATTATTTGGTGAAATCAAGTTAAACTCCAAAACATACCCTGAGGGGAAAAGGGTTCTTAGAAGCAGAGGGAAGGGGCAGTTCCACTTATTATGTCTTCATATTTATAGTGTCTTCTTTTTCTCTTTCTGTGTGTTCCCTACCCCTGTCCCTGGCATCGAATGCCTGGCTGCCAGTGCTTCATAAGTGTTTATTAAATGGATAGATGTTTGGAGACTAAGGGAAAGTGAGGGTGGTCAGGGCCTTCTGGTCTCTTCTTAGTGTTAACCCCCATCCTTGCCCACAGTTCCTCCCTGAGCACTACATGTGGCCCCTTAATATGCCCTCCTGACTCAGCAGTGAGGATTTCCCCAGATGCACCCCATTGTATTCCCAAATCCTAGCTTCCGAGTCTGTTCAAACTGTTCTTCCCATTTTCCCCCTGCTTGCCTCAGCCCCAGTTCAGAGTCCTGCCTCTTCACAAAGCCCTTTCCACGCACCCCAGGTGGACCCCTCCTCACGGCTCTTCCAGTGCTTCGACTGTATCACACATTTGAGTATTTAGGGTGGTAGCTGATGCCGGAGCAGGAAGTTCCCTTTGGTAATGTGGATATTACTAAACCCCTCATTTTATAAATGAGAAAACACTAAGGCCCAAGGAAATCACGTGATGTGTCCAAGGTCACGCCGTTGTCTCAAATGCTTGGCAGCTGCCTGCACACAGCTGTTCTGAATCCCCTCCCGCCACTTCATCGTGCCACCGTCTTGGATTGACCCAGTGTGGCTGTGTGCACTGTCTTCTATAAGGAAACCCCAGAAAACACCCTTCATGAAAGTTCGCAATGGAGAGAGGTCACCGGTGGGGTCTTTGCCTTCTTCACTGTGACTCTTGTTTCCGAGGGCCACCTTCTCGTTGGCCAGCGCTCGTCAATTACCACTGCCCCTGCCTGCCTGTTCTCAGGAGTCCCACTCCCACTTGAAAAGCGGACAGAGCACCAAGCTGGATCTAGGATGCTTGAGGGAGTGGAATACACCCAGAACGAAATATGCAATGGCTGCTCTGGTTAACAGGGTCAGGCGTTTTCATCTCTGCCTCTACTCTCTCCCTCCCATTTCCCTGCAACAGCGCTCGCCATTAACCCTTCTTACCCAGGAGCACCCTCCAACATGCCTGCTTTCAAAAAGTCTGACTCTACACCCAGGAGAAAAGCCCCTAACTCTGTGTCTGTTTCCTGGTGGTCAAAGGCATACCTTCCAGACTCTCTCTTGCTCTGGTTTGAGGAACCTCTTCTTTTCAAGGTGTCTGACAGTAAGAATTATCACAATCTTTCGGAAGGACACCTACACCACCTCCATGACTCAACAGAGTTCTCTACCTCAGACCTCAGCGGGATGAAGCTATCAGGATCCAGTGCAGTTATGCTCACATTCAGCACAGTGCAGAGGAGAGTCAAGTGGGGTGTGGTGAGGGTGGGGGGATTTATGCTATCTCCCTAACACGTTAATTCTGTAGGAAGTGTATCCCCTCTTATGGATTTCTGCCCCGTGGTGTTTTGCATAGTGCTGGGCATTTAGTAACATTCGGGCTGAGTAGCTTTGAAACCATCAAATGTACTTCAGAGAAGGAGTTTGGTGTCGGGGGAAGAGGCCAGAGATAAAGAGTACCGCTTCCAGACTTCCACAGAATGCCCACTCTGCTCTGTTCCCTAGAATGTGTTAATTCATCCATTCATTCAACACATATGTCTATAGTGCTTGCTATTTGCCAGATACGATATTTGTTGCTGGGCATCAGCAGTGAATGACAGACGCTGCTTGATGGATGACCCATCACGGTCACATTACTGATAGCAGGGGCATGGTTAATAAGCTGTGCTTGATCATGTGCTGAAACACCTCTGTCATGTGGGACTGCTTGGATCCGCTTTGGTTTTGTTGTGAAGTATGGGTGCTAAGACAGGCTTTGCCCTGAAAACTCCCCACCTACCCCACCCATTGTGGTTACTCTGGCTAATCAAGGCTGCTAGTATGAGGCAAGGTAATAATAGGCAATTATAATGTATGTGCTTTTTCTTTACACAAGACCTTTAAAAGTCAGTTTATTAGAGCCCATTGAAACAATTAGGAATATTTATGGGGCGAGTTCGTTACTTTCTTACCTCTACAATAAAAGTCATAGTTCATGATTGCAAGCTTGTTCTGGGGCTCTGAAATGGAAGATCCATATGAATTAGGCTCAAAGGAACTTGATCTCATTTGCCTCTTTTCTTTTTTATTTGGCTCACAAATTCCATTCCATACCCATTTTTTCCCCCTATGCACAGCAAAGTTTTAAAATAAACAGCAGCAACTCTGTTTTCCTAGTTTAACTAACATGGAAACACTTAATCCTCTTAGTTTTCTTGATTTTGCAAACAAGGATTTGTGAGGATAAAACTTTAAGTAGTCCAGTCACATGGACTAGGTATTCATTTAATGACCCCAAGTAAAACCTGTTAGAAAAGCAAAGTAGTGAATTACTAATGTCCTGTAGTCATTTTCTCTGCCTTAGTTTTCAGCCACAGGTTGTGCAACTTTAGTGGAACCTGTAGATGTGGTCACTGCACCTCCATTAGTTGGAACAGACTCTTTGTATCACTAGCTAAGACTCCATCAGCTTTCTGATCTTTCCATTTTGAGCATTAGAAAACAAACACACACATACATGATCTATAGCTGTGCCATCCGATATAAGAGCCTCCAGTCACCTGTGGCTCCTGAAATGTGGCTAGCGCAACTGAGCTGAATCTTTTATTTTAATTAATTTAAATTTAAAAACTGAAGCCATGTAAATTATGTTTTTGTTAAACACAACTTTATTGGGAAGCTTGTAAGTACATTTGAGGCAACGTGTAGGTGTGCGTGTGTGAGATCTACTTTTTTGACTAAATTTTATGCAATACACACGAAGTATTTCTGTTGAAAATCTAGCATCCAAAATGAGATGTGCCGTAAATGTAAAAACGAGTATGAAATATCTCAGTTTAATAGTTTTTTATACTGATTACATGCGGAAATGACAGTGTTTTGGATATGTTGGGTTAAGTGAAATATATTATTAAAATTGTCACCTGTTTTTTATGCTTTTAAAATGTGGCTTCCAGAAAATTAATCAAATACATGTCTCCCATTGCATTTCTAATGGACAACACTGGTCTGGTGGGTTGGAATGGAAGTTTCCATGTCATGGCTTACAGGGTTTTTACCAGCCTACCTTGGGGGAGTGTTATGATGTGTGAGGTGTTCAGTTTAAAACATGAACAGCCAGCCCAGCCTGGTGGCTCACACCTGTAATCCTAGCACTTTAGGAGGCCAGAGAGAACTGCTTGAGCCCAGTAGATCAAAACCAGCCTGGGCAACATGGTGAAACTCCATCTCTATAAGAAACACAAAAATTAGCTGGGCATGTTGGCGTGTGCCTGTAGTCTCAGCTGCTCTGAGGCTGAGGTAGGAGGATCGTTTGAGCCCGGAGCCTGCAGTGAGCCAAGATTGCATCACTGCACTCCAGCCAGGGTTACAGAGCAAGACCCTGTCTCAAAAAAAATGCAGGGTTTGATGATAGATTTGCATTTTAAACCAATTCTGTGTTATAATAAATCACAAAATATATTTAATCATGCTGCTTTTAAAAATTAATTAATTAACATATTTTAAAGGCAGGGTCTCACTGCATTGCCCAGGCTGGTCTTGAACTCCTAAGGCCAGGAGTTGCCTCGGTCTCCCAAATAGCTGGGACTACAGACTTGCACCACCTTGTCCAGCTTCTGTTTCCCTTTTTTTTTTTCTTTTTTGAGATGGAGTCTTGCTCTGTTGCCCAGGCTGGAGTGCAGTGGCACAATCTTGGCTCACTGCAACCTCCACCTCCTGGGTTCAAGCGATTCTCCTGCCTCAGCCTCCTGAGTAGCTGTGACTACAGGGGCGTGCCACCACTCCCGGCTAATTTTTTATATTTTTAGTAGAGACAGGGTTTCACTGTGTTAGCCAGGATGGTCTCGATCTCCTGACCTCGTGATCTGCCTGCCTTAGCCTCCCAAAGTGCTGGGATTACAGGTGTGAGCCACTGCGCCTGACCCTGTTTCTTTTTAAAGCTCGTCAAACTCAGAGGGTCTTTAATACTTTTTTTTTAAGTAAACCACATCACATATTTAATTCTCCTTATCAGCGGAAAGGCTCACAAACTAAACTTTGAATTTTAAACAATTCCACTGATTGGCTGGGCGCGGTGGCTCACGCCTGTAATTCCAGCACTTTGGAAGGCCGAGGTGGGCGGATCACGAGGTCAGGAGATCGAGACCATCCTGACTAACACAGTGAAACCCTGCCTCTACTAAAAATACAAAAAATTAGCCGGGCATGGTGGTGGACGCCTGTAGTCCCTCCCAGCTACTGGGGAGGCTGAGGCAGGAGAATGGCGTGAACCCAGGAGGCGGAGCTTGCAGTGAGCCCAGATCGCGCCACTGCACTCCACCCTGGGTGACAGGGCGAGACTCCATCTCAAAAAAAAAAAAAAAAAAATTTCCACTGATTAAAAGGATCATTCACAGTATGATTTAATGAATGAAATTATAAATAGCTTTATGTAGCAATTAAATAATATTTTATGCTATAAGCACCATGGCAATTGTGGTTAAAAGCTCAGGTTTTAGAGTTCGACACACCTGGGCTTGATTCCATATCTGCCATTTCCTAGTGGTTTGTTCTTGGACTAATTTAAATTTGCTGAGCCTTGGTAACCTCGTCTATGAAACGGGACAGTGGTAGTCCCTACCTTATAGAAAAGATATAGCTCGTGTAAAATGCCTGGCATGTGGAAAGCACTCAGTTGTTGGTAATTGTTATTGATTATGTACTTTTTATTGTTGTTATTATTATTGGCATTATAAAGTATCCAGCATTGACCTCAAAGGCCCTCTCTGCCATCTCACCATCTGTTGTCTCTGAAGGATTCTGTCAGAGCTGTCATTCACTTGCAAGTTATATTTACTGTCAAAATTATTTGAGCTTGTTCTCCTTGTTTGCTAATCCCAATGATCTGATTTGATCTTGCCTTTTTTCCTTTTCTTTTTTTTTCTTTTGAGAAACATTCTCACCCGGTTGCCCAGGCTGGAGTGCAGTGGCGCGATCTCGGCTCACTGCAACCTCCACCTCCCAGGTTCAGGTGATTCTCGTGCCTCAGCATCCCAAGTAGCTGGTATTACAGGTGTGCACCACCATGCCCGGCTAATTTTTTTTTTTTGTATTTTTAGTAGAGACAGGGTGTTAGTAAAGACAGAGGCTAGTTTTGAACTATCGGACTCAAGTGATCTGCCCACCTCAGCCTCCCAGTAAATGCTGGAATTACAGGTGTCAGCCACCGTGCTTGGCCGGCCTGACCTTGCTTTTGTCTCCCTTTGCTCTTTCTTGTTCTTTATCCCCATTCTGCAGTTAACCCATGACCTTGAAGGTCCTTTTCCCTGTCTTTTCTGTATTTCGCACACTCCAGATACCCCACTAGTTTGATTTTTGAGTGTGTAGTGAGCACTTGCTATGTGCTAGGCTGCCTTCAAGGTGCTTATTCACTGGCAGAAGGAGTTTATAAATAAGGCCAATGCAATGTCACAGTTTCCCTGATAGAGTTGGAAGAGAGTACAGCACAGGCAGGGGTGGCAGTGAGACATGGATCCTACCAGGGTGGTGACTAGACTTTGCAGTGGAGGTGACAATCGAATGGTTTTGATGAATGACTAGGCATTGAGAGTAGGGCATAAGGTTGAAGAAGAAACAGGTAGAGGGCTCAGTGCAACACACGAAACAGCCCGGAGCCAGAAGAATGCGTTCAGGAAATGTGAATAGTTTATATGGCATAGTGGGGTCATAGTACGGAAAGATGGAGTTGGAGCAAGGCAGGGAACAGATCCTGGAATGCTTTGCTGACTATTGGTAGTGAGCGACATCATCAGATCCTAGTTTTGTTTGTTGTTTGTTTATTTTGAGATGGAGTCTTGCTCTGTTTCCCAGGCTGGAGTACAGTGGCATAATCTCGGCTCACTGCAACTTCCACCTCTTGGGTTGAAGCGATTCTCCTACCTAAGCCTCCCGAGTAGCTGGGATTACAGGCACCAACCACCACACCCGGATAATTTTTGTATTTTTAGTAAAGTTGGGGTTTCACCATGTTGACTAGGCTGGTCTTGAACTCCTGACCTCAGGTGATCCTCCTGCCTTGGCCTCCCAAAGTGCTGGGATTACAGGTGTGAACCACTATGCCTGACCCAGATCCTAGTTTTGGAAAGATTCGTTTGGCAACAGGAACTAGAGTTAGGAATGGCACCTGTTAGTAAGCTATAGTGAGGGTCTGAATGAAGAACCTGAACTAAGACGTAGGCTGCAGGGATAGAAAGAGGGAGATGAGACATGGAGATTCAAGATGGGTTCTGGGAGTGAACTCAGTAAGTCTCAGTGACTGACTGGGTGAAGGGAGTGAAGGAGCAGGAGTGAGAGGCGCCAACCGATATTCTGGCGTGGGCACCTGGGGGATGGCAATCCACTTGCTAAGATGGGTGCAGAGGAGGGGAAGCTGGTTCGGGGGAGAAAATGAGGTCGGCATTGGATACGGTGAGCTTGAGGTGCTGCTCACAGAGTTAAGGAGGGAGGTCCAGTTGCTCCTGGGGCTGGCATTCAGGAGATGGCCAGGCCCCCGAGCTCTGTGACTGTGGGAGCTGCTGAGGCTCCCTTTCACTTCTCTTCCCTCCTGCAGGACTGATGCCATACACCTGGGCTGCAGCCTCTCTTCACACGCGCACTCACACACACACCGAAGGCTCTCTGGTTATCTTTTAAGGCACTTTCTGTCCATGGTTTCTGAGCTGTCTTCTGAAGAAGAGATCATTTAGTCTCACCTCTTCCCCCCCCACCCCTACCTTCTCATCCACTCACAAGTAGATTGTGTCAACCTGGAAGAAATCTTCCTCCAGGAAACCAAACAAACCATCTCTATGCGATGCTTTTTCATTCTTCATCTTCCCAAGTGTCCCCCTGCAAGCTTGACACTCTCCAATGGCCTCTCCTTTTATTTGTTTGTTTATTTATTTATTTATTATGTTTTTTTTGAGACAAGGTCTCGCTCTGTCTCCCAGGCTGGAAGCAGTGGTGTGAGCTCAGCTCACTGCAACCTCTGCTTCCTGGACTCAAGGGATCCTCCCACCTCAGCCTCCCGAGTAGCTGGGACTACAGGCGCATGCTGCTATGCTCAGCCAGTTTTTAAATATTTTGTAGAGATGCGGTCTCACTATATTGTCCAAGCTGGTCTCAAACTCCTGAACTCAAGCAACCTTCCCACCTCGGCATCCCAAAGTACTGGGATTATAGGCCTGAGCCACCGTGCCCAGCTTTCTCCTTTTATTTAGAATAAAACCCGAGCTCCCTCCTATGGCTCATGAGTTTTTCAGCTCATGACCTCTGGCCACCTCCCAACCTCTGTGCTCCCGCCTCTGCCTCCATCACCAGATTCCAGCTACAGACTCTTGTTCCTGGAATTAAAGCAAAAACAAAATAAACAAACCTGTTCCTGCCACGGGGCGTTTGCCCTTGTTTGTGCTTAGATCGCTCTTTCCCTAGATCCTTGCTAGGCTCCCTGTCTCTTTGTTCAACTCTCAGCACAAATATCAGAGCAGCCTTCTCTCTCTCACCAATCTCTGTTAGTCTCTATCCCATTCCTCTGCTATATTTACCTCACAACTTTTACCACTGTCTGAAATTCTGCTGTCTCTGCCTTTAGGTATTGTACGTCCTTTCCCATTCGTGTGTGAGCAGTGGTACGGATCATTCCTTGATATGTGTGAGCGTTGAGCCTAACTGAATGATATGAAACTTGCTCAACAATGAAAGGGAAGAGAACGGGTGGCTGGTGCTGCCAGTGCATGCTGGTGAATGTAGCCCACAGGCGGTCGGCGGGTTAGGGATGATGGTAACCAAATTTCAAGGCCTTTAGACCATCACCGTGCTGTGGTCATCGGGCTTTCTCTTCAGCATCTCTGCTAGTTATCTGGCCTTCCTATGTGCCTGAGGTTCCTGATGTGGTGTCCACAATGATCTGAGGACTGATTCGAGGAATTCTTGGAGCCCTCAGAGCCAGGAGGAAGAGAGTTTTTAGGTTCCAAATGAGGAAAGTAAACTTTTGTTGTTCAGTTTGATTATCCTTCACAACAAAGAGAAGGTACTAGAAACTTGGAGGAGGGAAATGAGACAGTGGAAAGGATTCAAGCACACAAGTGAGTCACTTGGATTCTAAGAGTAAAAAAAAAAAAAAAAAAAAGAAAGTATAAGGAAACACATTTAGAAAATATCCATGAAATGGACTCATTTGACTTTGCTAACTAAACTGAGTTCAATTGAAGGAAAATTTTTTACTGGTGAGAGGCCCAGGATATTTGGCATGTTGGATCTTTGACCGATTCGAATTTATAAATCCTCTAAAAGCAGGCAGGGAGTGGTGGCTCACTCCTGTAATCCCAGCACTTTGGGAGGTCAAGGCAGGAGGATTCCTTGAGCCCAGGAGTTCAAGACCAGCCTGGGCAACAAGGCGAGACCCTGTCTCTACAAAAATAAAAAAATAATTTAAAAAAATAGCTGGGCATGGTGGTGTGCACCTGTGGTCCCCTCTACATGGGAGGCTGAGGTAGGAGGATCCCTTGAGCCAGGGAGGCAGAGGTGGCAGTGAGCTGTGATTGTGCCACTGCCGTCCAGCCTGGGTGACAGAGTAAGACCTTGTCTCAAAAAACAACAACAACAACAACAAAAATTAAAAGTTAATTTCTCAATGTAATAACTCCAGCAGAGACCCACAGAGAAAAATGCTTCAGAACTTGTTGGGAGTGTAGATTGACTCATGTGTGGAGAAGTGCTCTGATTTGAACCACCTCTGTAAGATGGGTAGTTTCTTCATATCATCTCCCTAAAATAGGTAATCTAGTTCCCACTTAAGTCAGATCTTATTTTTTATAATTTTAATAATTTTTAAATAATTACCCTTAAAGTTATAAATAGAGTTTTACCTAGAGAATCTGAACTGGTCACTCCCATCTAATTTTTTCTTTGCTATTGCATTTTTTTTTTTCTGAGATGGAGTCTCGCTCTGTCGCCCAGGCTGGAGTATAGTGGCGTGATCTTGGCTCAGTGCAACCTTCACCTCCCGGGTTCAAGTGATTCTCCTGCCTTAGCCTCCCGAGTAGCTGGGACTACAGGTGCGTGCCACCATGCCCAGCTAATTTTTTGTATTTTTAGTAGAGATGGGGTTTCACCGTGTTAGCCAGGATGGTTTCAGTCTCCTGACCTCATGATCCGCCAGGCTTGTCCTCCCAAAGTGCTGGGATTACAGGCGTGAGCCACCGTGCCTGGCTGCATTTTTTTTTTTTTTTTTAATTTAAGATGGAGTCTCGCTCTGTTGCCCAGGCTGGAGTGCAGGGGCATGATCTTGGCTCACTGCAGCCTCCGCCTCCCAGGTTCAAGCGATTCTTCTGCCTCAGCCTTCCAAGTAGCTGGGACTACAGGTGCACACCACCACGTCTGGCTAATTTTTTGTTATTTTAGTGGAGATGGGGTTTCACCATATTGCCCAGGCCGGTCTTGAACTCCTGACCTGAAGTGATCTGCCCTCCCTGGCCTCCTAAAGTGCTGGAATTACAGGTGCGAGCCACCGCGCCCAGCTTGCTATCACGTTTTGAGCACCTACTGTGTGTATCATTGTGCCAAGTGCTTTGTGTGCATCACCCCTCAGCCCTTATAGCAGGCCCTGCTACACAGCACCATTTACAGATGAGGAACTGAGGCAGCGAGAAGTCGTATCTCTTGTCCTCTTGATACCCTAGGTAACATAATAACTCTAGAAGTTAAGGTAAAAGAGAAAATGGTAGAAAAGGCCATAAATGAAGCTTTCAGATGGAAGAACAATGAAATCGAAGTGGCGGGAATGCAGAAAGAAAAAGCTAAGAACACTGAGAATGAATGGAAGGAGAAAATGGAGGCAGAGGGAGGCCATTTATTCTACAATCATCTATAAGTGTCAGGAGGAAAATCCTTTGTGTCAAAAGACAAAATTGCAACAAATTTAGTTTAAAGTTCTCAATTGCTTTTATTTGAGATTCTAGAATCGGGCAACACTTCCTTCCATATTATAGAAAAAGGGTTCCAGTCAGCCGAGCAGAAGAGCTTGGCTTTATAAAGTAGAAGGAAAGAACTTAAAGTATATTGTTTCAAAGATACTTTTTTGTAAGGAATGGGACAACAGGAGATGGAACAACAGAAAAATAACATCAGATTACTTTAAGGATTAAAGCAAGGAGTTTCATTATGCCCATTAAAGACTTTAAACTGGCCCATTTAAGAAATTGGGTGTTATTTCTTCCTCCTGATTACTGAGAAGGTCAGACAACTTAGTTTCTGTTTTGTGATGTGAAACTTTAGCCTGAGTGACTCCATTTTGATTTTCAGTCTGGTCTATTGGGCCCTAGTTGCAGAACTTTAGTCCAAAACAGTGACCTCCTGTAATTCTTTTTTTCTTTTCTTTTTTTTTTTTTTAAGAGAAGAGGTCTCGCTGTGTTGTCCAGGCTGGCCTTGAACTCCTAGACTCAAGCCATCTTCCCACCTCAGCCCTGAGTAACTGGTACTACAGGCACGCACCACCGCTCCTAGCTTCCTGTAATTTTTATGACAGTTTGTTGGTTTCTTCACTGGGGGTAACACAATGGTACCGCATGTATCTAATCTTGAGATAGATGCTGAAGTAGGAAAAAACTCCAGAGTTTGAAATGGTCTGTGATAAGGCAGAGATTTGGGACTTTGGGTTTCTGGTTTGTTGCGTTCCTGTTTCTTTGTGACTATAAGCTTATTCCAGACTTTTTTTTTTTTTTTTTTAAAGTATGAAATACCATAAGGGAGGATCAGGAAAGGGAAAACAGGATTTTTAAAAACATTGGAACAGGGAATAAATAGCAGAGAAGAATATCCTTTTTTTTTTTTTTTTTAAACAGAATCTAACCAGGTACCCATTATACAACCTGCATTTGTCTGGATCGTCGCTTGAGCTGTTCTCCAGAGCTGTCTTCATGTAACTATTAACTCCCTGATCTTTCTGAGGCTGCCTGTGAGGTGTTCAGTCTGCAAACAAGCTGTTGCTGAGGACTCTTGACAACATGAGCAGGCATTTCCCAGTTTGAGGAAGTCCCTGCGGCCTCCATTAGAGTTGGCCACTAGCACGCACAGAGCTGAAGCGTGGGCGCAGGCATTGGCTAGATGGGGTTTAGCCCCTTTCCCAGAACTGAAACTGGTCCCAATCCATCTCTTGGCTCAGCACTCCAGGAAGGCCATTTGAGGAAGCAAACCTATAAGGAACTAAGGACAGTCATGTGTTCATGATTGACTCACTCAGGGTTTCCTCTTTAGCACGTGACCCTCAGGCCACCCAGTCCTTGGGGTGGGCTGAAAGTTAATGATTCATTACTGCCAGGGACGCTTTATTTGAGCAACTCCTTTTTTTCTTCTGACTTGAGTCACAGGTAGCAATTCAGCATGGACTTTGGAGCCAGCCTGTCTGAATCTAATCACTCAGCTCCACCAGCTCTGTGACCCTGGGAAAGTTATTTAATGTCATCCTATCTCAGTTTCTTCATCTATAAAATGGGCATCATCATCATCATCATCATTATCATCAGGATTTCTGTGAATATTATATGAGGTAACACATGCAAAGTGTTTAGAACAGTGCCTGCCACACGGGAATTTAAAGTATCTAGAAAATGAAACAACCGTCAGTTGCTAACTTCAAAAACAGAAATGAGTTGAGCTTGCACCTGTAATCCCAGCATTCTGAGGGGTCAGGCAAGAGGATCACTTGAGGCCAGAAGTTTGAGGCTGCAGTGAGCCATCCATGATCATGCCACTGCCCTCCAGCCTGGGCAATAGAGTGAGACCCTGTCTCATTTAAAAAAGAAAAATGACAAATTATTTCTCAGTGTGACATTAATATGTTACATTTGTCAGATATTTTACAGTTTCCAAAATGCTTTCATGTATGTTATGTGAGTTGATCACAGGGGCTAGGTATAGTAGTTAGAAAGTTTCACCTTTGTAAAAAATAGGCTTGGGGGCCAGGCATGGTGGCTCAGGCCCAGGCTAGGAGTTCAAGACCAGCCTGGGCAACATAGCAAGACCCCATCTCTAAAAAAAAAAAAAATTTTTTTAAATTGATCAGGCATAAGTATGATTGTGGGTGACAGGGGGAGACCCTGTCTCCACTTGCCCCCCCCCCAAAAAAAAACCCAAAAACAGAAAAGAGAGAGAAAAAAAGAAATAGGCTGAAGAAAGGGCATAATCCGGGGAAGATAAGGGAAAGCATGTAAGGGATCCTCTCTCAAGGAATGCATTCCATTGCCTGGGACACTGCCCCAGGAGGAGGTGAGGAAAGATGCCTCTTAGCAGGCTATGTGGGCCTGCAGGGGAGGAACACTTCCCCAGTGCCCGATCCAAAGGAGAGCCCTACCTTGGGTGGTGACGGAACCAAATGAGCCATTGACAGTGCCCTTCCCCCTGGGGCTGATGCCTCCTGGCCACCAGCATTGGCAGGCCCCCCTTTCTCCCGGGCTCCCTCTAGATCAGAGAGCACCCCTGAGATCAAACTCTCTCTCCCTGCTGGAGCCAGGCCTCAGGAACTTGGTAATGTGTGAGAACAAGCACAGAGGAAGCCATGAGGGAAGCGGAGGTTTCTCCTCAAAAGAGAGAAAATTCCAAATGACCAAATACCACTGCACTCTTGCCGGACAGAATGGCTTCATTTGTCCTTTTAGTGCTAAAACCAGGACAGTCCTGGGCAAACTGGCACAGGTTGGTCACTCAGACACACAGTAGCCCTTATCAAAGTGGTCCAATGGGGATTAAGGACAAAACCATCTAGTATTCAAATTTTAAGTATTCCATTAACTTGGGGAGACTTCTTTATAGGTAGCTATTCCTTGGTAGTTTTTTTTTTTTTTTTTGAGACGGAGTTTCACTCTGGTTGCCCAGGCTGGAGTGTAGTGGCATGATCTTGGCTCACCGCAACCTCCGCCTCCCGGGTTCAAGCGATTTTCCTGCCTTAGCCTCCCGAGTGACTGGGATTACAGGGACCTGCCACCACACCCGGCTAATTTTGTATTTTTATTAGAGACGGGGTTTCTCTATGTTAGTCAGGCTGATCTCGAACTCCCGACCTCAGGTGAGCCACCTGACTTGGCCTCCCAAAAAGCTGGGATTACAGGCGTGAGCCACCACGCCTGGCTTCATTGGTATTTCTTTATAGGTAGCTGTATTAATAACATTCCCTTTGTGAATTACAATGTCTGTTGAGTGTTTCTGTAGGGGCAGTATTCTTCAATATCGGGTTTCTCAACCTTGGCATAGTTGATATTTTGGATTGGGGTTTTCCTGTGCATTATAGGATGTTTAGCAGTATGCCTGTGCTTATTAGAAGCCAGTAGCACCCACCACCAAAAATGTCTTCACGTGTTGCCAAATAACTTCTTCGGTACCCAAGTGGTTCCCAATTGAAAACTATTGCCTTGAGGGGTCTATAGCAGCTCCCATGTTGTAGGGAAATTGACCCAAGCTGATTATCTTCATAACCTATCTAATGTTCTCTTCATTTTTTGTTCTTTTCCTCCAGTTTTGCCATTTCTAATGCTTTTTTTTTTTCTTTGAGACATAGTCTCGCTCTGTTGCCCAGGCTAGAGTACAGTGGCATGATCTCAGCTCAATGTGACCTCTGCCTCTCAGATTCAAGTGATTCTCCTGCCTCAGCCTCCCGAGTAGCTGGGATTACAGGCATGCACCACCATGTCCAGCTAATTTTTGTATTTTTAGTAGAGATGGGGTTTCACCATGTTGGCCAGGCTGGTCTTGAACTCCTCACCTCAGGTGATCTGCCCACCTCAGCTTCCCAAAGTGCTGGGATTACAGGCCTGAGCCACCACACCCGGCCCATTTCCAATACTTTGATAGCTTTCTTGCCTTTTTCATCTTCCCTCTCATCTATAATCTTGTGATTACCTATGAAATTCTAAAACATACCTACAGAATACAAGTTTGTCTAACGTTCTGAAAAGAGTCATTCTGTTGAGTTACTTTTAAAATCTGGAAATTCTTTCTTCTAACTCCTCAGTTTGTCTCAGTTGGTGTCCCCTGAGGTTCTCTGGAATCAAACAAAGAAAAGTCTTTATTTCTTAGAAAAACCAGAATTAACCTTGGTCTTAACTGAAAAGCTTGTTTCTTCTCATGGTACTAGTTTTACCCAGTCTGTTTCTGAAATAATGAGATTATATTTTATGTAAAACTTTAGGAGGAGCTTCCTACGCTGTGGGAGAATATTTTAGATCTCAGAAGTCTAATAACCCACAACAACTGCAGAGAGGCTGCAGAACGGAAGACCATTTGCACAATCTGGATTCTTCCACCTCGTGCAGTCAGCCCTGTTCTTCCTCATTATTTAAGTGAAAAATATTCTAAACACTGCTCTTCGGTTGCTATGAAAGCTTTGTGGCAAAAGGTCATCTGATCCACCTTAGCCTTTAACAAATAAAAATTTAAACCAAAGACGTCTAATACAATTTTATAAAGTTTTTCAGAAATGGAAATTATGATTATCTTTCTTAGGAAACTTCCAATTTTTAATTACCCTCAAAGTCAACATTTCTTTTTCTTTGGTTTTTTTTTTTTTTTTTTTTTGAGACAGAGTCTTGCTCTGTCTGTTGCCCAGCCTGGAGTTTAATGGCGTGATCTACGCTTATGCCAACCTCTGCCTCCCGGGTTCAGGCGATTATCCTGCCTCAGCCTCCCGAGTAGCTGGGACTACAGGCACATGCCACCACGCCCAGCTAATTTTTGTATTTTTTGTAGTGATGGAGCTTCACCATGTTGGCTAGGCTGGTCTCAAACTCTTGACCTCAAGTGATCCACCAGCCTCGGCCTCTCAAAGTGCTGGGATTACAGGCATAAACCACCACGCCCAGCCTAATTACTCTCAAAGTCAAACGTTCATCCTTTTCTTAACTACTGAAGACAATTTCTCTTTATAATATTTACTTTATTTGAACAAATTTAAAGCTAATTATAAAATTAACAGTGGCCCTGGAGAAACACAGAACATAAAGGAGATAATTAAAATCGCCTGCAATCCCAGTACCCGTGATAACTGGAATTAATGTCTTTAAAAAATGCATATAAGATGTGCTTACCAAATTGTCTGGTCAGATTTCTCTTCTTCAGTTCTCAACTAGGAGTAGAAAACACTTCTACAGTTTTTTTTTTTTTTAGATGAAATCTTGCTCTGTTACCCAGTCTGGAGTACAATGGCGTGATCTCGGCTCATTGCAACCTCTGCCTCCCGGGTTCAAGCAATTCTCCTGTCTCAGCCTCCCGATTAGCTGGGATTACAGGCACCCACCACCACACCAGGCAGCTAATTTTTGTATTTTTAGCAGAGACGGTGTTTCACCATTTTGGCCAGGGTGGGCTGGAACTCCTGACCTCAAGTAATCTGCCCGCCTCGGCCTCCCAAAGTGCTGTGATTACAGGTGTGAGTCATGGCACCCAGCCCACTTTTACAATTTTGTGGTGAATTTTAATATATTGTACTTTCAAATGAATAAACAAGGAGGCTTATAGGAAAATTGAAGAATGCATAATGTTGAAGACTTTTTCATTATTATTTTTAAAAATTTTTATTATTTAAATTTAAAAAATAGAGATAAGGTCTCACTATGTTGACCAGGCTGGTCTCAAGCAGTCCTTCCATCTCGGCCTCCCAAAGTGCTGGGATTACAGGCATAAGCCACCACAGCTGGCCCACTTTCATTATTAAGTTGTTGTTTTGTTCAAATAAACTACATGTGGGTACCAACTGTTCTTAGTTTCTAATCTGTCTTTAGGGAATTTTTTTAATACTATGCAAGTAAATTCCTCTCCCTCCTTTTCCACAAAAAGTAGAATGTTAGGTGCAGCTTGTTTTTCTTCATTTAACAATGTATCTTGAAGATTTCTCAATAACAGTACATCAAGAGCTTCCACATTGCCTTGTTGTTTTGAGATGGAGTCTCGCTCTGTCACCCAGGCTGGAGTGCAGTGGCACAATCTTGGTTAGTGCAACCTCCACCTCCCAGCTTCAAACAATTCTCCTGCCTCAGTCTCCCTAGTGGCTAGGATTACGGGCAGATGCCACAAGGCCCAGCTAATTTTTATATTTTAGCTATTGGCAGGTATGGGAAGATTTAGCAATAGATGCAAATATGACTAAGCAAATCAAAAAACAAGGCAATTGGCCGGGTGCAGCAGTGGCTCACACCTGTAATCCCAGCACTTTGGGTGGCTGAGGCAGGTGGATCACTTGAGGTCAGGAGTTCGAGACCAGCCTGACCGACATGGTGAAACCCCCATCTCTACTGAAAGTACAAAAAATTAGCCAGGCGTGGTGGCGGGCGCCTGTAGTCCCAGCTACTCAGGAGGCTGAGGCAGGAGAATGGTGTGAACCCGGGAGGTGGAGCTTGCAGTAAACCGATATCGTGCCCTTGCACTCCAGCCTGGGCGACAGAGCAAGACTCTGTCTCAAAAAAAAAAAAAAAAGAAAAAAAAAAAGAATAGAATTTTAAGTTCATGGTTTGTTTCCTGGCACACTGATGCTATCATTCTACTCTTCTGGCTTCCGTTGTTGGTGCTTAAGAAGACAGTTGTCAGCCTGCTAGCCCTTTGAAGAAAACTCCATTTTGTCTAATAAGCATATTTGTTTATAGGCTGTCTAATAATTTCCCTCTATGGCATTCTCTGTGAGTTTAATTTTGTTTGCTATATTTCTTCTGGCTCTCACTCATGTTGTATTCATTCATGCACCTGGTTGTCTTTGACTGGATGCTGGATCTTGTATTTGAAACTGTTTTTGTAGAACTAATTTGAGTTCTATTATTAATGTCCCTCCCAGACCACACTATACTTTCTTTCTATCTATCTATCTATCTATCTATCTATCTATCTATCTATCTATCTTTTGAGACAGAGTCTCGCTTTTGTCGCCCAGGCTGGAGTGCAATGGCACAATCTCGGCTCACTGCAACCTCCACCTCCCGGGTTCAAGCAATTCTCCTGCCTCAGCCTCCTGAGTAGCTGGGACTACAGGCGCCCATCACCATGCCCGGTTAAGTTTTGTATTTTTAGTAGAGGTGGGGTTTCACCATGTTAGTCAGGCTGGTCTCGAACTCCTGACCTCAGGTGATCCACCTGCCTCAGCCTCCCAACACTATACTATTTATTAAGGCCTTCTACTGTGTTTCAATATCTGGTAGTGCTAGTGGCCCCTCAGTCAGAATATTCCTGGTTAGGAAAATTCTTTAGGATCAACTTGTCTAGTTCAGATGCCTTGTTTATTTCCTTTCCCACTTAAAATATGCTTTCCTATTTTTTTCTTCGTTTGCTTTTGTTTTTGGAGGGCAACATGTTAAATTCATGTCAATTCGGAAAAGAATTGACATCTTAAGATTTTGAGCCTTTCTGTCCAAGAATATAATAGAGACCACTTTTTTTTTTGAGACAGGGTTTTACCATGTTTCCTAGGCTGCAGTACGGTGACGTGATCATGGCTCACTGCAGCCTCCATCTCTTGGGCTCAAGCAATCTTTTTACCTCAGCCTTCTGAGTAGCTGGGACCACAGGCACTGCGCCACTACGCCCAGCTAAGTTTTGTGTTTTTTGTAGAGAATGGGTTTCACCACGTTGCCCAGGCTTGTCTCGAATTTCTGAGCTCAATTCATCCTCCCGCCTTCGCCTCCCAAAGTGCTGGGATTACAGGTGGCATGCGAGCCACCACGCCTGGCCTGGGACAACACTTTTTTTTTTTTTTTAGACAGTCTCACTCAGTCGCTCAGGCTGGAGTGCAGTGGCCTGATGTTAGCTCATGGCAACCTCCACCTCCCAGGTTCAAGCGACTCTCAAGACAACATTTCTTAAAAAAGAGTATTGTTGGGATTGTTAGGTGTACATTTTATTCAGTTTGGGACTTTAGAACATTCTCTGAGATCATAACAGAGGTCAGTGTGAAGGTGTAGTTTAACATGTAAATACTCATTTTAGATCTCTCTACAGGAACATAAAGCATAACTTTATCAATGATATTGTGATATTAGATTTGTAGCCTCTGGAAAATTTTTGTGCCTCTCTTGTTCTGCCTCATCCTGAATCATGTTGGGAACAAAATATCTTAATCTTGGTCTTGATTGTGTCAGGCTAGCCCTACATTTCTTTGGTTTTTATGGACACTGGATTATAAACCTTTCTTCAAATGTGTTTGTTGTGCTATAAACCGTTATATGGGCCACCCAAAAACCACGCTTTCAGCGCCTTTACAAGATCTTGGGATCAGAGACAACAGTTACCGTGAGACTATTCTCTGTGCACACTGCGTCTTATTGAATTGGTGTCTTACTGAACTGGCTTGCAGTCGTGGCTGGGCTTTGTGACGCTGGGCTAGATACTTAACTTTTCAAAGATACAGTTTTGTCCTCTGGAAAATGGTCATAATCATAGAATCTTTTCCACAGTATTGGGAACGTTAAATGAGAGAACTTATATATAGTATGTGCAGTAACAGGCACAGAGTAAATGCTCAATAAGTGTTAGCTGTAATGTAACAAAATCTTATTTTACAGGTAATCTCTCTGAGCTTCAGCCACTTACGTAACTTTCCTAAAATTCTGAAGCTATTAGAAAGTGACAGTGCCGAGTTCAATGTCTCTGACTCCACTGCTCTTTTCTTGGTGCCACCAATTCATAATATTAGATTTGGGCTCAAATCTTAATTCTGTTACTATCTAACTGTGTGAACATGGATCACTATTACTTATATTCTCTGAGCCTTAGTTTCTCAGTCCATGCTAGTCTTCCTAAGTCCCTTCCCCAGCTCACACCATCTTCAGAGCAAGCCCAGGGCACAGGAACAAGGATAGAGAAAAAAGAGGGGATAAATGATGAAGATACAGAATGGGTCGGGCCCAGTGGCTCCTGTGTGTAATCTCAGCACTTTGGGAGGATGAGGTGGGAGGACTCATGGGAGAATAAAGAGTGGCTAAGGCATACACTCCGTATGAGGTAGGTACTGCTCTTAGCGCTTTACCTGTGTTAATTTCATTTATCATTATCCACCAGAACATAGGTAATGTGTTATGATTATCCCCATTGTACAAATGAAGAAACTGAGCTACAGAGGGGTGAAATGGTTTGCATATACTAGTAAGTAACAGAGCTAGGATTCAAACTAAGATCTCTAACTCTTTTTGTGTTTTTTTTGAGATGGAGTCTTGCTCTGTCACCCAGGATGGAGTGCAGTGGCACGGTCACGGTTCACTGCAGCCTTCACCTCCTGGGCTCAAGTGATCCTCCTGCCTCAGCCTCCCAAGTAGTTGAGAGACTTTAGGCATGTGCCACCACGCCTGGCTAATTTTTTATTTTTTGTAGAGACAGGGTCTCCCTATGTTGCCCAGGCTGGTCTTTCGTGGGATCAAGCAATCCTCCCACCTTGTACTCCCAAAGTGCTGAAATTATAGGCATGAGCTGCCAGGTTCAGCCCATTTTGTTTCTTTATAATTTATCCTCTCTTTTTTCTCTATCCTTGTTCCTGTGCCCTGGGCTTGCTTTAAAGGTGGTGTGAGCTGGGGAATGGACTTAGAGAGATGAGCATTGACTGAGAAACTAAGGCTCAGAGAATGTAAGTAGTAGTTAGCCATGGTCACACAGTTGGATTGTAACAGAATAAGATTTGAGCCCAAATCTTAATTCCAAAGCTTGCACTTTTCACCAGGGCTAATTGCACACATACAGCCAAACTAGTTGTTAAAATGTGGAAGTCCCTCTGTGCCTTAGTGGAGAGCTACTGCTTGAAGCCTCCTATGTGTCCACCACCACCAGCCAGACCCTCCTTGTCGCTTCCCCAGGAACCCAGGGACCTGCTCATAAGCCAGCAACTAAAGGGTTAATGTCCAGCCCAGCAGCGGCATCAAGGACCCAGCTCCAGCACCAAGGTTGGCCAGCAGTTACATGTTGGTGCCCTTGAGATTCCCCTGCTCTTAACCACACTGGTGTGTAGTATCAAGTGTCATGCTGAGTACTGCTTAACATCACTGGGGGAGTTCAGGATGAATGAGAAAATAACTTCAGAGTTCATTAATGAAAATGCCATTTGGGATCACATCGGAAACACTGTGGAAGCTTAGTTGAATTCATTGCCTCCCTTGATAAAGTACAGAATGAAGAAGGTTGCATCTGTGGACAAGGAGAAATTCTCTTTGTGTTCTCACTAAGGCTGAGGTGGCTGGATGGAGTGTTTCCTTAGGCCCTGCTCAGGCCCCACGTTCACTTCCGGGCCTATTCAAGACACCCACAAGAGAGCCCTCCTTCTAGGCCTTCAGCCTCTGGGGCCCTTGCTTAGAAGCTCCGCTACCCCTGCTTGTGCCGCTTCCTCCCACTGAGGATCCTCGGGCTTCACAGGACCAAAAGACTGGTGTTAGCTTTTAGAATGGTTTCTATTACACTTGAGCAAAAAATATATGTTTTCGGTAGGGCCTGAGGTCTTGAACATCATTTCTAATATCCTCTCTTTCAAAAAGGCTTTCCGTGCTTCAAACAGTAACTCATAAATGAACTATTCTTAAAGCTAGAGAGTGGTTTTTTTGTATTCTTAAAAGGAATAAATGAGTATGTTTTACTCTTCCCCAAATGCTGTTGATTCCTTCCTATTGCTTCATGTTTGATGATAAACCAACAGATGTGTTGCCTGTGCTGTTTATTTCTCCTGCTTTAAAGCCATACTTTTCCTAATCTTCGGAGATTCCCCGTGTATTCATTCATTCATTAGGCTAGGTGGCTGTAACATAAAGACCTCCAAATGTCAGTGGCTTACCCGATAGAAATGTGTTTCTTAGTTAAGTAGCTTTCCTGGGTGTGCAGCTTTTCTGGGTATGTGTGTGTGCAGGTTGTGGGGGTAGCTCACCTTCATAAATTCATTTGGAGATTCCGACTGACAGTTGCTTTGCCATTTTCATCATATGATGTCCAAGGTCGCCTGGGTATTGCCATCCCAGTCAGCCAGAAGAGGAAAGAGCCCAGAGGAGAATGTGTGGTAGATTTTTATGGGCAGGACCACATCACATCATGATAACACACACCACTTCCTCTGCATGCACTGGCCAGAGCATAGTCAGTAGTCACACCTCACTGCAATACGGGAAGCTAGACTGTGGTCTAGCTGTGGTCCATGGAAGGTGGTGACCTCTACACCTTGTATTTTTCATAATTAAAAAAATTGTTTTTTACATTATATGAATAGAGGTAGTGTCTTGCTATGTTGCCCAGGCTGGTCTTGAACTCCTGGGCTCAGGCAATTCTGCCTTGGCCTCCCAAAGTGCTGAGATTACAAGGTGTGAGCCACCACACCTGGGCTATTTTTCATAACTTTCTTTTTTACATTTTTTCTTAGCTTTTTAGAGACTATCATAAAACATATTTTTCATAACTTTCAAATACATTGGGCAATTGCCATTGTAAATGTGCCCTTCTGAAGGGTGTACCTGTGGCCCTACCACTGCCGTTTCATGCTCTTTTGTCTTAATTTCAAGCAGTAGCCTTGGTAACACAGCCACACGGAAAGGGGTGTTGATTACCCCTCTGGATGAGGTAAGTGAGCTTAGCACATGGGGAAGTAAACTCAGGCTCTCCTTAGTGGACACCACCCTCTGTGAATGTTAACTGTGTGTGCAGTGGGAAAGGCTTTCTTTTGGGGCCCCCAGCTGACCACTGGCCCACTGTGTGACCTTGGGAAAGTCACCTTTCTCTTGGAATCTCAGGTTTCTTATCTAGATCAACTAGCTGATATCTAAGGTATTTTGCAGTTTTAAGAGGGCACAATTCTAAGAATGTGGGCCATGGGTCATCCTGCAGGATAATTACAAGCACAGAGTTTGATTTTACCACTTCTACAGCCATTTAATCATTTTTTTAAAGACGGAAAAAGGAAAGAAAAGAAAGCATCATGGCATTAAAGTGTTCATTGTTTCAATGCTATTTAGGAAGCAAAACAGATTTCTGTGGCGCTAGCCTAACTGAATGGTCAACAACCCTGAGGTAATCAACCATGCTAAAATATACTCTTTTTAAAAAATTTATTTATTTATTTATTTAGAGATAGAGTCTCGCTCTGTCACCCAGACTGGAGTGCAGTGGCGCCATCTTGGCTCACTGCAGCCTCCACCTCTCAGGTTCAAGCAATTCTCCTGCCTCAGCCTCCTGAGTAGCTGGGATTGCTGAAATAGACTTTTGATTTTTAGCAAGGGCTAACAAATGCCAGTTTAATATTACACATGGGTCCCATCATTTTGGATATTTTTAGTAGCCTGTTTACCCTGCTTTGTCATTGCACTTGACCCTTTTGGGGGTACAGCTTTTGGAGCATAATGCTCACCTAATGACTCTCATCCCCTCGAGGGAGTTCATTGCTGTTGTCGCTTCTAAAAAATGATGCAGCTCCTGAGCAGCTATGAATTATCAGTGAAACAAGTTTTCGCTTCTAGGGAATAGTAGTCAGAAACAGAAAGAAAATATTTTGGCTGGGCATGGTGGCTCACGCCTGTAATCCCAGTGCTTTGGGAGGTGAGGCGGGCAGGTCACTTGAGGTCAGGAGTTAGAGAACAACCTGGCCAATATGGTGAAACCCCATCTCTACTAAAAATACAAAAATTAGCCAGGTGTGGTGGCGCACCAAGTAATCCCAATTACTTGGGAGACAATTACTTGGGAGAGGCAGGATACTTTCTTGAAACCCGGAGGCAGAGGTTGCAGTGAGCCAAGATCACACCACTGCACTCCAGCCTGGGTGACACAAGAGTGAGACTCTGTCTCAGAAAAAAAAAAAAAAAAAATAGGAGGAAGCGAGAGGAGAAGGGGTCTAAAATGTAATGACGCCTGCCTCCTTAGCCTGATGGAACCTCAGTGTATTTCACGGTAGAATGATCTTGTCTTTGGGACCGGAAGCCTTCTGAAGTCCCTCTCCTGTTCTGTGCTTTAGTGGGCATGATCAACTTTCACCTGTCCTCCTTTTTCCAGGCTTCCAAAGGAGGACTACTTCTTCTGATATACACATTTTTCTTTGATCATGTTAATCCTACAGCCTGATTACCCACCCCTCCTGCTGGTCTTGGAGTGCAGCAGACCAGGTGGTCTCTTTCTGTTAGCTTTGCATATCTTTAAATCTAGTGGATTTTACAGATTATCACTCGGGGGTATGTTTCCTGGATTGTAACCATGCGATACTGACTGTAAAACGTGCAATTGATTTAATAATGGCTTTTTAAAATGAGTAAGTATTCACATGGGCTATTTGAGAAACAGGTTTCAAGTTATTGAGTCATTGAGGGGACCTTGCATTGTGGACCTCTAATGAATGTTAACTGACTGGCTGAATGAGTAAACGAATGACAGAAGGACAGAGATTTCTGATCTAGTAAAAGGGTATCTTACATTAGGACAATGGAGGCCAGGCGGTGTGGCCCACACCTGTAATCTCAGCACTTTGGGAGGCCCAGATGGGTGGATTGCTTGAGCCCAGGAGTTCAAGACCAGCTTGTGCAACATAACAAAACCCCATCTCTACAAAAAGTAAAAAAATTAGCTGGGCATGGTGGTGCAAGCCTGTAATTCCAGCTACTCAGGAGGCTGAGGTGGGAGGATCACCTGAGCCCAGGAGGTGGAGGTTGCGTGAGCTGAGATTGCACCACCGTAAACAAGGGGGGGCGAAAAAAAAAACACCCTGTAACAAAAAAAAAAAAAAAAAAAAAAAGGAAGAAGAAAAAAGGAAGTCAGGCACAGTGGCTCATGCCTGTAATCTCAGCACTTTGGTAGGCCAAGGCAGGTGGATCACCTGAGGTCAGGAGTTCGAGACCAGCCTGACCAACATGATGAAATCTCATCTCTACTAAAAATACAAAAATTGGCGGGGTGTAATGGTGCATGCCTGTAATCCCAGCTACGTGGGAGGCTGAGGCCAGAGAATCGCTTGAACCCGGGAAGTGGTGGTTTCAGTGAGCCAAGATTGCGCCATTGCACTCTAGCCTGGGCAACAAGAGTGAAACTCCGTCTCAAAAAAAAAAAAAAAAAAAAAGACAATGGAAAAATGGTCCCAGAAAGGCTAAGATTTAAGTACCATCCTGCCTCTTGGGCCCTTTTTAATAAGATAATCTCTCTGGACCTCAGTCTCCTTTACTGAAAGTGGGTTTAACAGTTCCTTACCAGGCTTGATTGCTGGGAGGGAAAAAAACCAGACACATAGTCTCCTTGAATGCAGTTCCTGACATGTAGGCAGTGCTAAGAATGTGGGAAACAATGAGAGAAAAGGGAATAGCAGCAACTTTATTTTATTTTATTTTATTTTTTTGAGAAGGAGTCTTACTTTTTCGCCCAGGCTGAAGTGCAGTGGTGTGATCTCAGGTCACTGCAACCTCCACTTCCTGGGTTCAAGTGATTCTCCTGCCTCGGCCTCCCGAGTAGCTGAGATTACAGGCGCCCGCCACCATGCCCGGTCAATTTTTTGTATTTTTAGTAGAAATGGGGTTTCACCATTTTGGCCAGGCTGGTCTTGAACTCTTGACCTCGTAATCCACCTGCCTTGGCCTCCCAAAGTGCTGGGATTACAGGCATGAGCCACCGCGCCCAGCCTAGCAGCAACTTTTTGTTCATTATGGTGGTCAGCTGTCAAAGAGGACATAGATGGCTGCAGCATACAAAATAGATGAAAACTTCGAATGTATGACTAGGCAGGAGAGGGTCATTGGAGGTCACCTCCTGGCTCCCCCCTGGCTGGCAAGTGACCAAAGGCTGACACCACCAGGAGCAGGGAGAGCTGGGGTGTCCTCATTCAATCCAAGGAATTGGTTGTATTGTGTACTCTGGTTAGATTTTTAAAAAAATGTACCTGGCAGGGTTGCTTTGAACTCTAGTGATCATCCAAGAGTGGTAAGAAAGTGCTGGGCCATGCACATGCTCATTCCTGAAACAGCTGCACCTTGGCAAAGTGGAGACAACCAAAAGTCTGAATTTCCATACTCTTATATTTTAAAATCAGAACCTTAGGCAGCACGGAAAGCATTTTAAGAGCTTCCTACACTTTTCATGGAGTGGAGTTAGATTGTGCAGGTGATACCGGTGAAGCCTTTAACTGTCAGTGACCCTAGCCATGTTAGGAAATTCCCGACAACTGTCAGACCACCGTTTTGCTGACCGGGCTGGTGTTTAACTATTGTGCCTCTGCAAGGGTCAGGATGGAAAAATAAGAGAGTAATGTCAAGAAAGTGAGTGATTCTCAGACCTACTTGCTACTCTCTCTAACAGCTATCTAGCTATTGCAAGTAATTTGGCCAAAATTTTAAAAAAGGTAAACGCTAGAAGCTGCTTGTAATGTATAGATTTGAAGGAACACTGACTTATCTATTTCATTTGCAGTTTGTTGTGCTTGAGAGTCAAGGCTCGGGCATATTTTGTGCCGCCAACAGGAATCAGAAGTTGAGAAATGAGGAACAAGTGTTCTTTCTACCCTCTATTAAAGGGCCTGACTGCGCAAAAACAACAATAATCCTATTTTTGCACCACCAAGAGTCTTCCCGATTTGGGTGGGACCTTGGAGGATGGTAGAGGGGATATTTCATGACACTCAAAAAATCTTTGCTGAATCAAGATTTTCTCTGCCCTGGTGTTGGTCACCCACAGGAACAAAGATAGAATCTTTTATATTTAAACAACACCTCAGTTTTTCTTCCTTAGCAGTCTTATTTTCAAAAAATTTAGATAAGATCTCCAATGTTTGCTTCAGGCTTTCTCATTCGACATTATCTTGGACTTTGGGGCTTGAGAGAGAAAACGCAGCTTCTCTGTATAGTTTCTGAAATGATGCTTGCATACCCATGTCACTTGATTCGTTATTATAGAAATAACACTCACATTATGGGTTAGCCATATCGTATTCTGTGTTTGTCACCTGTAATTGTTTGAGAAACACAGCCCGATTTCATGTTAGACTCACTTGAAAAGTATTTATTAGGCTCTTTCCTTCTATTTGCCAGACACAGAGGCAAAGGCTGCTTTTCCATATAATCCAAACTAGCTTATATTCTATCTTGGTGAAGTAGCCTCTAAAGAAATAACCATTACTGAGGGGAAAATGGTATCTATGTCATGGTAATATAGTATACCTTGAAATAGGGATAAAATAAAGACTGGGTGTGTCCTGTTCACCACAATCACTAGCACAGTGCTTGGAACATAGGAGGGGCTCAGTACATATTTCTTTCTTTTTTGAGACGGAGTGTCACTCTGTCACCCAGGCTAGAGTGCAGTGGTGCAATCTTGGCTCACTTCTGCCTCCACCTCCCGGGTTCAAGTGATTCTTCTACCTCAGTCTCCTAAGTAACTGGGATTACAGGCGCCTGCCACCACGCCCGGCTAATTTTTTTTTTTAGACGGAGTCTCTGTCGACCGGGCTGGAGTGCAGTGGCATGATCTCGGCCCATTACAACCTCTGCCTCCTGAGTTCAAGCAATTCTCCTGCCTTAGCCTCCCAATTAGCTGGGACTACAGGCGCCTGCCACCACACCTAGCTAATTTTTGTATTTTTAGTAGAGATGGGGTTTCACCATGTTGGCCAGGCTAGTCTTGAACTCCTGATCTCAGGTTATTCGCCCACCTCGGCCTCTCAAAGTGCTGGGATTACAGGCGTGAGCCACCATGTCTGGCTTTTTTTTTTTTTTTTTGTAGTTTTAATAGAGACAGGGTTTCACCATGTTGGCCAGGCTGGTCTTGAACTCCTGACCTTAAGTGATCCACCCACCTCAGTCTCCCGAAGTGCTGGGATTACAGGCGTGAGCCATCGTGCCCAGCCTCAGTACATATTTTTTAGACATTTACTCATTCAATAAATGATTTAGTAAATGAATGTCTAAATGTTAAAAATAATAGAATTCGATGTAGTATAAGTTAAAGCAAATGACAGACCAAATGTTCACAGGGAGGAAAAATGATTTCTGAGCCTGTGTTAATGAGATATCTGTATTTTAAGAGGAGAAATCCCAAATCTCAAATATCAACTTATACAAACTGTGAGTCACTTATTTCTCTGAGCTTCAGTTTTCTCCATCTGCAAAACACGAGAATAATAATATCTGTTTTGAGCACAAAATGAAGTAACAGTGCAAAAAGGTTAGGTGCAAAACTCCACTGTGGGAGCTTTGAGGAATTCAGGACAATGTAATTTACATTGAGATGTGCTTATCATCTTCTCGGGAAGACAAGATGTAACCAGAGTAAACATTAAAAAAGAATTAGAAAATTAAGTAACAATCCAAAACTATAAAGATAACAGGTCACTGAGCAACATATGATAAATTGCCAAATAGGATTGCCCAGGCAATAACAATTTCACAACTCAGAGGTGGGAGAAGGCCTTGTGTTTGTCTGCTGAGGAATCTCTGATTTTTTATTGTGAAACTCTAGACTCATGCATGCATTCATTCACTCAACAACTTTTTTTCTTTCTTTCTTTCTTTCTTTCTTTTTTTTTTAAGATGGGGTTTTGCTCTTGTCACCCAGGCTGAAGTGCAGTGGTGCCACCTTGGCTCACTGCAACCTCCGCCTCCCGGGTTCAAGTGATTCTCCTGCTTCAGCATCCCAAGTAGCTGGGATTACTTACTGGTGCCTGCCACCACGCCCAGCTGATTTTTGGATTTTTGGTAGAGACGGGGTTTCACCATGTTGGCCAGGCTGGTCTTCAACTCCTGACCTCAGGTGATCCATCCACCTCGGCCTCCCAAAGTGCTGAGATTACAGTCATGAGCCACCGCACCCAGCCAGCTCAACAAATATTTATGTAGCTACTAGGATGTGGCAGGTGCTATGCTCCGTGCTGGGGACACAGATGAGCAAATACTTATAGTACTGTCCTCAAGGAAATTACAGTCTAGTAGGAACAGCCAGTCAGTGAACAAAGAAAGCCAGGAATATTTAATTAGAAGCCATGATGAGTGCCCAAAGGGAAAGTGTACACCAAGATGTGGATGAGAATTAAAGGGTGGGACAGTCTACTTTGGGCATTGGGGAAGTCTTCCCTGAGGAATTGACATTTGAACTGAGATCTGAAGAATGGAGGTAACCCCAAGGACTTAGCCAAGTAAGTACACTGTGGGCCCAAATGATCAGCATCTTTTATTTCCACCAATAATGAATTTAGGGGAGAGAAAAGTTGAAGCACAAATTATAATTGCTCTGCATTCTGGACATTAGGGAAAAATTAATTTTTTTTTTTTTTTTTTTGAGACGGAGTCTCGCTCTGTCGCCCAGGCTGGAGTGCTGTGGCCGGATCTCAGCTCACTGCAAGCTCCGCCTCCCGGGTTCCTGCCATTCTCCTGCCTCAGCCTCCCAAGTAGCTGGGACTACAGGCGCCCGCCACCTCGCCCGGCTAGTTTTTTGTATTTTTTAGTAGAGACGGGGTTTCCCCGTGTTAGCCAGGATGGTCTCAATCTCCTGACCTCATGATCCGCCCATCTCGGCCTCCCAAGGGAAAAATCGATTTTTAATGAGCATATACTTTTACATGTGCACAACTCCCCGCCACATGCCCCCAACACACATTCTCACGCTGACATCCCATCTTCAGCTCTTCATCCCACCTCATCGTGTAAATGTATATGTATATATATATTTTTTTGAGACAAGGTTTCTCTCTGTTGCCCAGGCTGGAGTGCAGTGGCGTAAACTCAGCTCACTGCAACCTTTGCATCCTGAGCTCAGGTGATTCTCCCACCTCAGCCTCCCAAGTAGCTGAGATTACAGGCATGCACCACCATACCCGGTGAATTTTTGTATTTTTTGTAGAGACAGGATTTCGCCATATTGCCCAGGCTGGTCTAGAACTCCTGAGCTCAACTGATCCTCCTGCCTCAGTCTCCCAAATTGCTAGTATTACAGGCATGAGCCACTGTGTCTGGCCCTCATAGTAGAACCTTAAAAAGAATGTATTAGGTTGGTGCAAAAGTAATTGCGGTTTTTGTCATTAAAAGTAATAGCAAAAACCGTAATTACTTTATTTTTGAGACAGAGTCTCACTTTGTCACCCAGTCTGGAGTGCGGTGGTGTGATTGTGATCCTCCTGCCTTGGCCTTCACGGTGCTGGGATTACAGGCGTGACCCACCGCGCCCGACCCTCATAGTGTAATTTTAAAAAGAATGTATTGGCCGGGCACGGTGGCTCATGCCTGTAATTACAGCACTTTGGGAGGCCAAGGCGGGTGGATCACTTGAGGCCAGGAGTTCAAGACCAGCCTGGCCAACATAGCGAAACCCCACCTCTACTAAAAATACAAAAAGTCAGCTGGGCATGGTGGCATGCACCTGTAATCCCAGTTACTGGGGAGGCTGAGGCAGGAGAATTGCTTGAACCTGGGAAACAGGTTGCAGTGAGCCAAGACTGCGTTACTGTACTCCAAGCTGGGTGACAGAGCCAGACTCCATTTCAAAAAAACAAAAACAAACAAACAAACAAAAAGTATTAGGCTGGGTGCGGTGGCTCAGCCTGTAATCCCAGCACTTTGGGAGGCTGAGGTGAACGGATCACTTGAGGTCAGGAGTTGGAGAACAGCCTGGCCAACATGGTGAAACCCAGTCTCTACTAAAAATACAAAAATAAGCCGGATGCAGTGGTGCACGCCTGTAATCCCAGCTATTCAGGAGGCTGAGGCGTGAGAACCCAGGAGGCAGAAGTTGCAGTGAGCCGAGATCACGCCACTGCACTCCAGCCTGGGCGAGAGAGCGAGACTCTGTCTCAAAAAAAAAAAAAAAATCTTTTCAGGTCTCTAGCAGGTTGGCCTCGACGTTTCCCAGAGGCTCCTGTGGAGGATGTTCAGGGAGGCAAAAGTTTTGATCTTCAAACCTCTGGATGCCATTTTCCTGGGAGCAGCCATGACTTCTGGGAAGTCAGGTGTGCTGTGCCCTAACTCAGCTGGAGTCATCGCTGGTCCAAATCGCCTTCGCAGGTGACAGCACAAGGCCACGTTGGCCATTCATCTTGCCAAATTCTATTTCTGGGACCCACATCAGAAAAACAGTTGAGGCAATCACTGACTTTCAGATCACATTCCCATCATTCATGAGAGAGGTAGGATGGCGTGGCGGCCGCAGGCATGGCCTGCAGAATTAGGCTGCCTGATGGCAGTCCTAGCGTTGCCAGTTACTAGGTGTGGTGTGTGATGTGGGCAAGTTACTTCTCTGCATTAATGTAAATGAGACATCCTTGTCGAAACCCATTGGGTCAGATGTGCTTTAGAATCCAGAACATTTCAGATTTTAGAAAGATAATATGTTGCACGTACCCTATATTGCTTAATACCACTCATCTCGGGCAGCATTCCTTGATTACACACATCACTATTTCTTCAGCAGAGCGAATGGACACTCAGACATAGGGGAAGAAATGAAGTCTGTAGAGAGTCTCATTAGAAACTAGAAAGGGAGGGGCTGGGTGTGGTGACTCACCCCTGTAATCCCAGCACTTTTGGAGGCTGAGATGGATGGATTACTTGAGGCCAGGAGTTCGAGACCAGCCTGGGCAACATGGCAAAATCCCTTCTCTACTAAAAATACAAAAATCAAGCCGGGTGCGGTGGCTCACGTTTGTAATCCCAGTACTTTGGGAGGCTGAGGCAGGTGGATTGCCTGAGGTCTGGAGTTCAAGGCTAGCCTGTCCAACATAGTGAAACCCCATCTCTAGTAAAAATACAAAAAATTAACTGGGCATGGTGGCGGGTGCCTGTAATCCCTGCTACTGGGAAGGCTGAGGCAGGAGAATCGCTTGAACCAGGGAGGTGGAGGTTGCAGTGAGCCACAATCGCACCGTTGCATTTCAGCCTGGGCGACAAGAGGGAAACTCCATCTCAAAAACAAAAGAAATAAACAAAAATTAGCTGAGTGTGGTGGCGCGTGCCTGCAATCCCAGCTACTCAGGAAGCTGAGGCAGGAGAATCACTTGAACCCGGGAGTTGGAGGTTGCAGCGAGCCGAGATCACGCCACTGTACTGAAGCCTGGGAGATTCTGTAAAAAAAAAACAGGAAGAAAGGGAAGGAGGGAGGGAAAGAAAAGAGAGAGATGGGGGGAAGGAAGGAAAGTAGGAAGGAAGGAAGGAAGGGGAAAATAGGATTTTGCTGCTAAATTATTTCTTTAAAATTTTGTTCTTCCTCTAGACCAATCAGAAAGAATGCTGAATTATTTCTAAAAATTACTTGGTTTTTCAGGGTTGTGGTGCCTCTTACAGGTGAGGTGTACATCTTGGAAAGAATTCAATGAGATCATATATATAAAGTGCTGAGAACAGAAGGCACCACTGCAGGTGTGAGCTTTCATAAAGTAAACTTACTTGTTACGATGAAGCCACTGGAGACTTCATTCATGACACCGTGGCTAGCCCACCAGCTTTTGTCTTTTTTTTGAAGTTTGCTTTGCATATCCCACTTTTTTCCTAGGTGTTTTCCATGCTGGGCTATTTGACTTACGTTAGAAGCAAAGCAGCCCCCAGATGTTACTATTGTGCCTGGTATGTTGTCAAATTGCACTTTAAAAGGACAGAGGACAGGAAGTAATGACACATGACTCAAGTGACTGGAAATGGTTCTCGGATAGGGAGTTATCGTTGGGACAGTAATGAGAGGAAGTGCAGTTCAGTTTAATGAGCCCTTAGAGAACATTCGTTCCCTGGGCGCAATTCCGCCAAGTGCATTCTTTGCACCAGGCACCGTGCTGGGTCCTGGGGTCGCGGAGATGAATATGGGACTGTGCATGCTTTAAGTGGTCCCGCGTCTCCTGATGTTCACCATTTCTATGTGAGCTTGGAGAAACCAGGTGACCTCTCTGCACTTGTGTACTCGGTTTCAGGACAAAAGGACTGGCTGGCTCATCTTACAACGAAGGCCCTATTTTACCTTCAGATGTCTCTGATCTCAAAGAACTTCTTCGCAGAGGTTGCTGGTCAACCACTGTTCAGCACTCTGAATTCAAGTAAAAGACATGGGCTTTTTAGCTTGTTGATAGTAATAGTGTTGGAACAAGTTTGATTAAGGGCTTATTATCTCTCCAAGCAGGGGATATTTTATTTCTCAAATATTGAGTATTGACTAGTGCTAGACCCTGCGTTAGGAGCTGGGAATGCTTTGGTGAAGAAGAAAAAGTCCCTTATCATGGAGCTCATATTTTAGTGGGGCAGATAGATGGTGAAAAGTGATAAAAATGAATATATAATTGGCCGGCGCAGTGGCTCACACCTGTAATCCCAGCACTTTGGGAGGCCAAGGTGGGCAGATCACCCAAGGTCAGGAGTTTGAGACCTGCCTGGCCAACATGGTGAAATTCTGTCTCTACTAAAAATACAAAAAATAGCCATGCATAGTGGCATGCACCTGTAATCCCAGCTACTTGGGAGGCTGAGGCAGGAGAATTGCTTGAACCTAGGAGGCTGAGGTTGGAGTGAATCGAGACCATGCCACTGCATTCCAGCCTGGGTGACAGAGTGAGACTCTGTCTCAAAAAAACAAACAAAAAAAATAATGCAATTTCAGATAATAATATGTGCAAAGAAAAGAAATAAAAATAGTGAAGAGGAAGAAAGAGTATACGGTTGGTGACTGGAGAACGCTTTTAAAAGAATAATCAATTCACAAAGCATTGCATATTTAAAAAGGAAAAAAAAAAGCGATCAGAAGTGGGGCGTGGTGGTGCACACCTGTAGTCCCAGCTACTCGGGAGGCTGAGGCAGGAGAATCACTTGAACCTGGAGCTAGAGTTTGTAGTGAGCCGAGATTGTGCCACTGCACTCCAGCCTGGGTGACAGAGCGAGACTCCATCTCAAGAAAAAAAAAAAAAAGTGGTCAGAGAAGACTTCTTGGAGGAGTTGGCATTTGAGCCAAGACCTGAATTCAGTCAGGAAGAGAGCTAGGATGGGGGGTGGGGTAGAGGCTGGGAAAGGAAATTCCGGGTGGGGGCGACAGTGAGTGCCAGGGCAGGAGGAGAGGATGAGCTGGTGAGTTGAAGAAACGGCCAGAAGGCCACTGTGAGGTTGATGGAGAATGAACAGCAGGGCATGGAGCACAGCCAAGCCACTTTATGCAGGCTCCTAGAGGGAACCTCGGGAAGGACTCTGGATTTTATTCCAAGTGTGAGGAGATGCCATTGGAGGGTTTTGAGAAGGGAAGTGATGTGACCGTGTTTAAAAAGAAAGATTGATCTATCAGAAGATGGATTTGACAGCCATATACAGAAATGAGTCTACCCCTGGTTCAAATTAATTTCGCCCACCTGATACTGCAGGATCTGGACTAGATGAATTTTTAACACGTCAACAGTTGACATACATAGCCTATTTTTATTTATATCCTTTATCTTTTTGTTTTTTATTATTTATTTTCTTTTTTTTTTGAAACGAAGTCTCACTCTGTCGCCCAGGCTGGAGTGCAGTGGCATGATCTTAGCTCACTGCAACTTCCACCTTCTGGGTTCAAGCGATTCTCCTGCCTCAGCCTCCCGATTAGCTGGGACTACAGGTATCTGCCACCACGCCCGGCTAATTTTTTGTATTTTTAGTAGAGACGGGGTTTCACCATGTTAGCCAGGATGGTCTCCATCTCCTGACCTCGTGATCCGCCTGCCTCAGCCTCCCAAAGTACTGGGATTACAGGTGTGAGCCACTGCACCTAGCCCCTAAATCCTTATCTTTAAAAAAATCTTAGGGCCTCTATATTTTTCTTTTAAAAAAGGTCTTGTATAAAGATGGATTGCTCCCTTGAAGATTAAATGTTTCCAGTTTTTGAGTTGATGCCTGTGTCATCTTTTATCTTCTTTTAGTGTAACTTTTGAAAATTGTGCTGTGGCTATGCAGTGGCTCATACCTGTAATTCCCAGCATTTTGGGAGGCCAAGGTGGGTGAATCACTTGAGGTCAGGAGTTCAAGACTAACCTGGCCAACATAGTGAAACCCTGTCTTTACTAAAAATACAAAAGTTAGCTGGATGTGGTGGCAGGTTCCTGTTATCCCAGCTACTCGGGAGGCTGAGGCAGGAGAATCGCTTGAACCCGGGAGGCGGAGGCTGCAATGAGCCGAGATCCCACCACTATACTCCAGCCTGGGCAACAGAGCGAGACTCAGAAAGAGAGAGAGAGAGAGAGAGGGAGGGAGGGAGGGAGGGAGGGAGGCAGGAAGGAAGGAAGGAAGAAAAGTACGCTATTTGATTCTCCCCTCCTCCCTCTTTCTGTCTTCCTTGTGTACTTCCTTTAGAGACCTGGATTCTGCTTGCCAATATTAATAAAATGCAGGTTGTTTTTATTAGGTACTATTTGTTTGCTTTGTTTTGTTGTTTTCTTTCTTTTTTTTTTTTGAGATGGAGTCTCGCCCTGTCGCCCAGGCTGGAGTACAGTGGCGTGATCTTGGCTCACTGCAAGCTCCGCCTCCCGGGTTCACACCATTCTCCTGCCTCAGCCTCCCGAGTAGCTGGGACTACAGGCGCCCACCACCACGCCCGGCTAATTTTTTGTATTTTCGGTAGAGACAGGGTTTCACCGTGTTAGCCAGGATGGTCTCGATCTCCTGACCTCGTGATCCGCCCACCTCGGCCTCCCAAAGTGCTGGGATTACAGGCGTGAGCCACCACGCCCGGCCTGTTTTCTTTCTTTATACAAAGATATCTTGGGAATATTGAATATATTCACAGATGGTAGAATTGGAGCTTCCAGTTCTGCTTTCTTTGCCCTGACCTTGTTTGAAACGTGCTTGCTTCTGATATGCTGATTCCACGTTGCAAAAGTGAATGTACTAAAGTGCCTTAAAATTAAGTGGCAATGTAAATAGAGATTAAATTGTCTTTTGAATTTGTCAGCCTCAAACCACATGTATTTTGTGGCCACCATATTTTCTTCATTCTTTTAAAACTGTGACCCAAGCCCATAGTGATGTGTATACCTCTCGTGTAGAAGCAGGTCAGAACATTCACTCTCAGTTACCTTGACAAATATTTGTGGGCAGGCTGGGCTTGCTGCCTACACAGCCTCACAACAGCCCACTTTTGTGCTCAGGAAATATATCAGAACCACAAGAGGGCAGCTTGTCCAGTGAACCTAGGGGTAAAAAAGTGCTGTTCGTTAGCTACAGGATAATGAAGGGAAAGATGTCTAAATTTTTCAAAATGTTTATTGCATAAGGAAGTTTTTTTTTTCTTTTTTTCTTTTCTTTTTTTTTTTTTTTTGTTTGTTTGTTTGCATTCCTTGACAGTTTCATCTATTCAGAGAGAGAATGATTTTGGAAATTAAAAGTTTTAAGACGAGTTTCTTCATGCACATCTATTTTTGGCTTCTCTGGAATATAAATACCCATTTCCCCTTGAATCCCGTATTCCTCCATCTTCTGTCCCTTCAATCTTTATTAAGGTATCATTTACATATGATAGGGCCGGGCACAGTGGCTCACGCCTGTAATCCCAGCACTTTGGGAAGCTGAGGTGGGCGGATCACTTGAGGTGAGGAGTTTGAGACCAGCCTGGCCAACATAGTGAAACTCTGTCTACTAAAAATACAAAAATTAGCCGGGCATGGTGCTGGGCACCTGTAGTCCCAGCTACTCTGGAGGCTGAGGCAGGAGAATCACTTGAACCCAGGAGGAGGAGGTTGCAGTGAGCTGAGATCACACCACTACACTCCAGCCTGGGTGACAGAGTGAGACTTTGTCTCAAAAAAAATTACGTATGATAAACTTCACACATTTTCAGTGGTGACTTTTAACACATGTATCCAGCTGTGAAGCCATCAAGATGTAGGAACTAACATCTCTAGAAAGTTTTCTCATGCCCCTCTGCAGTCAGTCTCCCCTTGAAGACCCCACATCCCCTTTAATCTTTAATTCTTGAAAACATTTTACCTGACACAAAGCATTTTGTAATTTTAAAGTAATGATCATGCACAAAACTTACGTTCTTGTGTAGACCATGTGAGAATTCGGGAGAGATGTAAGGAAATCAAACCCAGCTTCGTTCCAAGACAATTCTGTTGGGTTTGACCCTTTGTGGCTGTGGTGGTCGTTATCCTCTGGCTAATATTCATGGAGAGGGAGAACTGTCATTAACTGAATAATCATTAATTTCCCATTTGTTCTTTAGTGTTTATTTCTGCTGTATTTAACATTTATTACTGGGCGTGGTGGCTCATGCCTGTAATCCCAGCACTTTGGGAGACTGAGGTGGGCGGATCACGAGGTCAGAAGTTTGAGACCAGCCTGACCAACATGGTGAAACCCTGTCTCTACTAAAAATACAAAAATTAGCCAGGTGTGGTAGCACATGCCTGTAATCCCAGCTACTCAGGAGGCTGAGGCAGGAGAATTGCTTGAACCTGGGAGGCGGAGGTTGCAGTGAGCTGAGATTGTGCCACTGCACTCCAGCCTGGGCGACAGAGCAAGACTCCGTCTCAAAAAAAAAAAAAAAATTAGCCGGGCATGATGGCGCACACCTGTAATCCCAGCTACTTGGGAGGCTGAGGCAGGAGAATTGCTTGAACCTGGGAGGCATAGGTTGCAGTGAGCCGAGATCATGCCATTGTACTCCAGTCTGGGCCACAGAGCGAGACTTCATCTCAAAAAAAAAAAAAAAAAAAAAAAAATTATGGCACCTACGTACTTGTATTATTTAACTTAAGGAATCCTCCCTATAAAGGAAGTGCTATTATTATCCTTACTTACAGACTGAGGAAAATAAGAGGGAAACTGAGGTACTGGCCAGGCATGGTGGCTCACGCCTGTAGCCTGGCCAACATGGCGAAACCCCGTCTCTACTAAAAATACAAAAATTAGCTGGGCATGGTTGTACGTGCCTGTAATCCCAGCTATTCAGGAGGCTGAGGCATGAGCATCACTTGAACCCAGGGGGCGGAGGTTGCAGATTGCGCCACTGCACTCTAGTCTGGGCGACAGAGCAAGGCTCCGTCTCAAAAAAAAAAAAAAAAAGAAAGAAACTGAGATACAGTCACGTGTGGCTTTTGATTGATAAAAAAAGAATGAGTGAGGTTAGTTTCCTGATGAGGATAAGTGAAATTAAAAGTTTCTTAAGAAACTAATTTTCTCATTGATCAAAATAATATGTACCCAGGTCAGGCGAAATGGCTCATGCCTGTAATCCCAGCAATTTGGGAGGTCGAGTTGGGCAGATCACTTGAGCACAGGAGTTTAAGACCAGTATGGCCAACATGGTGAAACCCTGTCTTGACTAAAAATACAATAATTAGCCGGCATGGTGTCACGTGCCTGTATTCCCAGCTACTGGGGAAGCTGAGGCAGGAGAATCCCTTGAATCCAGGAGGCAGAGGTTGCAGTGAGCCGAGATAGCGCCATTGCACTACAGCCTGGGTGACAAGAGCAAAACGCTGTCTCAAAAAAAAAAAAGTAATATGTACTCAGATTTAAAAGCCAGGGCTTCTCTTTCCCTGTACATAATGCCCTTGGGCAGTGTCACCCGTGGCTGCAGCTGAATGCCATAACGACTGACCTTGACCGGCAAGCCTCCCTATGTCTGTTTCCTGCCTTCATTGTCTCCTGACAGGTCGCCCTGTCTTTAGCCCTTCTCTGCATTGTGATCCTTCTAACATGCAGTTCTGGTGATGTCACCTTCCTGATTAAAATTCTCTGATGGCTCCCTCGGCAATCAAATGTGGGCTCCTGGTTCCTTGCCTTGGCAGCGGCACATCCTGTTGCTCTCCCCTGCCTACCTTCACCCTGGCTGTGCTCAGCTCATTGTTGATCTCCAGAGATCCTGTACACTCTCATGTCCCTGCACCAGGAACTGACTGTTCTGTCTGGAAAATGCCCTCTTGTCTTTCAGACGTGTCTGCCGGGTAAACTGTTATTCATCCTTGAGGACTTGGCTCACATCTTCCCTGATTAGCCCACACAGATGTGGGATCATCTTCCCAGCTTCCAGGGCCCCTTGTGGATTAGAGCTGGTGTCACGTTGTTTTATAATGGCTTGTCCCAACTCTGTGCCCCACTAACCTGTACCTCCTGGAAGGCAGTGACTTTGTCTTCTCAACTTGACATTTCTAACCTAGCTCAGCACCTGGACTCACTATTCAGACTACAATACCGCAAAGGCATAGAACATATTCGTATTCACCACTGCTGTTGCCATTGCCTGGCATAGGGCCTGGCCTATAGGAGGTATTCATTTCATATTTGTTGAAAGCATTAATAGTGGGTGTTTTTAAATATCATACTGTAATGGTTTAGCCCAGGAATTGCAACCTGAAGGGCATCATCAAGCCATGGCCATCTTTTGTATGGCCTCATAGTATTTTAAGTTTTTTGAATTTGATACCTGTGGATAGAGCATGTGCTCTCCTGTTTACCACTGATTAATTGCACAGTTAATCCACTCTGATTATCATGCCCTTGACCTCCTTACTCATCTGCGACTCATCTGGTCCCTGGAGATGAGGTTGGGGGTTGTGGGGAGGGGCAGTGTATTTCTTTGTTGAGGCTACCATAACAAATACCATGGGCCAAGTGACTTCAACAGCAGACATTTATTTTCTCATGGTTGTGGAGGCTGGAAGTCCAACATCTAGGTGACAGCAAGGTTGGTTTACCTGGAGGCTTTTCTGCCTGGCTTGCAGATGGCTGCCCTCATTGTGCCCTCACATGGTCGTCCCTCGGTCTGTGTTGTCTATGTCTGAATTTCCTCTTCTTCTTTTTTATTTTTTTTGAGACAGAGTCTCACTCTGTTGCCCAGGCTGGAGTGCAGTGGCACGATCTCAGCTCACTGCAACCTCCCCCTCCTGGGTTCAAGCGATTCTCCTGCCTCAACCTCCCTAGTAGCTGGGATTACAGGTGCGCACCACCACGCCTGGCTAATTTTTGTATTTTTAGTAGAGACGGGGTTTCACCATGTTGTCCAGATGGTCTCAATCTCTTGACCTTGTGATCCACCTGCCTCGGCCTCCCAAAGTGCTGGGATTACAAGGGTGAGCCACCGCCCCCGGCTGAATTTCCTCTTCTTATAAGGACACCGGTCATATTGCATTAGGGCCCATCTGCATGACCTCACTTAATCTTAATTACCCATTTAAAGACCCTGTCTCCAAATGTAGTCACATTGTGAGATACTAGAGGTTAGAACTCGAATTTATAAATTTGGCAGGGCAGGGAGGGGCACTATATATCTTAGAACAGGAAGGGTCGTGAACTCTCAGGTACTGTGGTCTGTTCCTTGCATCTGATTCCTGTTTTATAACATGTCACTAAAAGGGAACCCAGCAGAGAGAGCATTTCGTTCACTGAGGCAGAATCTGGATGGTTATAATGTGCACCTGCTCAAACACCTGATCTCCACTCTGGTCACTTTGATCTTGGTACCATATTCATGTTTCTTAAGCAGCTAACATTTAGCCGGAATGCCGGGTAGAACTTAGGTGCTTTTCATTTTGGAAATTCATACCCTTTTTCATTCTATCACTCCAAACACTGGTGTGTGGGCTGCAAACTTTCTTTGCCAAGGGTTAGGTGGACAGGAGAGGTAAAAGCTGTATAATGACATGGCACCACCTCCATTTGCTGTAAGCAAACAGCCAGGTCTTTTATTACCCTTGAAACAGGCACTCGTGACACAGGTTGAACTCAGAGAAGCAAGTCAAATGCCAGGTTTCTGTGGGTCAAAGTTCCTTCCAGTACTGTATGTTAATCAGAAGCTCAACCTTAGTTAATTTGGCCATTGCGTTGGGAAGAACTTTGGAACCAATGATTACTGAGCTGGACTGCAGGAGTTAGCAGAGCCCAGTATTTTCTTATCCAAGAGGTATGTTGTAGTCTTTCTTGGAGGGGATCACAGGAATGAGACATTTGTCTCAGCTTTATTTATTCTTGGTGGAACAGTAGTATAATAAAATCTTCTACACTGAACGTAGCTAATCAAAAGTATTTACTTGCCAGGCGCAGTGGCTCAAACCTGTAATCCCAGCACTTTGGGAGGCTGAGGCGGGTGGATCACATGAGGTCAGGAGTTCGAGACCAGCCTGACCGACATGGTGAAACCCCGTCTCTACTAAAAATACAAAACGTTAGCTGGGCATGGTGGGGCACCCCTGTAGTCCCAGCTACTTGGGAGGCTGAGGCAGGAGAATCACTTGAACCTGGGAGACAGAGGTTGCAGTGAGCTGAGATCATGCCGCTGCACTCCAGCCTGAGTGACAGAGGGAGACTCTGTCTCAAAAAAAAAGACAGAATCTCACTCTGTTTCCCAGGCTGGAGTGCAGTGGCATGATCATAGCTCACTGCAGCCTCAGAACTCCTAGGCTCAAGTGATCCTCTCGCCTCAGCTTCCCCCAACAAGCTGGGACCATGGGCGCCCAGCTAATTTTAAATTTTTTTGTAGAGATGGGATCTCACTCTATTGCCCAGGCTGGTCTCAAACTCCTGGGCTTAAAGTGATGCTCCTGCCTCGGCCTCCCAAAGTGCTGGGATTACAGGCGTGAGGCTCTCCTTTCTCTCTTTGTCATAGTAAGATTTTCTTTCCTTGAGTGTCCTTTAATTAATATGAAATGGAGTAGTCTTGCAGAGCTGGCAAAATGATGTGACCTATTTTCTCCATGTATATGTGGGCCACGGGAGATTTCCCATATTGCCTGGTTATGTAGCTTCCCTTGCAGTTCCAGGCACACACAACGGCCTGTGATAATAGCAAAACACTATGTTCCTTTTTCTCACCCCCTCCCCCAGTTCCATTTAGTCATCACTAACTTTGGACTTCTCAATACTGGTCTTTGGGTCATATCTGTTATCTTTTTCATTTCGCAGCTTAGGTAACGGAGGCCTTGGAAGGAGACTCTGCGTCAGGTCACCCAGCAGAGATCAGCAATCCTTGGCTCACTAAGGAGGTTTGGTAAGTTGGCATCATCTTCACCATGACTCAAATGCACATAACCCAGGGGCAGAGAAAAGTGGGTGAACATCACATAGCAACATCAAAATGCTAACCCTTGCCACCCCACTTTGTTTTTCTTTTTACAAACATATTCTTGTTGTGTTTGTTTAATTTACTAGGCCAGAGTACCCTGTATGTTTGTTAAGTACAAATGTCCTTAGAGGACTCCCACTGCCAAAAAGAATGACAGAGGTATATTTGAATGATTTCACTGAAACGCTTTTAATACTGATTTCATGAAAATGTCTGGCAGTGGGTTCTCCCTGCAGCGCTACTGCGTATCATCAACTGTAGAATGCGTCCCCCCGCCCTTCACACACACAATTTAACACGTCTGAAATTCAGCGCACCTTATGCAAACAGGTCTGGTGAAATACAGCATTTCTCTGATAATCCCCAGATGACTAGCATTAAGTATTCCCTACCTCCTAGTTTTCACACAATACAAATTTTTTTTCTTTTTTCTTTTTAAAGGGTTCAATTTTTAAGGGTAAGAAATGCATAGTCTGATGAGTAGCTGATTAGTAAGAAGTCTGTGCTTACCAAAGAAAGAATTTAGGTTTCTTTTTTCGTTTTTTTGTTTTTGTTTTTGAAACGAAGTCACATTATCGCCCAGGCTGGAGTGCAGTGGCGCGATCTCGGCTCACTGCAACCTCCGCCTCCCGGGTTCATGTGATTCTCCTGCCTCAGCCTCCCGAGTAGCTGGGACTGACTACAGGCACGCACCACCACACCTGGCTAATTATTGTATTTTTAGTCGAGACGGGGTTTCACCATGTTGGCCAGTCTGGTCTCAAACTCCTGACCTCAAGTGATCTGCCCACCTCAGCCTCCCAAAGTGCTGGGATTACAGGCATGAGCCACCGCACCCAGCCAGAATTTAGTTTTCTAATACTGAAAGAAAACTTTTTTTTGGTGACTTCATATGATGGTCTTGAGATGAGCACCCCAAGGACTTTGTAAATAGTGGGCGCTGGCACTCAGAATAGCCTATGTGAGATAATGGAGCAGTCTTCCAGACATAAGATCCCAGAATCAGACACTTACTCAAGATTCCCCTCCTGCAATCAGCGGGTAGGAGTTTGCAATGAAAATGCCCCATGCTATGTCCCAGAATGACTCGTTCATTTATCTGTGAGAGCAGAGTCCAAATCCATGTTCATGTTAAATGTGCAGAAAAATAGCATCTTGAGAGTTAATGCCACAGAATGGGCATGATTCCCTAAGCCACATTTGCCTGATTGAGACAGACTTTAACATTTGCAAAACCTCCACGTTATGAGACCCTATAGGTGATAGTATATGACCTGTAGGGATACAAGTAAATCCACTAACAAACATTTTTTGAGCACCTGCTCTGTGGCAGACTCTGTGCTAGACTCTGTGCTAGGCTCTGTGCTAGATGAAGCATAATTAAGAAGTAATTAGGACAGAAAGGATTGCTGTCCCCACAGGGTTACTTTAGTAGTCACAGAAGATATTAAATAATACATTAACGGAGTAATGAGTGGGCTGATGAAGAATTGTAAGGACTTAAGAGTTTAAAACAAGAAAACCGGCCGGGCGCGGTGGCTCACGCCTGTAATCCCAGCACTTTGGGAGGCCGAGGTAGGTGGATCACGAGGTCAGGGGTTCGAGACCAGCCTGACCAACATGGTGAAACCCCATCTCTACTAAAAATGCAAAAATTAGCTTGGTGTGGTAGTGGGCGCCTGTAATCCCAGCTACTCAGGAGGCTGAGGCAGGAGAATTGCTTGAACCCGGGAGGCAGTGGTTGCAGTGAGCCGAGATCGCGCCACTGCACTCCAGCCTGGGCAAAAGAGCGAGACTCCATCTAAAAAAAAAACAAAAACAAGAAAACCTAGGCTAACCAGAATGGCTCATGCCTGCAATCCCAGCACACAGGGAGGCCAGGGTGAGAGGATCACTTGAGCCCAGGAGTTCAAGACCAACCTGGGCAACATAATGAGACCCGTCTCTACAAAAATTTTAAACATTGTCATCCCATTCTCTACTGGAAAATAAACAAATTAGCTGGGGGTGCTGGCACGCACCCATAGTCCCAGCTACTTGGGAGGCTGCAGTGAGAGAATTGCTTAGGCCTGGGAGGTTGAGGCTACAGTGAGCCAAGATTGCGTCACTGCACTCTAGCTGGGGCAACGGAACAAGACCCTGTCTCCAAAAAATAAATAAATAAAAACAAGAGGACCTAACATAATCTGAGTCAGGAGGGGACTAGTGGGAAGGTTTCTTGGAGATTAAATGGCGTTCTGAGACCTGGAGGATAGGCAGAGGGGGATTGGGGACAGGCGGCAGTGGCTACATCAAACAGCCTGTGCAGGGTCCCAGTGTGGAGAGAGTGTTGAGAGGGGTCAAGGAATAGCATGAGCTATGGGGGGAAAGGGAGGGAGAGTGGCTTCACGTGAATAGGTGTTTGTTGTAAAATGAAAACTTAGTCAAATTTCTGGAAGAATCTTTAAAACCTCTTAAAGAGATGGATTTCAGACTGATGATCAGATTTTGTTGTTTTTGTGGTTCAGACAGAAATCTTACCTTGTCAGTCAGCACTGTGTCCTAGAGTTAGAGCCCAAGTCTTGCTCCCCTGCTAATCCTTTGAATTTTCCCCAAATCTATGTTCTTAATTTCCCTCACCTACCTCCCCCAGGAAGGTAATCGTTTTCTAGTAAGAGGTGGTTTTCACAGACAATGTGTCCACATTTCTTTTTCTCTGCATCCTTGATGGCATCAGGGAAAGGTGATCATCGACATAGTCAATGTATGTGTATGATTCTCCCACCAAAGGCAGGATTTTAAAAATAATGCTTTAAATAGAATGAACAGAAGCAGCTACTTGGACCAGCTACTTGACTCTACTTGTGCTTTGAGGCCAGTGTGAGATTCTTAGGTTTCAAACCTTAGTGCTCTGTGTTGACATTTTCTTTTTCTTTTCTTTTTTTTTCTTTTTGAGACGGAGTTTCACTCTCGTTGCCCAGGTTGGAGTGCAGTGGCACCATCTCGGCTCATTGCAACCTCCGCCTCCCGGGTTCAAGCAATTCTCGTGCCTCGGCCTCCCCAGTAGCTGGGATTATAGGCGTGCGCCACCACACCGGCTAATTTTTTGTATTTTTAGTGAACATGGGGTTTTCACCATGTTGGCCAGGTTGGTCTCAAACTCCTGACCTCAGGGAATCCACTCACCTCTGCCTCCCAAAGTGCTGGGATTACAGGCTTGAGCCACCGCACCCAACCTGTGTTGACATTTTCTATCAAGAGAACTGCTGAGCTGGGGCACTTTGGCCAGTTACTGAATTGACAGATGCAGAAATTTACACATGTTCATGTATACACACAAGGAGCCCTAATTCCATGGAATAGGCCTTCTCAAGCTTGCTGGTTTCTTAGTTATGAGTAAATTTGATGTGATTTTTTTTTTTTTTTTTTTTTTTTTTTGAGACAGTCTTGCTCTGTCACCTTAGGCTGGAATGCAGTGGTGCAATCAGGGCTCACTGCAGCCTCGAACTCCTGGGCTCAAGCAGTTCTCCTGTCTCGGCCTCCTGAGTAGCTGGGCCCAGCTAATTTTTAATTTTTTATAGAGACGAGGTCTTGCTATGTTTCGCAGGCTGATCTTGAACTCCTGGGCTCAAGAGATCTGCTTGCCTTAGCCTCCCATAGTGCTGGGATTGCAGGTATGACATGTGCCTGGCTTGATTCAAAAAAAGTCCAGGTCATTACCTGACTTTCTTTGAGATGTTTATTTGTTTTATGACCTTATAAAGAGCTTATTTCACAATACAAAGAATAGAATGAGGATATTATATATGATTTATATCAATAAGTTTGACATTTAGGTTATATGGAAAAATTCCTGGCAAAATATAAATAATGAATCTTAAAGTTAGCTGATTAAAAAAACCAAATAAATAAATAAAATATATAAATTAAAAAACCCAACTTAAGGAAAAAAAACTTATATAGTTCTATAACAAATAAGGAAAAAAAAATTAGTAGGGAATTTTTCCCCATTCTTCCCCATTTATTATTATTACATTATTTTTTTTGAGACGGAGTCTTGCCCTGTCGCCCAGGGTTGGAGTGCAGTGGCCTGATCTCAGCTCACTGCAGCCCGGGCCCCGGTTCTGCCCCATTCTCCTGCCTCAGCCTCCCGAGTAGCTGGGACCACAGGCCTCCCACCACCGTCAGCTCGCGGCTAGTTCTTTTGTATTTTTAGTAGAGACGGGTTTCACTCATGTTAGCCAGGATGGTCTCGGATCTCCCCGACCTCGCGATCCGCCTGCCTTGGCCTCCCAAAGTGCTGGGATTACAGGCTTGAGCCACTCGCCTATGATTGGCTATTATTATTATTTTTTTGAGACAGGGTTTTCACTCCTGTTACCCAGGCTGGAAATGCAATGGCTTTATCTCTTGACTCACTGCAACTCTGCCTCCTGGGTTCAAGCAATTCTCCTGCCTCAGCCTCCTTGAGTAGCTGGGATTACAGCATGCACCACCATGCCTCACACTTTGTATTTTTTAGTAGAGATGGGCTTCTCCCATGTTGGTCACCGGTTCTTGAACTCCTGACCTCAGGTGATCCTCCCACATCGGCCTTCCAAAGTGCTGGTATTACAGGGGCGAGCCACCGTGCCCAGCCTGTTTATTTTTAACAAAGAATTTCAACATCCTTCTTATATTCTCTTTTGGTTAATTTCTTTTTTAAATTTTATTTATTTCATTGACAAGTAATAATTACATATTCACGAGGTACATAGTGATGTTTTGAGACATATAATGTGAAGTGTTTAGATTGGGGCCTTGATTTTTCTCAAGCCACAGCAAGCATAGTTTCCTTGATCAACATGGCAACTGAAGTTAGATGATAGGAAAGGTTAGGGGAGGAAATACCACAGGGCTCCTGATGGGAACTTTAAGTAAAATAAAAATAGTAAAACATTTGGAGTCCTTACCCTTTCCTACTAATCATAGCCTAGATTTTCATTCCAATGAAGTTAATGAATTAAGAGGTAGATATTATTTAACCTACAAGTTGAAAATACAAGTTGCATTTGAAAAGGAGGAAAACGTGGCCTGCTGAAATTGTTTCTTTGGTAAATGGCTCTTCATATTTTGGAATTGTAGCTCATTTAGTGAAACCACAGATCTCTTAGAAACAGATTTTCCTAAAATCCCTGTCCTAATAACCTAATAATCACTAGAAGATATATCTTTTTTTTTTGAGATGGAATCTCGCTCTGTCGCCCAGGCTGGAGTGCAGTGGCACAATCTTGGTTGACTGTAACCTCTGCCTCTCAAGTTCAAGTGGTTCTCCTGCCTCAGCCTCCCGAGTAGCTGGGATTATAGGCACTGGCCACCATGCCTGGTTAATTTTTGTAGTTTTAGTAGAGACATATTTCACCATGTTGGCCAGGCTGGTCTTGATCTCCTGACCTCAGGTGATCCACCTGCCTTGGCTTCCCAAAGTGCTGGGATTACAGGCGCAAGCCGCCATGCCTGGCCTAGAAGATGTACCTTTTGGAAAATGGCCTCCTCAGCATTTTGTTTCAAGAAGGCAGACTCTAACCCAATTAAGACTTCAGGTAAAACTCATGTGGTCCATATGAGGGATGCTTACTAAAGAGCAAAATGACCCCAGGCTGCTCAAGGCAATCCCTAAAGGTAGCTTCTAAAAACGAGTTTTCTGCTTCTTCACTTGAAAATGGAAGAGATTTTTTTTCCATTACAAGTTATGTGGTACTGTTTATTTTGTACAACGTAGCTTTTTACTACAAAGAAGGGGAAAGTGGCCTATAATTTAATTTGATTTAAATTAAACCTACATAGGACCATCATATAAAAGATACTGGGACAAGTGTGTGAGGGATACAAAGGTAAATCAGACACTATCCTGGCCCCAGCACAGTTTAAGAATGAGCATTTAAACATTTAGTTAATAAGAAACATGGCTGGGCACAGTGGCTCACACCTGTAATCTCAGCACTTTGGAAGGCCGAGGCAGGCAGATCTTTTGAGGTCAGGAGTTTGAAATCATCCTGGCCAACATGATGAAACCCTGTCTCTTTTAAAAATACAAAAAAATTAGCTGGGCGTTGTGGTGCACCCCTGTAATCTCAGCTACTTTGGCTGAGGCAGGAAAATCGCTTGAACCCAGGAGGCAGAGGTTGCAGTGAACCAAGATTGTGCCACTGCACTCCAGCCTGGATGACAGAGCAAGACTCCGCCTCAAAAAAAAAAAAAGGCTGGGCGCCATGGCTTACGTCTGTAATCCCAGCACTTTGGGAAGCCAAGGTGGGCAGATCATGAGGTCAAGAGATTGAGACCATCCTGGCCAACGTAGTGAAACCCCATCTCTACTAAAAATACAAAAATTAGCTGGCTGTGGTGGCGTGTGCCTCTAGTCCCAGCTACTTGGGAGGCTGGGACAGAAGAATCGCTTGAACCTGGGAGGCGGAGGTTGCGGTGAACTGAGATTGTGCTACTGAACTCCAGTCTGGCGATAGGGTAAGACTCTGTCTCAAAAAAAAAAAGAAACAATACCAATAAAACAAGAGTGAATTAATTAGATCAAGGAGCATCATACCTCACATATGTAATGGTATATTTGAAAATGCAGTGGAAGTTACTGGATCCCTTTTCTCATCTGTATCCAGATTTGCCAGGGAGTATATTCACTACCCTCTTGTCTGGACCTCTCCCTTTTTTCTTCTGCCTGATCGCTGATCAAATTCAACATCAGTGTTAATTTAGGTATGGAGCCTGCTGGTATTGAAAATTTATGCAAAAGTAACCCTGAAGTCCTTTGCAGTTTATAAACATAAATGTGTAATTACCACTATGATGCAGACTGAAGAACTTTCCAAGGCTTGATGTAGCTGGGCATGGTGGCCCACGCCTGTAGTCCTAGCTACTTGGGAGGCTGAGGCATGAGAACCACTTGAGTCCAGGAGTTCGAGGCTGCAGTGAGCTATGATTTATGATTGTGCCATTGTACTCCAGTCTGGGCAAAACAGTGACAGCCCATCTAAAAAAAACAGAAGAAAAAAAAAAGACTTGTCAGAGTAATTGGGCTGAATTTACACTTAGCCCATTGTGGATACAGGCAACCAGTAACTTCACAAAGCCTTCCTGTAAAAGCTAAGATGGTGTTGGGATCTGCCTTCTGGACCCAAACAGATATTTGGAAAAATGGTTTTTGGTAAAGTATAAGAGCAGTGAGTTTAAGGCTAATTCCAAACTTAATGATTTGCCCTTTTAAAATCAGTTCATCATTCTGGGCAACACAGTGAGATCCTGTCTCTACAAAAAATTTAAAAATTAGGCCAGGTATGGTGGCTCACGCCTGGAATCCCAGCACTTTGGGAGGCTGAGGCAGGCAGATTACTTGAACCCAGGAGTTCAAGACCAGCCTGGGCAATGGTGAAACCCTATCTCTACAAAAATTAGCCAGGTGTGGTGGCTTGCACCTGTAGTCCCAGCTACTCAGGAGGCTGAGGTGGGAGGATAATCTGACTCTGAGGCTCAGTTGAGGCTGCAGTGAGCTGAGATGGAGGCATCACACTCCAGTCTTGGAGACAGAGAGAGATTGTCTTTAAACAAAACAAAACAAACAAACAAACAAAAAGCTGGGCATGGTGGTGCATCCCTGTAGCCCCAGCTACTTGTGAGGCTGAGGTAGGAGGATTGCTTGAGCCTATGAGGTCAAGGCTGCAGTGAGCCATGATTATGCCACTGTACTCCAACCTGGGCAACAGAGTAAGACTCTGTCTCAAAAATAAATAAATGACATAAAATAAAATTAGTTCATTCATGTGGGCAAAAGTTTCATAGATCTAGTGGTTAGTTACTTTGCCTGTGTGCCCTTTGATGTCCTATTTGCCAAACAAGATAACCTATTTTCAAAACTGAAAACACAGGCTGGGCACAGATCACTTGAGATCAGGAGTTTGAGACCAGCCTGGCCAAACATGGTGAAACTTTTGTGTTCTCTACTAAAAACACAAAAGCTTAGCCTGGCGTGGTGGCAGGTGTCTGTAATCCCAGCTACTCAGGAGGCTGAGGGAGAATTGCTTGAACCTGGGAAGCGGAAGTTATAGTGAGTCGAGATTGTGCCACTGCTCTCTAGCCTGGACGACAGATCGAGACTCTATCAACAACAACAACAACAAAACCAAAAAATACCAAAAGCTGCAAAGGCAGAGAGGTGGATATGAGCCATGACTCAACCAATAACATGGCAGACGAGCAGACAATTGCCTACTAAAGGAGGTCTGTCTACCTAAACGGAAGAGGTCTGTACCTACCATAGAGGAAGAAAAAGAAAATTATGGGCATCAATAAAGTGTATGTGTCTTTTGGCAGAATAACAGGACAATAATGGCTTTATGCTTTGTAGGATGGTATTTAATGCTCTAGAAAGCAAAGAGAATACTCCAAGGTTGTGAAGCCGAAATTGGTAGCTAATGTCAGTGTTGAACCTTGAGGCAAATTTCATGGGTGACACTTAAATGTCAGCCCTGTAGTTTCCAAGAACAAGGTCTTCAAGCCAGTCATTAGACATGCATCAAAGTTCTGCCGAGGTGGGGCCTCATCCCGGGCTGCACGTTAGGTAAAATGGATTGCCCAGGTGTGTCAGCGGTTGCTGCGCCAGGTGCAGACAGTAATAGAATATCTGACATTCACTTCAGCCATGCTCACTGGTTTCTGTGCAGTTATTGCCTGCCAAGAAGTAACAGTATCAGAACAGCCACACTGCTTTCATAAAGAATGACAAAATTTCTGTGTCTGCAAAATAAATGAGGTCCTTTTGAAACTAAGAGCAAGGTCAGCAAAATACAAGGGATACCTCAAGCAAAGAATGAAGTGGGCATTGAAATACGATACCAGAGGCTGGGGGCCGTGGCTCACGCCTGTAATCCCAGCACTCTGGGAGGCCAAGGCGGGTGGATCACCTGAGGGCAGGAGTTCAAGACCAGCCTGGCCAACATGGTGAAACCCCGTCTCTATGAGGGGGAAAAAAAAAATTACAGGCCCAGGCATGGTGGCTCATGCCTGTAATCCCAGTACTTTGAGAGGTCAAGGTGGGCGGATCATGAGGTCAGGAGTTCAAGACCAACCTGGCCAACATGGTAAAACCCCGTCTCTACTTAAAATACAAAAAGTAGCTGGGGTTGGTGGCAGGCTCCAGTAATCCCAGCTACTCGGTAGACTGAGGCAGGAGAATCGATTGCCCCAGGAGGCAGAGGTTGCAGTGAGCCTAGATCTCCCCACTGCACTCCAGCCTGGGTGACAGAACAAGACTTGATCTAAAAAAAGAAAGAAAAAAAAAAAAAGGAAAGAAAAAGAAAGAAATAACATACCAGGCTGGTGTGAAAAGGTGCTGAACACAAACCGGGTCTTTCAATCTAGGCATGTCGGTACCCACTGATTTTTGTTCATCTGTACCTGTGTAATCAGAGTGTTTCTTGGAATCTTAAAATATTGGAGTTATAAGGAACTCTAGAGGTCGTGAAGAAAATTATAATGATGATTTGCATTTACTGAGGGTTCACTATATGCCAGCCATAAGGAAGTCTTTTACTTGTGTTATCAGTTTTACTTGTATAACCTCATTTGATCTCTTCCATAATCTCTAAAGAAGGGGCTAGGATTCCTATTTTGCCAATAAGAAAACAGACTTAAAAGACAACAGGGAACTCACACAAGGTCATACAGTTCATGCATGGCAGAGCTGGCTCACATACCTACGTCAGTCTGAGGCAAGTTTGCATTTTTTAACTACCAGCTCCTTAGAGGGCCGAGGGATTCTCAGGAAAAGGTATGTCCATCCACATTCTGACCAGGTCCCCAGGAGTTCGCCAACTCATAGTTCAGTGAAAATGACCAAAGGATGTATTGAAAATCATGGAACCTACACCCTGAAATTTTAGCTATATGGAGTGTGATATGCAATTATACAATGTATTGGTGGGTTCATATTTTGGCCTCAAGTTCCCCCATCACTAAGGAACTTGCTGTAACCCTTAACCTGGGTGGCTAAGGACACAGTGCGGATTCCAGCTGCTCTGCTGTCCCATGAACTGTTTTTTCTCTGGGGCATCTTCTTGTGTTTCAAGTTTCAATCATTTGGTGAATTTTAAAAAATTACCAGGCTAGGCGTGGTGGCTCACACCTGTAATCCCAGCACTGTGGGTGGCTGAGGTGGGAGAATCACTTCAGCCCAAGAGTTCAAGACCAGCCTGGGCAACATAGTGAGACCCCATCTCTAAAAAAAAAATAAATTAATTAAAAAAAATTAGCCAGGCGCCAGGCACGGTGGCTCATGCCTGTAATCCCAGCACTTTGGGAGGCCAAGGCAGGTGGATCACCTGAGGTCAGGAGTTTGAGACCAGCCTGACCAACACGGAAAAACCCCGTCTCTACTAAAAATACAAAATTAGCCAGGCGTGGTGGCGCATGCCTGTAATCCCAGCCACTCGGGACGCTGAGGCAGGAGAATCACTTTAACCTGGAAGGCAGAGGTTGCGGTGAGTCTAGATCGTGCCATTGCACTCCAACCTGGGCAACAATAGTGAAACTCCATCTCAAAAAAAAAAAAAATTTACTAGGCATGGTGGCACATACCTATAGTCCCAGCTACTGGGGAAAGGGAATGGCAAGGGTCTAGGGTGAAAGGATCACCTGAGCCCAGGAGGTTGAGGCTGTAGTGAGCTATGTTTTTGCCACTGTGCTCTAGCCTGGGTGACAATCTGAGATCCTGTCTCAAAAAGTAAAACAAAATAAGACAAATCAATTCACAGGCAGCACTTACTGAGACACTGATTTAATCGGTCTGAAGGGGAGCCCAGGAATCAGTATTTTTAAAAAACATATAGATAATCTCTGGTGTAAACTTTTGCTTATTGGCCTGGTGAATGTCTTTGTATTGCTCTTTCCTACCTGAAAGCATTTTATTATTATTATTTTTTTTTGAGACAGACTCTTGCTCTGTTGCCCAGGCTGGAGTGCAGTGGTGCGGTCTTAGCTTACTGCAACCTCTGTCTCCTGGGTTCAAGTGATTCTCCTGCCTCAGCCTCCCAAGTAGCTGGGATTACAGGCGTGCACCCCACACCCAGCTAATTTTTGTATTTTCAGTAGAGATGGGGTTTCACCATGTTGGCCAGGTTGGTCTTGAACTCCTGACCTCAGGTGAACCGCCCACCTTGGCCTCCCAGAGTGCTGGGATTGCAGGTGTTAGCCACTGCATCTGGCCTCAGAGAGCATAATCTGTATTTCCTAGCAGCTGTTTTTATTGTTGTTTTTCTTATGGTCTTCAAAGATGTAATGGGCTTTGAAATCCTTTTGGCTCCTAGGAAGAAGCTATTACTGCTTGGTGGAGTTCTGTCTGAAAATGAATTCTCTGTTTACACTGCCCCATTCATTCCCTGTCCTGTGAACTACAACTACAGAGTCTCCTTATAACTCTGCTCAGAATAGAAAGCTTAATTACTCTACCCCTAAAATCTTGCAGATTGAAGAGGCTATAAGCTACTGGTATAGCCTAAAGATCAAGGGATCTTGTGTGGTGTTATGACAACTACTTCTATTTATATGTGATGTTCACTTTAAATATACACAGACATGTAAGGGGGTCTCAAAAATCTCATCTGACCTTTAATTAGATTCAAATAAGAAGTGGTAAAGACATTGACGTATGGGCCAGGCGTCTCAAAAAAAAAAAAAAAAAAATATATATATATATATATATATATATATATGTATGTATGTATATTTAAAAAGGAAAAAAAAAAGCCGGGAATGGTGGCTCACACCTGTAATCCCAGCACTTTGGGAGGCCGAGGCGGATGGATCATGAGATCAGGAGATCAAGACCATCCTGGCCAACATGGTGAAACCCCGTCTCTACTAAAATACAAAAAATTAGCTGGGTGTGGTGGCACACGCCTGTAGTCCCAGCTACTTGGGAGGCTGGGGCAGGGGAATCACTTGAACTCGGGAGGTGGAAGTTGTAATGAGCCGAGATCGCTCCCCTGCACTCCAGCCCGGTGATAGAGCAAGACTCCATCTCAAAATAAAAATAAAAATAAACTGCCGGGCGCGGTGGCTCACGCCTGTAATCCCAGCACTTTGGGAGGCTCAGGCAGGCAGATCATGAGGTCAGGAGATTGAGACTATCCTGGCTAACACAGTGAAACCCCATCTCTACTAAAAATACAAAAAATTAGCCGGGTGTGGTGGCGGGCGCCTGTAGTCCCAGCTACTTGAGAGGCTGAGGCAGGAGAATGGCGTGAACCTGAGAGGTGGAGGTTGCAGTGAGCCGAGACTGCGCCACTGCACTCCAGTCTGGGCAACAGAGCAAGACTCCATCTCAAAAAAAAAAAAAGATTAAAAAAAAAAAGAGAGATTTATGTATGGCAAAACCAACGCTGGGAGTTCAGGCCCCACAGAATACCCAGGTCTAGAACTCCTGTCTTTGGAAGCTAGTTATCTTTTCTCCTCACCCTCTGCCTCACTTAACGATGTCTTTCATGGCCTTTCCTCTTCATTCACACTACCACCTTCCTAGGTCAAGTCATAATTTTAATTCCTAAATTACTGCACTAGACAGGGAAGGAGGAAAAAAAACTGTAAGAAACTACATCAAAATATCATCTGTGGTTGGTAGACATCTGATTTTAATTTTTTAAATATCTGCTTTTCTGAAATTTATACATTTTACATAATAAACAAGTTTTACTTTCCTAAAGGAAAAACACACATCATCACTGGCATAGACTTCACCCTGGTATGTGAGCACATGTCCATTATACGACCCATCTGTGCCTAGCTATCAGAGTTGCGTTTCTAAAATGTGTTCTCCAGGCTCCTGCTTAAACCCTCCGGGTGTCCTGGAATTTCAAAGTCATAACCCAGACCCACCCTTCCGCCTATCCCCTTATCTCCAATCACACCCAACCCAACCCTCTCCGCTTGGCAGGCCAGCATCCTCCTTGTCCTAGGACCAGGGGAGCTCCATTCAGCTCCTTCACGGCTACTCTCCTCTACACAGAGAACCCCACACTCTTTGTCCTTTCCCCTTTACCTCTCCAGATGTTATCCTTTGAAGCTCAGCTAGCCTACCGCCAGACCACCCTGATCACTCCCGATCTCATCTGAAGCTCAGCTCAACTCCTTCCTTCTCCAGGTCACCTTTGTCACCGTTTTTAATCTGCGTCGGGGTGGTTTCGTTTTTTGTAAACCAAGTCCACGCCATTGAAAATGGTTGCATAGAGAATTCTATTTTATTTATTTATTCCAGAGTCTTACCCTGTCACCCAGGCTGGAGCGCACTGCTGCGATCATGGTTCACTGTAGCCTCTACATCCAGAGCTTGAACAGTCCTCCTGCCTCAGTTTCCTATGTAGCTGGGACTACAGGCATGCACCACCATGCCCAGTTAATTTTGTTTGCTTTTTGTGGAGAGAGGTCTCACTATGTTGCCCAGGCTGGTCTCCAACTCCTGGGCTCCAAGGATCCTCCCACTTTGGCCTCCCAAGATGCTAGGGTGGCAGGTGTGAGCCACCGTGCCTGGCCTTACATGGAGAATTCTGAAAGCCTGCCCATGTTCAGAGGAAAAGGAGTCCTGTGACTATAGTGGTTTTTGCCATAGGCACAAGAAGGAAAAGTGACAGAATGAATGTGACATATTTTTCATCCAGATTTATAATAATTCTTTTAGACCTGTGATGTCCAGTACGGAAGTCCCTGGCCACACATGGCTATTTAAATTTAGATTAAAAAGAAGAAAAATAGGACCAGGCGGGATGGCTCATGCCTGTAATCCCAGCACTTTGGGAGGCCGAGACAGGTGGATCACAAGGTCAGGAGTTCGAGACCAGCCTGGCCAGGATGGTGAAACCCCATCTCTATTAAAAATACAAAACTTAGCTGGGCACGGTGGCATGCGCCTGTAGTCCCAGCTACTCAGGAGGGTGAGACAGGAGAATCGCTTGAAACCGGGAGGCGGAGGTTGCAGTGAGCCGAGATCAAGCCACTGCATTCCAGCCTGTGCGACAGAGCAAGACTCCATCTCAAAAAAAAGAAGAAAAATAATAATTTAAATTAATTAAAATTAAATACAGAAGATTCTCCACCTAGAATGTTTAAACTTCATGATTGGCCAGGCATGGTGGCTCACATCTGTAATCCCAGCACTTTGGGAAGCTGAGGTGGGCCAATCACCTGAGGTCGGGAGTTTCAGACTAGCCTGGCCAACATGGTAAAACCCCATCTCTACTAAAAATGCAAAAATTAGCCAGGTGTGGTGGCATACGCCTGTAATCCCAGCTCCTCAGGAGGCTGAGACAGTGAGAGACTCCATCTCAAAAAAAAAAAAAAAAAGGAATCTAATATCCTTAAAATCCATCATGAAGTTTATTTATTTACTTTTACTTTATTTTTTAGATGGAGTCTTGCTTTATTGCCCAGGCTGGAGTGCAGTAGCGCGATCTCAGCTCACTGCAACCTCCACCTTCTGGGTTCAAGCAATTCTCCTGTCTCAGCCTCCCAAGTAGCTGGGATTACAGGTGTGTGCCACCACACCTGGCTAATTTTTGTATTTTTAGTAGAGAGAGGGTTTTGCCATGTTGGCCAGACTGGTCTCGAACTCTTCAGGTGATCTGCCCACCTCAGCCTCCCAAAATGCTGGGATTATAGGTGTAAGCCACCATGCCCAGCCTTAGATGCTTTTTTTGTGTATGTGTGACGGAATCTCCCTCTGTCACCCAGGCTGGAGTGCAGTGGCGCAATCTTGACTCAGTGCACCTCTGCCTCCCAGGTTCAAGTATTCTCCTGCCTCAGCCTTCTGAGTAGCTGGGATTACAGGCATGTGCCACCATGCCTAGCTAAGTTTTATTTTTAGTAGAGACAGGGTTTCACCATGTTGGCCATGGTTGGCCCAGCTGGTCTCGAACTCCTGACCTCAGGTGATCTGCCCACTTTGGCCTCCCAAAGTGTTGGGATTACAGGCGTGAGCCGCCTTGCCTGGCCACATTTTTGACTTATGATATTTTTTACTTATGATAGAGTTAATGGGAAGTAGCTCATTGTAAGTCAAGGAACATCTGTAAAATTAAAAATTTTTAATACGGTAGCCAGTAGCCAGTGGTACATTTTAAGTGCTTAATAGCCATATATGGCTACTGGCCACTATCCTGATAGCAGCAAAGATACAGAACCTTTCCACCATTACAGAGTTATACGAGACGGCCCTGTTTTATTATTTATTTCTTTATTATTTTTGAGACAGAGTCTCCCTGTGTCACGCAGGCTAGAGTGCAGCGGCGTGATCTTGGCTCACTGCAACCTCCGCCTCCCTGGTTCAAGCAGTTCTCCTGACTCAGCCTCCTGAGTAGCTGTGGCCACAAGCGTGTGCCACCATGCCCAGCTAATTTTTGTTTTTGTTTTTGTTTTTTTTCTTTTTGAAACAGGATCTCACTCTGTCCCCCAGGCTGGAGTGCAGTGGCAGGATCTTGGCTCACTGCAACTTCCACCTCCCAGGTTCAAGCGATTTTTCTGCCTTAGCCTCCCGAGTAGCTAGGATTAAAGGTACATGCCACCATGCCCGGCTAGGGTTTGTATATTTAGTAGAGACGGGTTTTCACCATATTGGCCAGGCTGGTTTCGAACTCCTGACCTCAGATCTCCCAAAGCACTGGGATTACGGTGGCTCCCGTTTTAGATATGTAGTTATATGACAATGCAAGGAAGAATATATTTGCTTAGTGTGTGTGCCTTGTTTTCTCAGTGAGGGACCAAAAGGGTTGTTTTTATTATTATTATTATTATTGAGACAGAGTCTCACTCTGTTGCCAGGCTAGAGTACAGTGGTGTGATCTCGGCTCATTGCAACCTCAGCATCCTGGCCTCAAGGGATTCTCCTGCCTCGGCCTCCCAAGTAGCTGGGACTACAGATGTGCCACCATACCCACCTAATTTTTGTATTTTTAGTAGAGATGGGGTTTCACCATGTTGGCCAGGATGGTCTTGATCTCTTGACCTTGTGATCCACCCGCCTCAGCCTCCCAAAGTGCTGGGATTACAGGCGTGAGCCACCGCGCCCGGCAGTAATCTTCGCTTACGTTTATTTTGTAACCTTATGCACCTAACCAGTGCTGGATATATAAGAAATACTTTGTATTTGTTGAGTTGATTTTTTAGTACTTAGTTGGTAGTGCACCATTAAAGTGTATGAATTTTGAAATAGGAAACCAAGTTTCTGGCCCCTTCTCTTCTGCCAACTAGCATGTGACTTAGAATATCTCATTTAACTGAAGCAGGTCACAGTTTCCTCAAGGGTAGATGGTTGTAAACTGGACTATGTTGGAAGATTCTTCCAGGTTTGGAATTTTGTGGTACATATGGAGTATTCACTTTTAAATAAAAATGTACCCCCTTCCCCCAAACATACACACACACACACAATGAAAAGTAGCAGGTTAAAAAATATTCTAGCTTATTTTAAACTTCATTTGTCCCGGGAGGCTGAGGTGGGCGTATCAGTTGAGGGCAGGAGTTCGAGACCAGCCTGGCCAACATGGTGAAACCCTGTCTCTACTAAAAAATACAAAAAAAAAAAAAGCCAGGTGTGATCTCAGATACGTGGCAGGCTGAGGCAGGAGGATCGCTTGAATCTGGGAGGTGGCGGTTGCAGTGAGCTGAGATCACACCACTGTACTCCCTCCTGCCTGAGCAACAGAGCTAGATTCCATCTCAAAAAAAAAAAAAAAAAAAAAAAAAATTTGCCAGGTGTGGTGGCATATGCCTGTAGTCCCAACTACTTGGGAGGCCGAGGTGGGAGGATTTCTTGAACCCAGGAGGTGGAGGTTGCAGTGAGCCAAGATCATGCCACTACACTCCAGCCTGGCTGCCTGGGCAAGAGAGAGTGAGACTGTCTCAAAAAAAAAAAAAAAAAAAACCAACAACTTCATTTATCTAATTTTCCAAAGATATAAGCCTAGGATTTCAGGATTAAATTCTCTGCCACAGCTGTAGCTGACTTGGGCAAGTCAGGTAGAGAGTTAATTGCCTTCGTCAAACCTCGCTGAGGTTTTACACTATCTTTAGTCTCACTGCATGCAGCAGTCACCAGTCAATGCTGCCAACCCTTTTCCATTGTTCTAAGTCAGGCATCAGTAAACTGTGGTCTATTGTCTGTTTATGTATGGCCCTCTCGCTAATGGTTTTTACATTTTTAAAGGGTTGCAAAAAAAAAAAAAAAAAAGAACCAGACTGGGCAGCACAGTGAGACCCTGTCTCTACATAAAATAAAAAAATTAGCCAAGTGTAGTGAAGCACACCTGTTGTCTACTCAGAAGGCCGAGGCAGGAGGATCCCTGGAGCCAGGGTGGTTGAGGCTGCAGTGAGCTGCACCACTGCACTCCAGCCTGGGTGACGGAGGGAGATCCTGTCTCAAAAACAAAAACCAAAAACCCCAAAAACAAAAAACAAAACGAAACAAAGAATAATATGTAACAGAAACCACATGGCTTGCAAAACCTATAGTATTTACCTAGCTCATGACAGAAAAGTTTGCCATCCCCTGCACTCAGTGACTTTCCTGTACAGACCCAACCACTTTTTAAGGCAAATCGTTTTCTGAAGTGTTATAGGGTCCCGTGACTCAAACACCATGGAATTAAACTCCATCTTCTCTATGGTTTAGAAAGAACTCTGAAGACAGGGAAGGGCAGCCAGGCTGGCGGGGAGTGGACGGGAACCCTCGACTTGATCAGTTTTGTATTGAAACACTACAAAGTAGGCAGGACCCCGTGTTCTGAAGGCAGAAAGCGAGTCCTTGGATCCAGAATCTGTGTGTTCTGGTCTTGGCTTTGGAAATTTGATGAGTCACGGTTTCTGGCTGTGTCCTCCTTGACTTACAGCTTTCACAAGAATGAATTCTGAAGGCCCCATGAAAGGGAAGAGCTGTGAGAATCGTCATCTAAGGCCCATGCTTGCATTTCAGTTTCTCCTTCTTTTTCTTTTCCTTCTTGCTGCCTCTCCGTTTAGCATTCTGGGATCTAGATTGGATGGGCAGCTAAAGGGACTGAAATGGAGAGGCAAGAGCCAAACTTCAGGGCCTAGAGCAGGGCTGGGCCGGTATCTGAATTCTGATAGCAGCATTGCCAGGCAGCCCCAGGGCAAACACAAAGTTCATTGGTTTTTCTTAAGAACTCTTTTCTTTCTGATGCTCACTGCCAGGTGTCCAAGGGCCCTGGAGCTTTCCAAATCTCTTTTCTACGTAAGCCTGTTCCCTAGGTTTTTACCAAGCCTTGACTTTTAAAATGCACCTCTTCTTAGTTACCAAAAAACTCCAGTTTGGGCATTTTTCCCCCCTATTTATCCTTTTTTTTTCCTCCTCTCCTTGTCTCATTCTTTCCTCTAGGCTATTTTCAAAGTTCTTTTGCCCCTGGCTTCTGTATACACAACTGCCTTTAGAATAATCCAGTGTGCCTCACCTTAATAAAAATCCAGATTTACAAAACAAAAATTGTTTGAAAGGTGAATCTTTTTGTTAAAGAAATCTGGCCAATATGAAAGACTAGCATCTCTTTTTTTGTGTTTATCACTTTGTTTGTTTGAGACAGTCTCACTCTGTGATCTGCAACCCAGCCTCCTGGGTTCAAGTGATTCTCATGCCTCAGCCTCCCAAGTAGCTGGGACTACAGGTGTGCTAATAGTCATATTTTATACTAAATAAAGTAGCTGACTAATTTTTGTATTTTTAGTAGAGACAGGGTTTCGCTGTGTTGGCCAGGCTGGTTTCAAACTCCTGGCCTCAAGCAATCTGCCCATCTTGGCCTCCCAAAGTGCTGAGATTACAGACCTGAGCCATCGTGCCTGGCCATGTTTATCACTTTCTACATTTCATTATAGCAAGTGGTAACTAGGGGAGGTCCCCTAGTTGGGTAGAAGCAGATTCATTTTTGTATTTGCAGATTGTGTAACACAGTGAAATTCATAGCCTTACCCCCATACTGAATCATAAAAAATTTTTACTTTCCCTATTTTGTTTACTATCAAGCCTGAGCTGATTAAATATATCCAGTGGCCTGGATCAGGATCATGTGAAAAACAGGACCTTGGCTTGCTTACAACAATGTTTGCATTTGTTTTGATTGGGACAGATTCCTTTGGAGAAATTCCCAACTTATTCTCAAAGAAGATTCTAGTGCAGTAGCAGGCTCCCAGTGGCTTTTCATTCATAGTAATGAGCATTAGCCGAGCGTGGTGGTGTGCGCTTGTAGTCCTAGCTACTCAGGAGGCTGAAGCAGGAGGATTGCTTGAGCCCAGGAGGTCAAGGCTGCAGTGACCTGAGCAGTGTCTGTGCACCATTGCTACATTCTAGAATTCCCAGCCCGGAACTATGCTGTTGTCATGCCCAGGAAAGCATCCATGAGAAAAGCCTGTTCTGAGTCCGAATGCTGATGCCAGTTCTGGATAGAATTCCTTGACACACACGGCACTTCCAGCCTTGGTTTTCACGGTTGCTGTGATAGCAGAACAAACAGCTGTGAAACAGAGAGAAGATGAGCAACAGAAATGGATGTGCTAAAATGTGAGATGAAAAAATGCAGAAAAGCCAACCATCTTTAGAAATCTCATCTATTCAGAGCTCAGTGTAAGCCTAATAGGTACAAGCTGAGATTCTGGAGTCTGAGTGGTGGGTTCCAGTCTTGCTTTCCACCAATAATTAGCTTCACTTGACTTCTTTGGGTTTCCATTTCCTCATTTGTATGAGAAAATAGGGATCATGAGAGTATTTTGCACATAAGATTTGGGAGGAGGTTGTATATGTCGAGAATTTAGCACCATGTCTAGTACACAGCAGGTGCTTAATAAATGTTCATATTAGTGTTTTAGCACATGTTGGAGGGACATAGCCCAGTGCAGTGTTTCTCAAATTTTGGGGACTGGACCATCTTCACAGACAGATAAAATACAGGGCACTCAATTAGCTGTATAACTTCAGATAAGCAGTAAATAATTTTTTAGTACAAGTTATTTCCCAAACATTGTATGGAACATGTATGAAAATATTCATTTCTTATCTGAAATTTGAATTTAACTGGGCACCCTGGAGTTTTATTTGCTAAATCTGACAACCCCGTTTTCCTTTCCTTTTCTTTTTCTTTTTCTTTTTTTTTTTTTTGAGCCAGAGCTCACTCTGTCACCCAAGCTGGAGCTGGAGTGCAGTGGCGTGATTACCGCTCACTACTGCTTCAACCTCCCAGGCTCAGGTAATCCTCCCACCTCAGCCTCCAAAGTAGCTGGGACCACAGGTGCATGCCACTATGCCTGGCTAATTTTTGGTATTCTTTGTAGAGACAAGGTTTCACCACCTCACCCTAGCTGGTTTTTTGTTTTTGTTTTTTTTGAGACGGAGTTTTGCTCTTGGTGCCCAGGCTGGAGGGCAATGGCGTGATCTTGGCTCACTGCACCCTCCACCTCCTGGGTTCAAGCAGCTCTGCCTCAGCCTCCCGAGTAGCTGGGATTACAGGTGCCCACCACCACGCCGGGCTAATTTTATTTTTTTAGTAGAAACAGGGCTTCACCATGTTGGACAGGCTGGCCTCGAACTCCTGACCTCAGGTGATCTGCCAGCCTTGGCCTCCCAAAGTGCTGGGATTACAGGCGTGAGCTACTGCACCCAGCCAAGAGGTAGCTTCTTAAAGGTTAGTTGCATGCAGAATCTGAAGCTGTAACAAGGAACTTTTCATGCTCTGTTACGTTAAAATTGGTTGGCCCATCTTGAACTTTGAATGGACTGCTTACCCATGCATGATTCTGTAACATCATGGTTGGTTATTTGGAAAATATTGGTTCACTGAGTTGTGAAGATCTTCCAGATATTGAAACATTTCAGTATGTATTTTTAAAACTCCACATTTGTTAATGTCATAGTTGATCTCATGAGAAAAGCCTTTAATTGACAAGCAGTCAAGCTCATGGTGGTAAATGCAGGTTGCCCCCAAATATTTTTCTTACTTTTTTTGTCTTTTTAAAAATTATTTTTCTTCTCCTTGCGCAACAGGGCTAACTCATAGGCAGCGCGCCCAGAGTCAGCCAGGTTCCCCCAGATTTTAACTTTTGCTTGAAAGCTTGAATTTGATCATTGGAAATCAATACTGTCTGTTGTGTTCTTTAAAGTGCCAGGGTCACTTCATTCATTTTCTAGAAAATGTCTGCCAAATATTCAAGTCTAAATAATCATAGTTTGTTTTATCAAGTAGTTTAGCCTGTGACTCTCACAAGTGATTTTTCCTTGAGACAGCAATTGTAATTTGGTATACAGTACAAGTGCTTTATCATACTTTTCATTTCATCACACAGAATATTTTTAAAATGTCTACTTGAATTGAGACTTAATAAAATAAATAGGCTGGACATGGTGGCCCATGCCTGTAATCCCAGCACTTTGGGAGGCCGAGGTGGGTGGATCACCTGAGGTCAGGAGTTCAAGACCAGCCTGGCCAGCGTGGTGAAACCCCATCTCTACTAAAAATACAAAAATTAGCTGGGTGTGGTGGCAGGTGCTTGTAACCCCAGCTACTTGGGAGGCTGAGGTGAATCCTTGAACCCAGGAGGTGGAGGTTGCAGTGAGCCGAGATTGTGCCACTGCACTCCAGCCTGGGCGACAAGAAGGAAATTGTGTCTTAAAAAGATAAATTAATTAATTAATTAAAAATTTAAAAATTTTTAAAAGAAATAAAAATAAATAAAATTAGTATTGTCTTATCAGATACATTCTTAAGGAAAATTGGCTTTTTTTTTTTTTGAGATGGAGTCTTGCTCTATCACCCAGGCTGGAGTGCAGTGGCGGATCTCAGCTCACTGCAAGCTCCCAGCCTCCCAGGTTCCGCGCCATTCTCCTGCCTCAACCTCCCAAGTAGCTGGGACTACAGGCACCGACCACCTAGCCCGGCTAGATTTTTGTATTTTTTTTAGTAGAGGCGGGGTTTCACTGGGTTAGCCAGGATGGTCACCGATCTCCTGACCTTGTGATCCGCGCCGATCTCGGCCTCCCCAAAGTGCTGGGATTACAGGCTTGAGCCACCGCGCCCGGCCTTTTTTTTTTTTTTAAAAGGTAGAACAACTTCAAATGCCTGGTGGTAAAAAAAAGTGCCACAATTACTAGTAAAGTTAGGCAGCACTGCCTCTTACACTGCTAGAAGTTTTAGCCACCATTGCCTTTTTTTCACTAGTGCAGTGTCAATGCCGTGAAAAAGGGAAATATGTTAGTATTATTAAGAACCTTGGAGCCTCTCAGCGTTCCAGGGACCTCACTTTCAGAAGTGCTAGGCTAGTGGCTGATATCCCCATGACAGACAGTACCAGACAGTATAGACTGATCTCCCCTCTCCTATTGCGGCGCCTCCTTCCTTGGGCAGTTTGGGAAAACACCCAGAGCCCCTGGGCACTTTCTTAGGCATCTGCAGAGGTTGGCTAGGTGATGAGCAGTTTCTGAGGTCACATTCATGCTACTCTTTGAAGCCCTCTAAAGGGGTTTGAATATGATTCATGGGCATTCCCAAACCCTTGGAAGATTCTAGAAGATTTAGAAGCTCCAGATTAAATCTCTACCTCTTTCTCCTCTACTATTTCCTAGTGTCCAAGGGAGCTCAAAACCCCTTTCAGAAGCTGAAACTATTCTGCAGGCCAAATATATACTAGCCTCAAAGATATTCAGGCTAGAAATGGGCCCCTACAGCTGAAAGATGCTTTGGAATAGGCCTGGGGCAATAGAGCAGCACTCACCAGAGACGCATTATTCTGCCTTATTGCAGCTCTGCAGTTGAAAATTCTAGGGGTATACCTGCATGCTGGCATACCACAAACAATAGAGAAAAAACTCCACTTAGAATCGCATGGCTGGAGGTGGGAAATGCTATTATAAAACATTTCTATTGCACAGAAGGCACAGTCCTTTCTCAGGGACACATAATTTAGTCTCTGAGCAGCATGAGACTTTTATATGCCAAGTGCTGTATAGAACACAGGGAATTCTAATACAGCCTACAAGGTTTAAAGTCAAATAACAAATTTGTGATCACAGAAAAAAAAAAAAAAAAGAACATAAAAGGCTTACCCAAAGTAGGGGAATCCATATTTTTTTTGGCTGGATTTTATGATCAAAGGAGGACTTCAATAGAGTTCATCAGTAGATTTCAAAGTGAACAGTAGAGATTATCTTAATTAGGGATAAGAAGTTAGGGTGGGCTGGGCACAGTGGTTTATGCCTGTAATCCCAGCACTGGGAGGCCAAGGTGGGTGGATCACGAGGTTAAGAGATCGAGACCATCCTGGCCAACATGGTGAAACCCCGTCTCTACTAAAAATACAAAAATTAGCTGGGCATGGTGGCATGCGCTTGTAGTCCCAGCTACTTAGGAGGCTTAGGCAGGAGAATTGCTTGAACCTGGGAGATGGAGGTTGCAGTGAGTGGAGATCGAGCCACTGCACTCCAGCCTGGGCAACAAGAGCGAGACTCTGTCTCAAAAAAAAGAAAAGGGAGGGTAGGGTGGAGGGAAGTGGGAGAGGAGGGTGAGGAGGCCAAGGTAAAGGATTGAAGGATGCCAGGTGTGGTGGGTCACGCCTATAATCCCAGCACTTTGGGAGGCCAAAGTGGGCAGATCACCTGAGGTTGGGAGTTTGAGACCAACCTGACCAACATGCAGAAACCCCATCTCTACTAAAACTACAAAATTAGCTGGGCGTGGTGGCGCACACCTATAATCCCAGCTACTCGGGAGGCTGAGACAGGAGAATCGCTTGAACCCGGGAGGTGGAGATTGCAGTGAGCCAAGATCGTTCCATTGCACTCCAGCCTGGGCAACAAGAGTGAAACTCCATCTCAAAAAAAAAAAAAAAGAATTGAAGGAGAAAAACAGGGTTGAACTGGTTCTGGTCAGAGATTGGCAGAAAATACATGTAAGTGATTTTTTTTAAAAGACAAGATGTCACTCTGTTACCCAGGGCACTCTGTTACAGTGGTGTGATCTTGGCTCACTGTAGCCTCAACTACAACTCCTGACCCAAGCAATCCTCCCACCTCAGCCTCTCAAGTAGCTGGGACCACAGGCACATGCCACTGTGCCTGGATCATTTTATATATATTTTTTATAGAAACGAGGGTCTCACTATGTTGCCCAGGCTGGTCCTAAACTCTGGGCTCAAGTGATCCTCCTGCCTGGGCCTCCCAGAGTGCTGGGACTACAGGTGTGAGCCACCACTCCTGGGCTGGATCTTGATTTAGACCAAGCTTGTCCAACCTGTGGCATGTCCAGGATGGCTTTGAATGTGGCCCAACACAAATTCATAAGCTTCCTTTAGGATTCTTTTTTTTTTTAAGCTCATCAGCTGTCATTAGTATCAGTGTATTTTATGTGTGGCCGAAGACAATTCTTCTTCCAGTGTGACCCAGGAAAGCCAAAAGATTGGACACCCCTGATTGGGCAGTAGACAGGCTCTTAGGGTGAGTAGGCTACAGTGTGCACGTGCATGAGAGTGTGACTCAGGCAAAGAGCAAGGGCTCCAGCTGGGACCTGCTTGGATTCTCAGATCTGTTATTATTAGCTGTGTATCCTTGGGCAGCCTCTCTGAGTCTGTCCTCTCATCTGTCTATTTCATTAAATGAGGTTTCATATATCAAATAACTGATTATTGTAGGCACTTGAGAAGCAACGTTTGCAGCCAGACATGGTGGCTCACGCCTGTAATCCCAGCACTTTGGGAGGCCGAGGCAAGCGGATCACTTGAGCTCAGGAGTTTGAGACCAGGCTGACCAACATGGTGAAACCCCATCTCTACTAAAACTACAAAGAAATTAGCCAGGTGTGGTGGTGCATGCCTATAATCCCAGCTACTCAGGAGGCTGAGGCAGGAGAACTGGGAGGTGGAGGTTGCAGTGAGCTGAGATTGCGCTACTGCACTCCAGCCTGGGCAACAGGGCAAGACTCTGTGAAAAAAAAGAAAGAAAAAAGAAGGAAGGAAAGAAGGAAGGAGGAAGGGAGGGAGGGGCATCTGAGGACACACAAGTGCCCTAATGCAGAGTAAATGAGACAGGTGACCCAAGAGGGGTGCTCATGGGAAAGACTTCTGTGATGGGAGTAATTACCCCCCAGCATGGAGGGGATTTACTCCTCTTGGGTTTGTGTAAAGAAGAGCACTCAAAGGACAAGAGGTCAAGTGAAATAAACCCCAAAATTAGAATAAGGGACTGACCCGCGCCGAGGGCTGAAGGAAGATGAGAGGGATGGTAGAGGAAACTATGCCACAGGTGGTGGGGAGAGCAGATTAGACCAGGTGGGGCCTTACTGCTCTGAGAGGAGGTGCTTTTGGAGGTCAGTGGCTTGAGGGAAATCCTGGGCTGTCGGGAAAGGCCACCTCAGCCCGTGGCCTGTCAGCAATGGCTCAGTGACCTTGGGCTGTTGTTGAATCTGTCTGTATCTCTGAAATCTCGAGAATAATAATACCTGTCTAACCCATGCACTGGGTTGTGTGACATGTCACATAAAATAGTAGAAGGAGAAATAGAATGATGAGGGCTGGGCACAGTGGCTCATGCCTGTAATCCCAGCACTTTGGGAGGCCAAGGCAGGTGGATCACCTGAAGTCAGGAGTTCGAGACCAGCCTGGCCAACATGGTGAAACCCTGTCTCTACTAAAAATACAAAAATTAGCCAGGCATGGTGTCAGGTGCCTGTAATCCCAGCTACTTTGGAGGCTGAGGCAGGAGAATCACTTGAACTTGGGAGGCGGAGGTTTCAGTGAGCCGAGATAGTGCCACTGCACTCCAGTCTGGGTGACAGAGCGAGAATCCGTCTCAAAAAAGAAAAAAGAAAAAGAGAATCATCACCCTCCCCCAACACCCATTATGTTCCTCTCAGGGAAGCAAAGCAAGAAAGAAGAGAGGAGGAGAGGGAAAAAAGAGAAAAAGGGAGGCCCAAATGAGGCGTTCTGAGGCGGGTCAGTTCACTGTGGTAGAGGGCAAGATGAGAAATGTTGTGAAAGCAAAAGGAGCTGACAGGCAGGCTGGAGGGCGGGGAGGCCCTGTCGCCCCGCCCCGGCAGGCAGATAAAACGGTCATTTATGGTACCCACCCTAACAGATTAGTCAGTCAGACCCAGGAGAAGCGAGGTCAATTGCCCTTTAGTCCCAGGACTAACCGGAAGCTTCTGCAACATGAGGACATTGAAAATAAGATGGAACCCATCCACATAAGGTAGGAGACCAAAAAATGACAACAACCCTTCTGACATTTTAAAACTGTGAAGAACTTCTCTGTGCCATTTTCTAGGCTCCTGGAGCTGGAGAGCTGTCAGTTCTTGGAAATAACTTCTGTGGTTCTAGACGTTTGTACTTTATAGATGAGGAGACGGGCTCAGGGAGGTTAAGTTACTCCCTCAAGGTCACACAGCTGGAGTGTAGAAAACACATGATCTCAATTCTAGGTTCAATTTTGTTTTGCTTTGTTTTGTTTCCACCCCAGCAGACATTTTAAAGGTAGGAAATGCAAAATTCTGAGCACTCTCTGGGGGATTGGAGGAGTGGGTGGAGACAGAGAATGGGTTATCTTATTTGCCTATCCTGTCTGTGGGTGTGATTCTGCAACCAAAGCCAATTCTGGCTTCTTCTCTAGACGGTCTTGGTCTCCTTTTATCGAGTGGGCTTGACTGTAGCTAAGTAATTCTACTTTCTCATGTGTTAGACTGTCCCACTCAGTCCTCCAACAGCAGGTGAGTGCGTGCTGCTCGCATGGGCCCAAGACTCTAGCAATCTCCCTAGGTAGTTTCTGTAAAACCAGGCAGACAGATGATCCCTGGGCACCCTCTCTTTATCTCATTAACCCTGGTGGTACCAGGAGGCACCTGACATTCTAATAGTTTGGTGCCAGCAAGTTTCTGTTATCCTCCAGTTGTAATTGTTAACTTGAATGGAATGCAAAACTTCTGGTTTGGAGCAGAGTTGGGTCTTAACTGTGAATAACTTGAAGGATATGGAAAATGGGAAGTATCTTTGGTTATTGTGGAGGATGGTTTATGAGCACTTTTTTGAGTTGCATTTTCTCGGATAAATAGGAATATGTGGTCAATGTGGAGATGCTACTGCGTCTACGTATTCGCCAGTGAACTCCACCTTTTATTAACTCTTGCCTTTGACAGTTTTTTAGCTCGGCAAGCCAAGACTTGTTTGGGGATTAGAACAACGAGCTTATCATAATGCCACCTTAAAAAAAATTGCTGTAACGCTTCCAGTGTCAAGGTTTATTTCTATGAGCCCTTCCTGCAACTCCGCCCCCACCACCTGAAAGTTTGACATTTTTTCCCCCTTAAGGGGAAGTGTGGAAATAGAGCCTGCTTGTTCATTTTCATTATTGTACATTACATGATATCTTTTCGACCATTATATTGTGTTCCCTCAATGGTGTTTGCTCTGAGGGTGGGACACAAGCCTGTTTAGTGTCTCGTAAAACATTTACCAAAAGCACTGAGCCATGGTTTTGAAGGGCATTCCGTTGCCAGAGTGTGGGAGGAGAGAGCAAGCAGGGAAAGAGAGCGCCAGGTGCTTAGCAGGTACGTGCTTCCTACTTTAGTATATTCATATTAAAAATTTCAAATTGCATATGATTTCAGTTCCCTTCTGCAGAAGGGGCAGGGATGGTGAGGGGAAGATGGGGGCAAAGGGATTTCTTTGCAAACTCTATTTTTCAGTGGCTCGGAGTCCCCGGATAATTGTAATCTTTAGCTTTCATCAAATGCTGTTTTTGGTTTTGCTAGAGGGACGTGTGTGTAATGGAGAGTAAGTGGAAAATCTACCTGTGCTTGAGATTTTACAGTGGGCTGAATCAGAATCCTTTAGCAAAGCATTTGCTTTAGCAAAGAGTTCAGAACCAGGTGCTGTTTCTAGGAGGCAATGTGTAACCTTGCGATTTGCACTTCTGTGAGCTCAGGAATTCATTCCGTTTAAAGGTTTTGCTAAATGGTGGTTCTGGTTTCATGAAAATACTTTTAAACTTTCTCCCCCCACCCACCCCCAATTCTGTTAAATTTAGACAAGGTAACAGCAAATTAAAGGTCAGGTTAGGCCAGGTGCGGTGGCTCATGCCTGTAACCTCAGCACTTTGGGAGGCCGAGGTGGGCGGATCACTTGAGGTCAGGGGTTCGAGACCCGTCTCTACCAAAAATACAAAAATTAGCCGGGCGTGGTAGTGTGCGCCTGTATTCCCAGCTACTCGGGAGGCTGAGGCAGGAGAATCACTTGAACCCGGGAGGCAGAGGTTGCAGTGAGCCAAGATCGTGCCACTGCACTCCAGCCTGGGTGACAAGAGCAAAACTCCGTCTCCAAAAAAAAAAAAAAAAGTCAGTTTAAAATGGCCTCTTATCCTCAAATCTGTGTTTTTAAAACAGACCAGTTTGAGACTGACTTTTTCTGTACTGGTCATGGTTTAGGAGAAACTAATGAATAAATACTTCTTGGGAATACTAAGTCTTTATAATCTAGCTTTTTTGAGTGGGTAGAAAATATAATAAAGCTACAGCCTTAATCAAATGTTTATGTATGATCAATTGTAATAATGATATGCCACACACAGATACCAGTAACTGTGTTATTAATAGTTAAAACTCAAACAGTCCATAGGAAAATCTAGGGAAAAAAATAGTTCCAACCGATTTGTGTAATTGCCAGTTCTTGGGGAAAGGTGTCGCAGTATAATATAGGCAATATAACAAGGGTGTGGGATCTTTGGCCTGTGCGAGGACAGTACGAAGTTGAAGAGCTCACCAATTATGAAAGAACCTGATTTGGGTATATCTTTGCCCAATGACGCTTGCAGTAAGAAGCTAAGGGTTTTTTCTTCTGAGAAGTAGCCAGTCATTAAAAACGGCTGGAAGAAATGATTGTTTCAAAATTGGAAGATATTTCCTCCATAGGACAAACTCCCCTGTGGCTTTATATATTCAGGCAAATAGGAAGAAATCTAATAACTGTAGAGGTTAAAGACCTTGAGTTCCCTGGAGGCATGGCAGGTTTAATGTCTTTTTATATGCATATCGGAAAATTGAGTTTAGCAGAAAGTCGTTTCACTACTCTGACCACTGCAAGTTTATGTAACTTTTGACAAGTGGATTAATGTTTTCTTATGTCTCTTTTAAGATTTCGATACTTACTGTATCTAATTGCCTGTTACATAGGTGCACTTAGATTGCTTGAGTCTATCAAGTACGGAAAGAGAGCCATACCATGTGAATCCAAAATAGAAACCCTGACCAGTGAAAGAATACATGCATGAATACCACACTTTCTTTTCTTTTCTTTCTTTTCTTTTCTTTTTCTTTTTTATGAGATGGAGTCTGACTCTGTCGCCCAGGCTGGAGTGCAGTGATGCGATCTTGGCTCACTGCAATCTCTGCCTCCAGGGTTCAAGTGATTCTCCCGCCTCAGCCTCCCGAGTAGCTGGGATTACTGGCACCCACCATCATCTCCAGCTAATTTTTGTATTTTTGTAGAGACAGGGTTTCCCCATTTTGGCCAAGGTGGTCTTGAACTCCTGAGCTCACGTGATCCACCCACCTCGGTCTCCCAAAGTGCTGGGATTACAGGTGTGAGCCACCCCACCTGGCCCTTTTTTTTTTTTTTTGAGATGGAGTTTTGTTCTGTCCCCCAGGCTGGAGTGCAGTGGCGCAATCTCGGCTCACTGCAACCTCCACCTCCCAGGTTCAAGAGATTCTCCTGCTTCAGCCTCCTAAGTGGCTGGGATTACAGGCACCCACCACCATGCCCGGCTACTTTTTTGTATTTTTAGTAGAGAAGGGGTTTCACCATGTTGGCCAGACTGGTCTTGAACTCCTGACCTCAGGTGATCCACCTGTCTTGGCCTCCCAAAGTGTTGGGATTATAGGCGGGAGCCACCACACCTGGCAATACCACACTTTCAAGATTGAGCCTATGTTGAGTCTGAAATTTTATCAAAGGAAAGAAAGACTCTGGGGAAAAAAATCTAAAACTAACCATTTCTAGACACTTGTCATTCCTCGTTTCCCTTTATTTCATTAGGAAAATCCATATTTGGTACAATCTTTTAGTTTAGTTTTTCTTTTTTCTTTTCTTTCTTTTTTTTTGAGACAGAGTCTTACTCTGTCACCCAGGCTGGAGTGCAGTGGCTCGATCTCAGCTTACTGCAGCCTCTGCCTCCCAGGTTCAGGCGATTCTTCTGCCTCAACCTCCCGAGTAACTGGAGCTATAGGCACCTGCCACTACACCTGGCTAAGTTTGTATTGTTAGTAGAGATGAGGTTTCACCATTTGGCTAGGCTGGTCTCAAACTCCTGACCTCAAGTGATCTGCCCACCTTGGCTTCCTAAAGTACTGAGATTACAGGCATGAGCCACTGCGCCTGGCCCGATTTAGTATTTCCATGAGGAATTGTAAGAAACTAAGATCAACAAAGGCTACACTGGCTCCTTCTGTTAGGGGTTCTTATGGTTTCATGATAGTTTATTGACAGATCTAGTCATGCATCACATTCAGTCCTGAATAACTTGGCCCACGTTTCTGGCATTTTAAACTCTGCTGCTATTAAATGTGATATGATAATAATGCTTCTATGTCAGGTTGGCTGTATTAGGCATATAATTGAGTAACGTCTTTACAAGAGTTCTTGTTTGTTATCTGCTGCTTCTGTTCTTTAGACTACAAGTTCTTCTTGATTTGTAAAATGTCATGAGGCTGAAATTTCTGGGGACAATAATAGGTCCCAAATGAAAACGCATTTCGCAACATGCCATAATGCCTAAGAGGCAGGCCTGCTGTCTTTTCTGAACAGAGCTGTATGGCTTTGTTAAGAAATGGGTAGGTGACAACCTTTCAAGGTGATTCTGGTGGCTGTGCCAGAAAAGTCACATGCGTAGGAGCTCGGAGTCAGAACTACGTGGGCAACCTGGAGGAACCTTCATAGAGACTTGGGCCATATATGGCTGGTTTTGCTTTTTGCGGGATGAAATAAAAACTGAATGTGTATAGATTAGCCCAGTGATAATGAAAAATCCTTCAGTTGTCTAGCAGCTCAAGATCTTAAGTAAGGCAATAACACAGTCCCCACAGCAGCCAAAATTAATGCCATCAATTCTATCAGGACCTCACTCAGTGCCTGTTGACTCTTTGTATTTTTTAGTAGAGACAGGATTTCACCATGTTGGCCAGTCTGATTTCAAACCCCTGACCTCAGATGATCCACCTGTCTCAGCCTCCCAAAGTGTTGCAATTACAGGCGTGAGCTATCACACCCGTCCCCCTATTGACTGTTAGTTTAGACATCTTTCAATAACATTTCTGGTTTCTCAGTGCATAATATATCACGCCTCTTTCTTTTCTTCTTTCTACTTGGCTAATGACCGTTAAGCAAGCATGCACACGTGGACTCATTCATTCAGTCAGTACTTACTAATGGCTCACTCTGGGATAGGGTCTCACCTCTCAGTTCTTTTTTTTTTTTTTTTTTTTTTTTTTTTTTTTTTGAGACGGAGTCTCGCTCTGTCGCCCAGGCTGGAGTGCGGTGGCGCGATCTCGGCTCACTGCAAGCTCCACCTCCCGGGTTCACGCCATTCTCCCGCCTCAGCCTCCGAGTAGCTGGGACTACAGGCGCCCGCCACCACGCCCGGCTAGTTTTTTGTATTTTTAGTAGAGACGGGGTTTCACCATGTTAGCCAGGATGGTCTCGATCTCCTGACCTCGTGATCCACCCGCCTCGGCCTCCCAAAGTGCTGGGATTACAGGCTTGAGCCACCGCGCCCGGCCTCACCTCTCAGTTCTTGAATGTCACCTCTTCAAGATGACCTTCCCAGGTCCCCTAAAGGAGGTCCTCTAATTTTGCCCTCAAAACACACATTGTATTTGTTTATGCTTGCCTCTTTTGCTAAAATATTAAGTTCCCTTAGGTCATGGATTGTGAGTGTCTAACTTGCTACTGTATCCCCAGTGCTTAGCATATACCACGCGTTCAAAATTATGTACCAGATATATGAATAAATTAATGAAAGGAAACAAATGGGAAGGAAGGGATGATTAGAGGCAGGCACACAACGGTGAGAAATAGGGCATATAACAAAGGGGTAAAACTACTGCCATCCAATCCAGAAGCAATGGACCCCAAACCTATTGCCCCATCTCAGCTCTACCATGTACGTTTCTTTACTTTTTTTTTTTTGAGATGGAGTTTTACTCTTGTTGCCCAGGCTGGAGTTCAATGGTGCAATCTTGGCTAATTGCAGCCTCTGCCTCCCAGGTTCAAGCAATTCTCCTTCCTCAGCCTCCCAAGTAGCCTCCCGTGTGCCATCGTGCCTGGCTGATTTGGTATTTTAGTAGAGACAGGGTTTTACCATGTTGGTCAACCTGGTCTTGAACTCCTGACCTCAAGTGATCCAGCCTCCCAAAGTGCTGGGATTACAGGTGTGAGCCACTGCACCTGGCCAGTTTCTTTACTTTTTAAAAATTTTATAGAGACAGGGTCTCACTATGTTGCCCAGACTGGTCTCAAATTCCTGGGCTCAAGTAATTCTCCCACCTAGGCCGCCCAAACTGTCGGGATTATAGGTGTGAGCCACTGCAAGTTACCGACCATGTAAATTTCTGTGGATAACCTTGGTTCACCAAGAAGAATGTGCTTTGTAGCCTCTGTTTGAAATGATAGTGAGGAGTACAAATCATTTTAGAAATATTTTTACCCAAGAAAGTAATAGTGTGTTTGCTTAAATGTAGTTATTTGGAAAATAATATTTGGAAAATATCCTACACAAGTGAAGTCTACAATTATGAAGCACCAATTAATTTATCATTCAGAGAAAATATTAAATCAAATAATCACTTTGGAAAAATATTATTTATTTATTTTGAGATGGAGGCTCACTCTGTTGCCCAGGCTGGAGTGCAGTGGCGCAATCTCAGCTCACTACAACCTCAGCTTCCCAAGTTCAAGGAATTCTTCTGCCTCAACCTCCCAAGTAGCTGGGACGACAGGCACACGCCACCACGCCTGGCTAATTTTTGCATTTTTAGTAGAGATGGGGTTTCACCATGTTGGCCAGGCTGGTCTCAAACTCCTGACCTCAGGTGATTCGCCCACCTTGGCCTACCAAAGTGCTGGGATTATAGGCGTGGGCCACTACGCCTGGCCGAAAACATGTTATTTTAAATATTCATTGAAGTATATAACATAAAGGCAGTAAACTGCACAACTGTTAAGTATACAGCTTGATGAATTTTTACATATATATGTACCTGTGGAACCACCACCCAGATTAAGGCACAGAATATTTTCATCATCTCAGTATCCTCGTACCTCTCCTCCCATTATCCCCTCATCCCAAGGTAACCACCATTCTGACTTGTATCACCTTTGGCTATTCTTACTTCATTAAGATGGAATCAGACAGTATGTACTCTTTTGTATCTGGCCTCTCACTCACCCTTTATCAGTGATGCTCATCCATAGTTTCATGTGGTTATAATTTATCCTGTGGTTGCTGCGTAGTATTCCTTTGTAAGAACAGACCACAGTGCAGATAATTTTCAGGAATTAAAAACATGACTATATGAGCTGAAAATCATTCCCTATCTGTGCCAGCTCTTTGAAGCGAAGTGATCTCTTAAGGTGGGATGGAAATATTATGACCTGAAAGGGTGGAAGGAAAGAAGTCTGTTTCTGGGAGTGTATTTGCTAAGTGCTCTACGCTGGCTGTTTGTTTAGCTGCAATAATTACCCTAGAAGGTGACTGCTGCTGTTTTGTACATGAGGAAACTAAGCATGAGAAAAGTTTTATGACTTTACAATGAGGCTGAACAAAACATGAAAATTGTTAGTTACACCAGAGGGCAGTCCCGTCCTGGCAAAGACAATGCCAGAACACTGTGGAGGCTCCGCCACCTCCGATTCCTGAGGCTCAGCTTTTACATACTGCAGACGTTTCTTTTCTTTTTGAGATGGGATTTCGCTTTTGTTGCCCAGGGTGCAATGGGACGATCTCGGCTCACTGCATCCTCCGCCTCCTGGGTTCAAGGTATTCTCCTGCCTCAGCCTCCCAAGCAGCTGGGATTACAGACATGCGCCACCATGCCTGGCTAATTTGCAGACTTTTCTATCTTCTGTTGGAGAGCTGGTCAGCCACCTGACTTTTTTTTCTTAGGTCATTTTGTCTCTTTTTCCCTTCAAATTTGTTTTGTTTTAAAAATAAGACTTGCTCTGGACTTTTTTTTTTTTTTTTGAGATGGAGTCTCGCTCTGTCACCCAGGCTGGAGTGCAGTGGCTCAATCTTGGCTCACTGCAACCTCTGCCTCCCAGGTTCAAGCAGTTCCTTGCCTCAGCCTCCTGAGTAGCTGGGATTACAGGTGCACTCCACCATGCCCGGCTAATTTTTTTATTTTTAGTAGAGACGGGGTTTCACCGTCTTGGCCAGGCTGGTCTTGAACTCCTGACTTCATGATTCACCTGCCTCAGCCTCCCAAAGTGTTGAGATTACAGGTGTGAGCCACTGCACCCAGCCCTAGCTCTGGAATTTTAAATTTTTGCTTATGAGTAATTGTTATTTTCAGACACACATGGTATTAATATATTCAAAAACTTTTATTTAGCAATTTTTGAATTTTTTTTTTTTAAGATCAGGTTTTAGTGTGTATACATAAGGAAATATTTAATCATCATAAGTAAGTTAGGTGAATTTCAAGTCAGAATTACTGAGAAGTTTCCTGGGAGTCAGTTATCATGTGTTTTAAAGTGGAGTTTATGGCAGTGCTTAAGGCCAGGTGTGGTGGCTTATGCCTGTAATCCCAACACTTTGGGAGGCCGAGGCTGACGGATCACCTGAGGTTAGGAGTTCGAGACCAGCCTGACCAACCTGGTAAAACCGTGTCTCTACTAAAAATACAAAAATTTGCTGGATGTAGTGGCGCATGCCTTTGATCCCAGCTACTCAGGAGGCTGAGGCAGGAGAATTGCTTGAACCCGGGAGGCGTAGATTGCAGTGAGCCAAGATCGCACCACTGCACTCCAGCCTGGGCAACAGAGCAGAATCTGTGTTTTTGGTAGAGATGGGGTTTCGCCATGTCGGCCAGGCTGGTCTCGAACTTTTGACCTCAAGTGATTCGCCTGCCGCAGTCTCCGAAAGTGCTGGGATTATAGGCATGAGCCACCATGCCTGGCTGAGACTTTTTTGAAGGAAAATTGGAGAGAGGCATTCAAGGCACTGCTTGTTTGGCTCCTTCTGAATCATTCTCTTCCTCCAATAAAGAGCAAAGTATTTAGGTAGCATAAGAAGCAAAATCAACTGGTTTCTAGCACCCAAGATAGGTACAAATGTCCCTGGCACTCAGGATGGTCTCAGAGACACTGAGTCAGCCAGAAGGTAACTTGGAAGCCAGCTGAGTACAAAAGCCGTTGCCATAAGGTTGACCTCATGCTCGTCTTGTCCTGCGTAACAGAATGAAAGAGCCAGTCAGCAATGGAGCCCTCTGCCCTTCCCAGTGCAGTGGCTTTCTCAGTATAGAACTTTTACCCTTTCCACAAAGATTCCAACCGTGGGTGGTTATTGTTGGGGTTAATAGAGATAATATGCAGTGTATGAAAGTATCTGGCACATCACGGGTGTCCAGTAGATCTCAGTTTGCCTTCCCTTTGAACAGGATTCCATGGGGGGAAGTTTGCATACATAAACGGAACCGGACTCTTACTTAATAGTGAATTCAAGACATTGAACATTGTCCCAGGTGGCATTCTTTTCCCTTGAGGATTGTGAAACATTTAAATTAGCCATTGTTTAAGTAAGCACCGATGCTGTCAATCACAAATGCAAACCTGGACTTGGAGTAGAAACAAAACAAAGACTTTTATTCTGCTCTTCCAATAAAATGGCTTCTTACTGTAAAACCATAAGAAATACCTACTCTTTCATTTTTTAATAAGAGTATTAGAGCAATTTGTCTGTATCATCACTGCTGTTGTTTGATAATAGATAGGTCAGAGAAAGATTGTATAATGAAGGTTACAGCTCACTGCCCACCCAACTCCCAGTGAAGATTGACTTGTCATATGATAAAGGCTTTATTTGCTACATAAAATGACAAGTAAGCTTTTTGTTTTTTTGAGACAGAGTCTTGCTCTGTCACCCAGGCTGTGGTAGTGTGGTCTCGCTCACTGCAATGTCCGCTTCCTGGGTTCAAGTGATTCTCCTGTCTCAGCCTCCTGAGTAGCTGGGGACTACAGGTGCACACCACCATAACCAGCTAATTTTTTTTTGCATTTTTAGTAGAGACGGGGTTTCACTACGTTGGCCAGGCTAGTCTCGAACTCCTGACCTCCATGATCCACCCGCCTCGGCCTCCCAAAGTGCTGGGATTACAGGCGTGAGCCACCATGTCCAGCCAAAAATATATATTTTTTTAAATTCTAGGAAATAACGTTGATTTGGATATAGAAAAATTAAATACCAGGGAATGCTGGCTTATAAATTTTAGTCCAGCATCTTTTTTTGTTACACTTTTTTTCTTTTTTTAGATGAAGTCTTACTCTGTTGCCCAGGCTGGAGTGCAATGGCACGATCTCGGCTCACTGCAATTTCCGCCTCCCAGGTTCAAGTGATTCCCCTGCCTCAGCCTCCCGAGTAGCTGGGAACACGGGCACATATCACCATGCCTGGCTAATTTGTGTGTTTTCAGTAGAGACAAGGTTTCACCATGTTGGCTAGGCTGGTCTTGAACTCCTGGCCTCAAGTGATCACCCGCCCGTCTCAGACTCCCAAAGTGCTGGGATTATAGACGTGAGCCACCGTGCCCGGCCTTTCTTTCTTTCTTTTTTTCTTTCTAGACACAAGATCTTGCTTTGTCACCCAGTCTGGAGTGCAGTGGTGCAATTACAGCCACTGTGGCCTCAAATTCCTGGCCTCAAGCAATTCTCTTACCTTAGCCTCCTGAGCAGCTGGGACTACAGGCATGCAGCACCATGCCTAACTGATAGCCCAGCAACTTTTAAAGATAAAAATCTTTATCTTTGTATAAAGAAAAATTAAGGAATCTTGTACTTATTCTGAGAAACAAAATACAAACAACAATTTTTTGTCTTCAGAGGTTGGCAGTCCTTGGTCCTCCGCGAGTACTTCTTGGTAAAGAATCTGCCATTGGCAGATATCTCACAAATGACTTATATCTAGGCCATACAAAAACCATGACCAAAATAAGGAATGTGAATAGAATGTGGACAAATTAAATGGTGATAATTTTTGGTGGGTGGGACTTTCAACACAAATAAGTAATCCAATATTCTTTTAATTTAATTTCTATTAACAAGGTCTTATCATAGAAGCTGAGGTGGGGAGGGGAGTAGAAATAAACAGTCTGATTCACAAAAGAAAAATACTGGTTTACAACCACACAAATAACCTGCAAATTAAAACAACAGTGAGGGTCAGGTGTGGTGGCTCAAGCCTGTAATCCTAGCACTTCAGGAAGCCGAGGCGGGTGGATCACTTGAGGTCAGGAGTTCGAGACCAGCCTGGCCAGCATGGTGAAACCCTATCTGTACTAAAAATACAAAGAGATTAGTCAGGTGTGGTGGTGGGCGCCTGTAATCCCAGCTACTGGGGAGGCTGAGGCAGGAGAATTGCTTGAAACTGGGAGGTGGAGGTTTCAGTGAGCTGAGATCACACCACTGCACTGTAGACTGGGTGACACAGCAAGACTCCATCTCAAAAAAAAAGGAAACAACAGAGAAGTACCATTTCCCTTCCATGAAAGACCCCAGCTTACTCATACATGCCTGATGGCCACACAAATAAGTATGCCTTATTCAGAAAACAGCATGTCAATGTGTGTCAAGAACCTTAAAAATGCTTAACTCATTTAAGCATTTGCAATATCCCCACTAATGGAATTCTGTTCCAAAGACAGAATGCGAAATAGCAAACCATCTCTGAAGAATCTGAGCACTCTAATTCCCACACATAATGAGAGGGTATACCATTTCATTAAAAAAAATTTTTTTTTCACTTTTTTTTTCTTTCCCAAGGTGGGGGTCTCACTATGTTGCCCAGGCTGGCCTTGAACTCCTGAATTCAAGCAATCCTCCCACCTCGGCCTCCCAAAGTGCTGGAATTACAGGTGTGAGCCACCATGCTCAGCCTAATTTCATTTTTAATTATGCTTATTTTCATGTCCTCTTTTGCTTCCCTATGGTCTTTAATATGAAATCTCTGGCCATACCTCTGTGTGTGTGTGTGTGTGTATGTATGTGTGTATGTGTGTGTGTATATGTCTGTGTGTAATATATTTACTATATTCTTTCTCTCCCCCCTCTTGAGGCTCTTCCATGCTTTCCATGAGTTTCTTATATAATGAGAAGCAGCATATAATACATATTATTTCTAAAAATAACTGAAATAATTAAAAGCCTTCTGCTGGCAAATCTACAAGACAATGACAGTAAACTCTGTCCAAGGTGAGGGGCAGCAGCGAGGGGTAACCACAGTCACTCTCTCTGCTGCCCTTCACCTTCACCTTTTTGACCTTCCAATGGACACTGCTAGTAGCACTTCTCAAACTTGAATCCTCTGAATCTTTTCAGAATGTCCAGGACTGGCATTGCTGGTACCCACTCTTCCTCTTTCTCTCTTGCCCTCCCTTAGAGGCAAACCTGCAAATCACCTTTCATGAATAATCCCCTCATCCATGGTGTGAAGTACACCTTCTCTTCCCAATGCCCACCACCTACTAATGGCCATCAGCACCTCCAAAAGCATCTACCCAGCCTCCTTCCACCTTGAGGCCACCTGTCAGGAGAGTCCTTTGCCTAATGCAGACTCATCATACTCCTGTGACAGTTTTTCTTTCTTCTCAGCTTTAGGTTCTGATTTCATGTCTTTGTAGTGCTTGTTTCAACGATAGGAAGTGAAGGAGGAGGGAAGATAGAAATGTCAGACTTTAGTCACTGGTTCTGAGCCTGTGCTGTAACACCGTCCTCTGTCTGTCCAGGCTTAACAAATTCAACTATTTTCTTTTTCCATTCTTTTTTTTTTTGTACAGACAGGGTTGTACAATGTTATACTATGTTGACAAGGATGGTCTTGAACTCCTAGCCTCAAAGAATCATCTTGCCTTGGCCTCCCAAAGTGCTGGGATTGTAGGCATGAGCCACCACGCCCAGCCCTCTTTTCTTCAGACAGGGTTTTGCTCTCTCAACCCAGGCTGGAGTACAGCAGTGCGATTACTCCTCACTGCAGCCTCAACCTCCTGGGCTCAAGTGATCTTCCTGCCTCAACCTCCTGAATAGCTGGAGCTACAGGTGCACGTCACCATGCCCGGCTGACTCTGGCTGACTTTTAAATGTTTTTGTAAAGATGGGGTTTCCCCATGTTGCCCAGGCTGGTCTTGAACTCCTGGGCTCAAGCAATCTTCCTGCCTCAGCCTCCCAAAATGCTGGGATTATAGGCCTGAGCCACTGTGCCCAGCAAATTCAACTCTTCTCAAGTTCTGTGTCATTGAAGTCTTACTGATTCACAAGCACACTCATTGGCCTCTCTTCCTCACCTCCTCTCACCCCTCCCTACCAGAGAGATGGGAAAAGCTCTGTCTTAGCTGGGAAAACATTTCTCAACAGCATTCAGGGAGTTCAGTCCACTTCCTCCTTCATGCTTGACTTCCCTTCAATTCAGACCAGGCTGTATTCACCAACTGACGTTCTGGACTCCATTTTTTGAACAGAATAATAAGGACACATCAAACAAATTTGCTGTGGGAAATGTGTCAACATGAAAACAATATAACAGTTGATTTGTCCAATGTGACTTACCCACCCTTGTCATCCAAGAAGCCAGGCAGTCCAACCTGCTTTAGACCTATGTCAGAAACAGTTACAAAATGCTCAAGCTTGGCCTCTGTAAATTCGTTCTGTTGAGCTGACTGGCCCGTATGGAGGTTCTAGACCATGTTAGTGTTCAGGTCTCCATGGATGGAAACCTTCAGGCAGGCCAAGCGGGAGATGGGTGGAAGAAGATATGTGTATTCGAGGGCCTCGCTGTGGGGCTTGTGGTGGTGTTGAATGGGTAATTAATGTCAGCGTCAGGAAGGGAATTCTGCCTCTGGACAAGAACTAAAAGACTGAAAATAGGTCACTTGAGTTTCTGAGCTTTATTTCACTCTCATCTGAGCATCTGTTGACTCTTGAGAAAAGTTGATCACACATTTCTAATAGTGTATTAAAGCATACTGGAAGCTTCTGCTCACCATTGCAATGGAAAAGGCACTAGTTAGATTAGCTCATCCACAGGGTGGGTGCAGCATTTCTAAGACTTACTGATCTAACTCTGCCCCAAATCTCGTTCTTCTGTCCAGGAGCTGCGCTATGAACGCAGACCTGTGTTGTCCAATATGGTAGCCCATAGCTGCGTGCAATGCCAAGGCTTCGGGGCATGTGCGTATCAGTGGCTATTGTATTAGACGGTGCAGATACAGAGTGTTTCCATCATTACAGAAAGCTCTGTTGGACGGCACTGGCCTAGATACTTGTTTTCAGCATCTGACTATGTGAAGTATGGGCCGTGTATCTCTCCACCCTCTGAGGTTATAACTATGAGCAGCTGAACCTAAATGGGTGTTGCATACTCATCCTCTTTCTGCTTTCCACATCTTCTTTGTCATCCAACTTTTTTTTTTTTTAATCATCCAAATTTTATTACAACCTTTGTCTTCATATTTCTACATAAGATGATAAATGAAGCCATCAGCTAGCTGATCTTCATGCAGCATTTGGACTCTGAGTTAAAACTTCAGTCACCTGGGATCACTTGTTTTATATTGCTGTTATTTTTTTAACATTGAGGAACTTAATGAAGAACATAAGCATTGCCAGTGGCCAGTTTAAATATTGACTTGCAGATATTTTTTCAAAACTTAGAACTTGAAATTCAGAAACAAGTGAAACCTGAGTAAGAGACGTGATAGAAAACCAAAGAATGTCACGACCACGGTCAGTGTTTTCTGTGATAGATTTGTTACTGAAAAAATTGTGGTTAAAGGAACATCTGGTAAGTCAATCAGGTTTTAAATGTTACTGAAAAAATTGGGTTAAAGGAACATCTGGTAAGTCAATCAGGTTTTAAATGTATTGAGAAAGCATAAGAACATGTGCTAAATCATTTTGATAAATGACTTCTAATTCATTTATTTGATAAACTACCTTCTCATTCATTTGGTAAAATTCAGAAGTTTATGTGCAATGTTAAAGTTTATGTGCAAAAAAAAGCCATTTTGCACATAGGCTATACCTATGACCAATTCATTAAATACAAAATTAAGGCAAGTTGTTTAGGGTCAAGTAGATGAAACTTTTATTTGGAGATAGGGTCTTGCTTTATCACCCAGGCACAATCATGGCTCACTGCAGCGTCGACCTGCTGGGCTCAGGTGATTCTCCTGCCTCAGCCTCCAGAATAGTTGGGACCATGGGCACACACCACCACGCCCAGTTAATGTTTGTACTTTTTGTAGAGACGGGGTTTCACCTTGTTGCCCAGGCTTTTCTCGAACTCCTGGATTCAAGCATTTTGCCCACCTCGGCCTCCGGAAGTGCTGGGATTACAGGCATGAGCCACTGAGTCCACCCCTCTTTGAGACGAAGTCTAACCCTTGTTGCCCAGGCTGGAGTGCAGTCGCACGATCTCAGCGCACTGCAACCTCCACCTCCAGGGTTCAAGTGATTCTGCTGCCTCAGCCTCCTAAGTAGCTGGGATTATAGGCACACACCACCATGCCCGGCTAATTTTGTATTTTTAGTAGAACGGGGTTTCACTCTGTTGGCGAGGCTGGTCTTGAACTCCTGGCCTCAGGTGATCCACCCACCTCGGCTTCCGACAGTGCTGGGATTACAGGTGTGAGCCATCGCGCCCAGCCTATTTTTTAATGTCACAACGGGATATGTTAGAATTTTAAATACAAAGGTGTTTTAGGGATTTATGTTATCTTTATGCTAAAAAACATTTATAGAGGGTTATAATTATATTATTATGGATCTTGCAAAAGAGAGGCATTAAGCACACATCTATGGAATGAATGAGCGAATGAATGAGTGAGTGAATACTCTATAATATGATTAACCTAATGGTTCTAAGACCTGCAGTTGTGACCTGTGTTTATCTAATTTATTCCAAGGAGTCATAGAACTTAATTATTTAAATTCTAATAACAGGCTGTAATTCTAATTACAGTGCCTCACGCCTGTAATCCCAGCACTTTGGGAGGCCGAAGCGGCTGCCGGATCATGAGGTCAGGAGTTCAAGACAAGCCTGGCCAACATGGTGAAACCCTGTCTCTACTAAAAATACAAAAATTAGCTGGACGTGGTGGCATGTGTCTGTAATCTCAGCTGCTCGGGAGGCTGAGGCAGGAGAATCACTTGAAGCTGGGAGGCAGAGGTTGCAGTGAGCCAAGATCATGCCATTGCACTCCAGCCTGGGCGACAGAGTGAGACTCCATCTCAAAATAAATAAATAAATAAATAAATAAATAAATAAATAAAAAATAAAACAAAATTCTAATAATTGAAATTAGATTTACCTTAATTTTATAAAAGAAAATCTATATCCTAACCTACTTTTAATGAAATAGGAGTGCCATTACATCAATCACAGAATGTTATTTCAAAACCTTAAGAGAACTTTGACTAGCCCTCTGTGTTTTGCACTCTTCGTGTAAGTATGTACTAACTGGTTTTGTTTTTTAAAAATTGCAAACATATTGAATTTTAGAGGGAATAAAATACAAATTCCAATATACCCATCACACAGATTTCTTAGCTATTAAGGTTTTGCTACACTGTGCCATCTATCACTCCTCTTTCCATTCAGCTAAGTCTTCTTTTATTTATTTATTTATTTATTTATTTATTTATTTATTTATTTATTTTTATTTATTTTTTGAGACGGAGTCTCGCTCTGTTGCCCAGGCTGGAGTGCAGTGGCCGGATCTCAGCTCACTGCAAGCTCCGCCTCCCGGGTTCACGCCATTCTCCTGCCTCAGCCTCCCAAGTAGGTGGGACTACAGGCGCCCGCCACCTCGCCCGGCTAGTTTTTTGTATTTTTTAGTAGAGACGGGGTTTCACCGTGTTAGCCAGGATGGTCTCGATCTCTTGACCTCGTGATCCACCCGTCTCGGCCTCCCAAAGTGCTGGGATTACAGGCTTGAGCCACCACGCCCGGCCTATTTATTTATTTTTGAGACGGAGTTTCGCTCTTGTTGCCCAGGCTGGAGTGCAGTGGTGCAATCTTGGCTCACTGCAACCTCTGCCTCCCAGGTTCAAGCCATTCTCCTGCTTCAGCCTCCTGAGTAGCTGGAATTACAGGCATGTGCCACCATGCCCGGCTAATTTTAATAGAGACGGGGTTTCTCCATGTTGGTCAGGCTGTAACACCTCCAGTTTGTAAAGGCACCAAATCACAGTCACATATATACATTGTGTTAGAAGTGAAAACTTGTATTTTTAGGCACTATGTATAAATGCCTTATACCTTCTTGCAATCAAAAGCTAGGACATCAATTGTCATACTTAACAATTTTTTTTTTTTTAATTTGAGATGGAGTCTCTCTCTGTTGTCTAGGCTGGAGTGCAATGGCACAATATTGGCTCACTGCAACCTCTGCCTTCTGGTTTCAAGCGATTCTCGTGCCTTAGCCTCCTGAGTAGCTGGGACTACAGGCAAGCACCACCATGCCAAGCTAATTTTTGTATTATTAGTAGAGACAGGTTTCCCCATGTTGGCCAGGCTGGTCTCAACCTCCTGACCTCAGGTGATCCCTCCGCCTCAGCCTCCCAAAGTGCAGGGATTATAGGCATCAGCCACCGCGCCTGGCCAATACTTAGCAATTTTTAATAGAATGCTGTACTATAATTTGCTCTCCAAGAATTCCTAAGAGGAATTCCTAAATTTACCAGTAATATAAGTATCTTCAGGAAAGGGAATTTAAAGAAGCATCTATGTTATGTAACCGGTATTCTGGGGTGTGCATTACTGGAAGGCTCACCTCTGGTTATATGGCCCAAACCAATTGTATATTCATCAAACTAAGGAGAACCAGCTTGTTCGGTGAAGTATGATCGTTTTACATATGGACATTAGAATTTTGAAGTTGGTCTGCTAACAGCTTTCAACATTTGTCTCTGCTTTTAAACAAGCACTTGCATTTTATTTGCAAAATAAAGGAGGCTTACTTTGGTTTTGTTTTTGTTTTTGAGACAGAGTCTTGCTCTGTCCTCCAGGCTGGAGGACAGTGGTGTGATCATGGCCCAATGAAACCTTGACCTGCCAGGCTCCCAGGCTCAAGTGATCCTCCTGCCTCAGCCTTCCAAGTAGCTGGAGCTGTAGTCATGTGCCACCACACCTGACTAATTTTTTTTTTTTTTTTTAATATTCTGTAGAGACAGGGTCTCCCTATGTTGCCCAGGCTGGTCTTGAACTCCTGGGCTCAAGCTATCCTCCTGCCTCAGCCTCCTAAAGTACTGGGACTACCGTCAAGAGCCCCTGTGCCTGGCCAGAGAGGCTTACTTTGAATTCATAAGTATTTTTCTGGTTTTTGCTAGTTTTTATTTTTATTTATTTATTTAAAATTTTTTAAAAATTTATTTATTAGAGACAGGGTCTCATCTTGTTGCCCAGGCTGCAGTGCAGCCTTGACTTCCTGGACTCAAGCCGTCCTCCAGCCTCAGCCTCATGAGCAGCTGGGACTACAGACCACACACTACCACACCCAACTAATTTTTAATTTTTTGTAGAGAAGGGGATTGCACTGTGTTGGCCAGGCTGGTCTCGAACTTCTGGGCTCAAGCGATCCTCCACCTTGTCCTCTCAAAGTGCTGGGATTACAGATGTGAGCCACCATGACCGACCCTTTGCTAGTTAATTTAAATAGTCATGTATTTGTACACATGGCAGGATATTAGAAGGATATGAACTGAAAGTACTTTGGATTTTGTCAAAAGCAGGAAAAAAGTAAAGCCAGAAGTAAAGACACACCGAAGTGAGGGACCATCTTTATAGTGGAGAGGGGTCGAACTTGGGAGTTCAGGCCAGCCGGGATTCAGATCTTGCTGTGTCTTGGACAAATTCTTTAAACAGCTCTTTAATTTCTTTCTTTCTTTCTTTCTTTCTTTCTTTCTTTCTTTCTTTCTTTCTTTCTTTCTTTCTTTCTTTCTTTCTTTCTTTCTTTCTCTCTTTCTTTCTCTCTTTCTTTCTCTCTTTTCTTTTTTCTTTTCTTTTCTTTTCTTTTTTTTCTTTCTTTTCTTTTCTTTCTTTCGAGATGAGTTTTGCTCTTATTGCCCAGGCTGGAGTACAGTGGCGTGATCTTGGCTCACTGCAACCTCCGCCTCCTAGGTTCAAGTGATTCTCCTGCCTCAGCCTCCTGAGTAGCTGGGATTATAGGGCATGTGCCACCACGCCCGGCTAATTTTTGTATTTTTAGTAGAGATGGGGTTTCACCATGTTGGTCAGGCTGGTCTCGAACTCCTGAGCTCAGGTGATCTGCCCACCTTGGCCTCCCAAAGCGCTGGCATTACAGACGTGAGCCACTGTGCCTGGACATTTTTCTATGTCTTGTGCTAATAGCAGGAATGGTACTACTTTCCAGTCCAGGGTGGCTGTAAAGATTAGAGATTATGTATGTAATGTGCTTTGTACAGCTTGACACACAGTAAACTTTGAACAGTGATCGCTGTAGTTATCTGCTGGTAGAGAGGAAACAGAGTAGCCTAGGTAGCCATTTTGGTTGGTAGCCATTTTGGTTATAGCCAAAATTGGCTGAACAATTGCAATGGTTGGATAAAGCGTTTATATGAATGTCTGCATAGACAAGTGATTTTTATTTTATTTTATTTTTTTTTTTTTTGCAGCCTTGGCTACACATTAGACTCACCTGGCTGGGGCGGTGTTAGAGGGTGCTTTTAAAAACTCTTGCAGCCCAGGACCCTATAAAGATTCTAGGTTTGTGTGTGTGTGTGTCTGTGTGTGTGTGTGTTTAAGTTCTCTAGCCAAGCTACAGAATAGTTTAGACCAAGTGACAGTTTGGAAGCCATCACTCCTGCTGGTAGCCTTGCTTTGATTTGTGAGTGAGCCGCTGCGTAACCCACACAACACAGGTGCTGATCTGGTTTAACCCTAGTCAAAAAGTCTTACGAATTTTCCACACTTTCCTGTAAAAGTTGCCTCCTTGTGGGTTTTGTTCTTTACTCTTGTCCGCTCTCTCTGCCTTTTTTCTCAGAGGGAAGCAGGAGAAGGCAGATGAAATAAAAGGGAATAGAAAGATGGGGATGATCAATTGTTTCTTAGTCCTTTGAGCCATCTCAATTAACACTGTCCGCACATTAGGCATAGACAAGGGATCGACAGGCAAGAGGGCTTTTCAGGGCAGCACGTAAGCGGCAATCAGCTATAATCAGTGAAAAAGGTTCTCTCCATGAATTTGAGGATTTTCTGTTAGCTTTTACTACAGAGGAAAGGGAGAGAGAGAGCGCACGCAATGTGACCACTTTTCAGAAGTTATAAATAAGGAACCTCCAGGAGGAGCCCTCTTTGATTGCAATGTGCTTTGTCAATTTTCAGTCTGAATGCTAGCACGCCTCTTCAAAGAAATGTTAGATTAGCACCACTCTTCTGTTATCCCAAAAACTCTGTAGAAATTATTAAATGTCCTTTTCAGTACAGGGAACGAGTCATAAACTTTTTTGAGTCATCTCTTTTTTGAGATGGAATTTCACTCTTGTCACCCAGGCTGGAGTGCAGTGTTGTGATCTTGACTCGCTGCAACCTCTGCCTTCTGGGTTCAAGCGATTCTCCTGCCTCAGCCTCCCAAGTAGCTGGGACCACAGGTACCTGCCACCACACCTGGCTAATTTTTGTATTTTTAATGGAGATGGAGTTTCACCATGTTGGCCAGGCTGTTCTCCAACTCCTGGCCTCAAGTGATCCACCTGCCTCAGGCTCCCAAGGGGATTACAGACGTGAGCCACCCTGTCTGGCTGAGTAAAGTTTTAGGGAACAAATTGAGGAGGGAAAATGACAATTTTTCATGAGACCTGGAAAAATAGATAGGAAGAGTGGATCAGATGAGATTTCTGTGGGACCTTGGTCATCCCATCCCCGTAGTAATATATACCAAGGAAGAGCCAGAGTGAGGCCCTTTGTTAATTCAGACCTTTTGGCTGCAAGTAATAGAAACCTAATCCAAACTAGCTTAAGGGCTGGGCATGGTGGGGCATGCCTGTAGTCCCAGCTACTCAGGAGACTGAGGCAGGAGGTTCGCTTGAGCTGGAGAATTCAAGACTAGCCTAGGCAACATAGTGAGACTCCTATCTCTAAAAATAAAGAAAATTTTAAAAGTAGCTTAAGGAATCAATCGACAAATGAATGCATCAGTTTATGTTTATACATATATATTTACCTAACTGGAAATTCCAAAGCACGCAGCATGACATGCTTTGGTCATCAGGACTGTTTTTCTCTATGTGTTCTCTGTGTTGGTTTTATTTTCTACTATTCCTAAGGAAAACCTATAGCAGTCCCATCTGCAGGATGAGAAATTCCCCCAAAGGACTCTGATTCACCCTCATGGTATCACACCTGGACCTGTCCCTAGCTTCTGGGGCTTGGAGGGGTCTGTTATTGGGAGACTTGGGAAGGTGAGTACGCAGGAGAAAGCAGATACGCGCTACACCTGAGAGCCCTCTCCTCAATGTGGTGCTTTTATTGATCTCTGGTTTTGGAATCTCCACATCCTACCCCACAGACTCAGTTGCCCCCAAAGCTGAATGACACCTTGTTCCTTGCCCTCCCACAGATTACTGACTCTCTGGATTATCTCTGTAGAGCTAAGCCACTTGGTAAATGGTAGCTTTAGCAAGATATTGCGCTGAGGACACTAAGTATTTGACTTGTCTCTACAGAAAAACTTTATCATTTCTTGTTTTCACCAAGGAGAAGTCATTTCTAAATATCTAGTTCTAGAAATTAGCATAGAAGTACAGGAAAGGTCTGATCAGAAGGGACTCATGTTAACATTATCTCACTGCTTTATTTCAAGAACAAGAAAACTTCTGAAGCAATGACGGGGTGGGGTGGGGAGGGTGGATAAATGCAACATGCCGTTCTGCCGAGTATTATTGAGAACTTGTTTTGTCTTTCCGAGTCATCTGTAAACTTGTTGTAAGTTCGATTTTGTGTCTCTGTTACCTGGTATCACATAGAAGGGGGTCAATAAATATGTGTCTATTGAAGGAAGAATCAAGAATTTCTGACCATTGTTCTTTGGCAAAGTTAGAATTATCGGTTAAAATACACAATATTAACCCTAAGACATCAACATTAGTTTGTTATATAATAAATTTATTACAATTAATATCCTTTCTTTTTGAGACAGAGTCTCACTCTGTTGCCCAGGCTGGAGTGCAGTGGTGGGATCATGGCTCACTGCAATCTCTGCCTCCTGGGTTCAAGCAACTCTCGTACCTCAACCTCCGGAGTAGCTGGGATGACAGGCGTGCACCACCATGCCTGGCTAATTTTTTTTTTTTTTTTTTTTTTCCAGACAGAGCCTCACTCTGTCACCCAAGCTGGAGTGCAATGGCGTGATCCTAGCCACTGCAACCTCCGCCTCCCAGGTTCAAGGAATTCTTCTGCCTCAGCCTCCCAAGTAGCTGGGATTACATGTGCCCACCACCATGCCTGGCTAATTTTTGTATGTTTAGTAGAGACAGGGTTTCACCATGTTGACCAGGCTGGTCTCAAACTCCTGACCTCAGGTGATCTGCCCGTCTCAGCCTCCCAAAGTGCTGGGATTATAGGTGTGAGCCTCCGTGCCAGGCCAAAACATACAAATTTTATTTTCTGCGTTCCTAGGGCTCTTTGTGAAGAAAGAACTTCACATTCTTTGAACACTTACCATATGCCAAGCGTTCTGTGGATACATTGTCTTACTGAAGTCTTACATCCACCCCAGAATGCCTTCTTCCTCCTTCTCAACCATGAAGAGAATCCCTCCCACCTCCTTAATACCACCTGTCATGGCCTTTATCACACTGCATTGGAATTTGTTTGCATTTCTATATCTCCTACTACACTATGAGTTTTTCAGTGACAGTCTATATGTCATTCAGGTTGTAACCTCAGCATCCAGCTCATAGGGGGAACCCTATAAATATTTCTTAAAACTGGGTATTGTGTGATCTTCGTTTGACAAATTTGACATCGTAGGCTTGCCTGGAGTTCCTAAGTGGAAAGCGACAGGGCTAGTTTTTGAGCTTCTCTGTACCACATTCCAAAGCCTGTTTTCTTTCTGTCTCTTTTGCCTAATGTTTGCTTTGTTTAGCTTGGTCGCTTGGGAATATTGGAAAGCAACATTGAGATAATGAGGGTGATGGAGGAGGGGAAGCGGAAGGGGAGAAGATGCAGGGGAGTTGCTGCCTGCTGAGGCTGGGAAGGGAGGCTAATTATGCATTGCTCAGTTAAGCGATGCTCCAGCCCCCTGATTCCCATCCTCATCACACTTCACACTCATGTGCACACACACATACACACACACACACACACACCCCATCAGGGACAGGTCATGGAGGGAGTGCTGAGTGAACAGGGACCAGGAAAGCATTTTCTTGGAAAGCTATTCACTGTGAGAACAAAGAGCTGGGACACAAAGCCAGGCAGCCATTGGGACATAAAAATTGTGTCCTAAGGAAACTTCTCTAAGATAATTCTGCATGGTGAGGTTTTTAGTGATAAGGTTCTAGTCTGAAATGAAATTAGGGGAGAACATGGAACATGGACATCCTGGCATCCACAGCTGCATGCCTGAGCTTTAGTCCTTGGAAACAATGATCGGAACAGGAGAGGTGTCACGGGAGCCTTTGAAATGTGCCCTTCTGAAGTGGAGGGTAATAAGTGGCAGCATCTGCCATACTTCTCCCACGCTCGCAAAGTGTGACCTCATTTTTCTTTTCTTTTCTTTCCTTTTTTTTTTTTTGGGGACGCAGGGTCTTGCTCTGTCACCCAGGCTGGAGTGCAGTGGCACAGTCATGGCTCACTGCAGCCTCATCCTCCAGGGCTGAAGTGATTCTCCCACCTCAGCCTCCGAAGTAGCTGGGACTGCAGGCGCATACCCCCAGACCTGGCTATGTTTTTGTATTTTTCATAGAGATGAGGTTTCGCCATGTTGCCCAGGCTGGTCTCGAACTCCTGAGCTCAAGTGATCTGCCCATCTCTGCCTCCCAAAGTGCTGGGATTACAGGCGTGAGCCACCATGCCTAGCCTTTTTTTAAGGTTCAGGTTTTAAATCAGAACCTTTATTGCCTGACTAATCACTGAAATTCTTAAGATAAGCTGGATGTTGCAATAGCTGCCTTCTTGGGTTTATGTGTTGTCCTTTTACAGAATCCATGCCTAAATCTGCAGTATGCAATTTTTAGGTGTCCTATATGACCAGTCCTGGTGGTGTTCCAACTTTTAGCCTTGATACTTCAGTTATACTTTCTCTTGCACTTGGCAATGTAGCCACATTTGCCACAGGTTGACTTCTGAAGGTGGTAGGCTTTAGAGCCACAGTGGTGGCACATCGTGTGCATCTTATTGCGATGCTTTCCAGACGATGATGTTCTCTTCGTCATTTGGCTTCTGCAGCTGAGACCAAAGAGTGTGTGTAGCTTTAGAGAAATGTCTGTTCAGACTCTTTACTTATCTTTAAGTTGGATTATTTGTCTTCTTCATTATTGAGTTGTAGGAGTTCTTTATACATTCTAGATACAAGGCTATCATCAAATATACAATCTGCAATTATTTTCTCTCATTTTGTAAGTTGTCTTTCCTTTCTTAATTGTGTTGTTTGAGAAACAAAGCTTTCCATTTTGACAAAGGCCAATTTCATTATTTTTTCTTTTACTGCTTGTGTTTATCATATTTGAAACGTGTCATATCTAAAAGGCTGCTGCCTACCTGAACTAAGGTCATGAAGATTTATACCCATGTTTTCTTCCAAGAGTTTTACCGTTTTAGCTCTTATTAGGTGGTTGATCTATAATGATTTAATTTTTGTATATGATATGAATGAGGGGTCCAACTTTATTCTTTTGCATTGTGGATATCCAGTTATTAAAGCATAATTTCTTCAAAAGACTATTCCCATCAAATAGTCTTGGCACCCTTGTCCAGAATGGATTGACCACACGTGTATGTTTTGGGTTTTCTCCCCTGAACTCTCATTTTGAATCCATTGTCTTATGGTCATCCTTATGCCAGTACCATGCTGCCCACCCTCCCCGCACCTTATGGTTTTCCCCTAAGATTTCCACATCCTATATACACTGTCTTGTTTACTGTAGCTTTGTAGTAAATTTTGAAACCTGGAAGGGTGAATCCTTGAGCTTTGTTCTTTTTCAAGTTTGTTTTGGCTATTCTGGGCCCCTTGAATTTCTCTATGAATTTTAGGATCCATTTGTCAATTTTTTTCCGAAAAACTAGCTGAAATTTTGATGGGAATATTGTGTTGACTCTGTAGATAAGGTGGAGGAGTACTGTCGTTTTAGCAGTGTTAAGTCTTCTATTCATGAACAAGCAGTGTCTTTCCATTTATGTAGATTTTTTTTTCTGTTTTTTTTTTTTTTTTTTTTTTTTTTTGTGAGACAGAGTCTCACTTGTCAGGCTGGAGTGCAGTGGCGCGATCTTGCCTCACTGCAACTTCTGCCTCCCAGGTTCAAGTGATTCTTGTGTCTTGGCCAGGTGCCACCATGCCCAGCTAATTTTTGTATTTTTAATAGATGGCCTAGATCTTTGATTTCTTTGAACAACGTTTTGTAGTTTTAACACTTGTATTATTTTTGATGCTATTGTAGATGAAATTGCTTTGTTAATTTTATATTTTAGTTTGTTCATTGCTCGTGGATAGAAATTTATCATTGATTTTTCTATATTGCTTTTATGTCCCACAACCTCGTTGAACTTGATTATTAGTTCTAATAATTTTTTAATGGATTCCTTAGGTTTTTGCATATAATTGACTGTGTCATCTATGAATATAGTTTTATTTCTCCCTTTCCTGTATGGATCCCCTTTCTTTTTTTTCTTTTTTTTCTCCTAATTATCCTGGCTGGAAACAAGTACAGCGTTGCATATAGAAGTTATGAGAGTTCACATCCTCATTGCTGTTCCTATGGGAAGATCATTCAGTCTTTTCCACATTAAGTGTATTAGTCACGGGTTTTTTGTAGATGTTATTTATCAGATTGAAGAAGTTCCCTTCTGCTTTAATATGTTGATAGTTATGAAAGGTTGGTGCGTTGTATCAAATGCTTTTCTGGGATCTATTCAGATTATTGTGTATAGTTTTTGTCTTTTGTTGATATGGTGTATTGCATTGATTGATTTTAATCTGTCAAGCTATCTTGCATTTCTGGGATAAATCAGACTTGGTCATGTTGCTGAATTCAGTTTGTTAGTATTTAGTTGTGTATTATTAAAAAGTCCAAATGCATAAGATGTGTTGATTTGTCGTTTTCTTATATCTTTGTCTGTATTTTGTATGCCTATAATACTGGCCTCATTGGGAAGTGTTCTAGTCCTTTCTATTTTTTGGAAGAATTTGTGAAGGATTGTTGGTAATTAGACTTTAAAACATTTGATAGAATCCTCCAGATAAGCCATCTGTTCTTGGGCTTTTCTTTGTGGAAAACGTCTGTGATACAAATTCAGTGTATTTACTTATACGTCTATTCAGGTATTCTATTTCTTCTTGAGTCTATTTTGGCCCTTTGCATCTTTCTAGGAATTTCTCCTCTACATGTGGGTGTTCTAATTTGCTGGCATACAATTGTTCATAGTATTTCTTTGCTATCCTTTTTATTTCTAGAAGATCAGTAGTGATGTCACTTCTCTTATCCCTGAGTTTAGTAAGTTGAGTCTTTTCATTGCTTTGTCGTTCTAGCTAGTGGTTTGTCAATGTTGTTGCTCTTTTCAAAGAACCAACTTTTGGTTTTATTAACTTTTATTTTGTTTTTATAGTCTGTATTTGCTTTATTCCCATCTAAATTGTTATTATTTCCTTCCTTAATCTGTTTCAGATTTATTTTGCTCTTCTTTTTTCTGGTTTCTTAAACTGAAAGCTTAGATTGTTTACTGTATTTTAACTGTTACCCCCTTTCTCCCAAGCTCCATTTTACAGGACAGTTTGTGAATATGAATGACCAATGCTGAAACAGTCAGGGCATGCAAATTTTCTGCTTTGAGGACAGAGTTAACAGGGCAACTGAATACATGTCGAGGGTATACAGAGTAAAACTGACACACAGCTCTTTCATTATGGTGCAGTCCAGATAGCATTGTGATTCTGGGGCAAAAACTTGGGCTCTGGGGTTTGGGAACCTGGATGTGAATTCTGCATCTGCCACCTAATAGTTGTGAGACTTTGAACACTTATTTAATCTTTGTAAGCCTCAGTTTCCACATCTACAAAACAGAAAGATAATTAGTACCTCATAGGGTTGTTGTGAGGATTAAATGAAATAGCATATGTGAAGCACCCAGAACTGGTGGTAACAACTGTTGAATAAAGAGTAAATATTCTCATCTTGTTGTTAGGTCAGATGGGCCTTTGCTTAGTCAACTCCATGTAAAGTAGCTACAGAGCTTGTTGTTGTGTTTCCATTAGTTTGTACCTCTTTGCCAACCATCTATGAACTCACCTGTATGTACTACCAGGGTGGACCTCACCTGCATTTGCTACCAGGTGCTGAGATACACTTCTCACTGTGGTTGCAAAGCCCAGGATGTTATTTCCAAATGAGCTTTTTTCTCAGACCATTTGCAGGCCTTGCTTATTTGATCATCCACCCATATTATAATGGTGATATGAGAACAAATGATGGTATGAGAATAAAATATTTTCCTAAACAAATTTGAGACATGCTCGGGGTGGAAGTACCATAAATTATGAAAATGGTACTCACTGAAAAGTTCTAATTTTCATTTTATAGCATCTCAAGTTCTCCCCCCACCTCCTTTTTTTTCCCCCTGCTTTTTTTTTTTTTTTCTTTTGAGACAGTCTCGCTTTGTCACCTAGGGTGGAGTGCAGTTGTACAATCTCGGCTCACTGCAGCCTCTGCTCACTGCAGCCTCTGCCTCCTGGATTCAAGTGATTCTCGTATCTTAGCCTCCTGAATAGTGGGGATTACAGGTGCATGCCACCACACCAGCTAATTTTGTAGTAGAGACCGGGTTTCACCATGTTGGCCAGGCTGGTCTTGAACTCCTGATCTCAGGTGATCCACCTGCCTTGGCCTCCCAAAGTGCTGGGATTTACAGGTGTGAGCCACCACGCCCAGCCTCTCTCTCTATCTCTCTCTCTCTCTCTCTCTCTTTCCCTCACCCCTAACTCTTATTAATCCCTTTCATCCGAAGCTTCACTAAAGAACAGAAAGGATGTGCATTCCTTTTTTTCCCCTCCTCTGGCCCTGTAGGTACAGAGAAATTACAAAATGCTAGACTATATATAGGGGGAAAGTGAGAAAAATTCACTAGCATATAAATGGATAACCAGCTTTCTTTGGTATATCCATCAACATGAATTTTATCCAAGTAGATTTATTTTTTTGGAAGACTAAATTTAGTGGGAATAATCAATAATATATTAATAATAATTAAATTTGATTTATCTCTTCATACTTTGGGCTTGCTATTCTTATTCTTCGTGTAGCTATGCTTACGAAGTGTTATGCCAGGACGTGAAAGGTGAGCACAAAGGGGTTGACTAGTTGACTGTCTGGTTTTTGATAAAAAAAGAAATGATGAGGCCAGGCATGGGGGCTAACGCCTGTGATCCCAGCACTTTGGGAGGCCAAGGCGGTGGATCACTTGAGGTCAGGAGTTCAAGACCAGCCTGACTAACAAGGTGAAACGCTGTCTCTACTAAAAAATACAAAACTTAGCTGGGCATGGTGGTGTGCACCTGTAGACCCAACTACTTGGGAGGCAGGAGAATCGCTTGAACCTGGGAGGTGGAGTTTGCAGTGAGCCGAGATCACGCCACTGCACTCCAGCCTGGGTGACCGAGTGAGACTCCGTCTTTAAAAAAGGAAAAGGCAAGAAAAGAAATGATGATGTAGAGCTGAAATTACTAACATCAGATGGAGGAGTCCTTGAGGAAAATCTGAGTTCCCAAGACCTGATTCCTCTGGGGTCTTTTTTGTCACTTTCAGTTCCATCTGCCAATCCCCAGTGAAGGCTCCACTGAGTCTCAAAGATCTAACAGATGACCCTTGACCATCCTAAGGTTGCTCATGTTGTCTCTCCCTCTTGGGGGAGCACAGATAATAATTTTTTCATGGCTACTGAAATCTTAGGACTCTTTCACTCCGGTGAGTGCTTAAAGAAATAGTAGCCTTGACTTCAGGATCCAAAATAAACCTGAATCCTTGTGAGTATCTAGACAACAACTGTAGAAAACAGCAACAATCAGAGATCACCTGACAGTTAAGAACTGGCTAAAAATGTTTGCACATTACCAAGATCAAGCAACATAAATTACCCAGAGACATAGAATAAATGCTGCATAAATGCCTTTGTTATTAAATAGGATGTGTGTTCTGTTGAATCCTAGTCACATGGGGGAAGTCCTTCTGCCTGAACTTCTAAATTTATAGGAATCACAGTCAATGTTTCTCAATCCATGTGCCCTCTACCCAACCCTCACCCCATTTCCTCTAAAGATCCTCTACTGGGGGGAAGATTTTACAACTTCCATTTAAATCTGTGATGGAGTTTCGCCATATTGACCAAGCTGGTCTCGAACTCCTGACCTCAAGTGATCCACATTTTTTTTATATCAGTAAACATTTTTGCTGATATAGTAGGACTCACTGTTTTGATTTCTATCTATTTTAATCAGACAAAGTTTGATTTGAATAAAGTTGAACTATTTTCTTTTTTTTCTTTTTTTTTTTTTTTTTTTTTTTGAGACGGAGTCTCGCTCTGTCGCCCAGGCTGGAGTGCAGTGGCCAGATCTCAGCTCACTGCAAGCTCCACCTCCCAGGTTTACGCCATTATCCTGCCTCAGCCTCCCAAGTAGCTGGAACTACAGGCGCCTGCCACCTCGCCCAGCTAGTTTTTTGCATTTTATTTAGTAGAGACGGGGTTTCACTGTGTTAGCCAGGATGGTCTCGATCTCCTGACCTCGTGATCCGCCCGTCTCAGCCTCCCAAAGTGCTGGGATTACAGGCTTGAGCCACCGCGCCCAGCCTGAACTATTTTCATGTTTATTCATCATAGAATTTTGTTTTTCTGCAAACTGCCTGCTCATATCTTTGCTCATATGTATTGTGTTGTATTTTTCTTGTTGATATGGAAGCACTCTGGCATATTAAGGAAATTGACTCTTTAATGACACACTCCTAATTGTAGTTTGTCTTTGATTTTGTTTTAATAAATGTTTTAAAATTCCATTTAATGCTGAGTTCTTGGGAAAAGAAAAAGAGTGATTGGGACCAATGTTGAGTTCAATTTGAAATTCAGATAAATAATCATTTTCTTCCTTAGCTACTGTATTTAGTTTCTAAACTCTCCACACTAAGCTCTTTTTTTTTTTTTTTTTTTGGAGAGACAGGGTCTTGCTGTGTTGTCCAGGCTAGAATGAAGTGGCCCAAACATGGCTCACTACAGTTGGACCTTCTGGGCTCAGGCAGTTCTCCCACCTCAGACCTCCAAGTAGCTGGGACTACAGGCGCATGCCACCATGCCAAGCTAATGTTTGTATTTTTTTCTTTTTTTTGTTTTTACAGATGGGCTTTTGCCATGTTGCCCAGGCTGGTCTCAAACTCCTGGACTCAAGCAATCCGCCCACCTCGACCTCCCAAAATGCTAGGATTACATGAGCGAGCCACCCTGCCTGGCCTATTTTCTCTTTATAACAGTATATTCTCATAGTAGTGTTTTGTCCCAATTTTTAAAATTGTTTATTTGAGTACTTATTCAGAATCATGACTGACACTATCGTTTTCATTAACGCATCAGATCAAAGTAGTTCTCATTTAATTCTTATAGTAATTTCACCTGGAACTTGGGGACTGGTAATTTTAGCATTGGCGTTTCTAAAAACATACTGTGATAAGCTGCTCCATCACCATTTATTTGGTTTCTTTGTCTGTAAAACTAAAGCCAGAGAAACGAGGTGCTTGACAAAGCATTGAGGTGTCAAGGGGGCACATACAGATTTCAAATTGGAATCTTGAAACAAACATGGTAGGAGAACAGAAGAGGATCCCATCTGCATATTCTTAACCACTTAGATACAGCAGCTGTCAATTTGGCTTTCCTTTATCCTGACTTTCCAGAGTTGTTCACCAAACAGGTAACAAGATTGAGCTTTAAGTCTTTATTTCATAATGATTCTTCATAAGTTAAATTATCTTATTATGACTTATGGCTCCATGTTGTAAGTAAATAGTCATTTGACCAACTGTTTGGAATTCTTGTCAATAACAATTGCTGAGCACCCATGTTAGTGAATTTCTGTGTGTGTGCACAGGGTGGAGAGAAAAGGTTGAGAGCAAATACCTTGGGTATACTTTGTAAGGAACCATAATCAGCTTGTCATGCAAACATATGACAACTGTGCAAACAAACATTTTTTACAAGACAGTCTTAACAAAAACAACAAAAAAGAAAAAGAAAACAACAACAACAAAAAAAACAAGAGACAGTCTTAAACTTTGTATATAAGCTTTAATTTTCAAATGTAGAGTCAGAAGCGTTGCTGTTTAGGCAATGTGATGAAACAGGAATCAGGTTTGATCCCAAATGACAAATACACAATTGCCGAATATCTAGAAAAGAAGAAATGCTAAAGTGGTCTGGCAGTGAGTAAAGTTGTGTTGAAAAAGATAGATACCTGGATTAAAAAAAAGTCCTTTTGGGGGAAGGTCATTCAAGAGGAGAGTTACAAAGGAAAATAAGAATCTGGTAGATAGAGAAGGAAGGAAGGTAGCCTTGGAGATTTTTTGTGTGGGTGTGTATCTGTTGAGGTTGAAGGGAACAAAGAGAAATTATGCAGTGATTTGTAATCATAAGTTAACCAGAGATTTGCAGCTCATGATCAAAAGCCTGCAATGTTATGGATGACCAAGGATCACCTCAAATTCCCTTCATGGGAGTAACATGATCCCAACCATACCTAAGGAAAATGGTTCTTCCTACTGCTTTCAGGACAGTTAGTGGGGAAAGATGTCAGGTAGGAAACCCAACGGGTGGGCGTGGGAGGTTGTGCATGGTTAGTGCTGAACTAAATCAGGAAGAAAGGGAAAGAAAAGAATTGGCAGAATGTAATGATGGGTGGAAATGGAGAGAATGAGGGACAGAACAAATAGGTTCATTTTATCAAATCATTAAAGTTTTGCTGATCAAAGTAACATATGTTACAGATATTTAACATACATGTATTATATATGTATTTTAATCACCCGTATTCATATTCTTACTATCCAGAGACAACCACTGTCAATATTTTGTTATATTTTTCTTCATTTGATTACTATGGTATCAGTAGAAATTGCACTGTACATAAAGTTTTTCTCTACTCTCTTTTTTCTTAAGCTCATATATTGTGAACCTTTACTCATGACATTAAATTCTTCATAAATGTAATTTTTAGTGGCTGGTGTGTCACCATTTATTTAACCATTCCTATAAGGATTGTTTCTCAATGTATTATAAAGAATTTTGAGGTGAACATGATTTTTTCTTATTTCTTAAGGATAGATTTATAATAACATCATTGCTAAGCAAAAAGAAACATTTCCAAGCTCTTCGAATACACTATGCAATTTCATTTTTAGAAGAGTTTTGATGTTTTCATACTTGTCTTACTGAAGTGTGACACTTAATCACTATTCATTAAGTATTTTAGCTAATTTTATTGGTTGATTAAAAAGTGATATTGTATTGTATTGTATTGTATTTTTGTTCTTTTGAGACGGAGTCTTGCTGTGTCACCCAGGCTGGAGTGCAGTGGCACGATCTCAGCTCACTGCAACCTCTGCCTCCCGGGTTCAAGCAATTCTCCTGTCTCAGCCTCCCGAGTAGCTGGGATTTCAGGCCTGAGCCACTGCACCCGGCTGCACACCAGTGATCTTAAAAAAACAGAAAAGCTGATCACATCACTTCTCTGCTCAGAATCCTCCAATCAACCAAGGAGAACCTGAAGTCCTCGCCTGGGTGTTATAACGCTCCTGTCTGACCCCTGCCTGTCTCGCTCCCTCTGCTTCCACTGCCCCGCCCCTTTCTTGCTGTTCTCTTCTTCAGGGACTCCTCTGCCTGTCACCATCCAATCTTCAGGGTCTAGAACAAAGCCACACATAGTAGGATCAATAGCCATTGGTGAACAATTGAGTGACTCTTACAACCAATTCAAAATTGAATGCCTTGCCAAGTTACCATTTGCTCATGAAAATCAGGCTCATTGTGTCTAAACGATTTGCTTCACTAGCATTTTATGTTGTTCTTTTTCCTGAGCTTATACTCCTCACTAATTTTAGCATCCCATCTAAACTGATCAGCCTTGCAGTTGACCTTTTAAAGAGGTTCTTGTGTTTCTGATTTCACCTGTAATCATTAATAGTGTAACCAGTTTTTATAGATCCATCACAGCTGAAGTTTTAGTGTTTGATTTTTTTTGAATAATTTCAATTACTTCCATATTGCTTTCAAATTTCTTTGATGTATCTACTTTTATTTTTCAAAAAATAAGAGCTCCCTTTTCAAAGTGGTAAAAGAATATGTCGAATAGGTAACTAGGCTTAAATAAGAACTGAACCCCAAGGTCTTAAGAAGAAAATTTTTCAAAGCTTTTCAGACTCCATGTAACTCATTTAGTAACTTGCCAGCTTATCAAGCCCCTGATAAGATTCCGTTTCCTGGCTGATCATAAAATATGTCTAAAGTTTATTCCAATTTTAGGAATGCTCAATTCTTGAAATAAGGAACATTCTTCAGGAAAGAGGTGTTTTACTTTTTAAATCACAAAGTAAACAATTACAGAGAATATATATTTTGAAGTATAGGGCTTTGTGATTGCCTCTGTTTGCAGCTTGATGCAATTGTAAATAAGAATGCATGCTAGGCCAGGTGCTTACACCTGTAATCCCGGCACTTTGGAAGGCTAAGGCAGGTGGATCACCTGAGGTCAGGAGTTCAAGACCAGCCTGGCCAACATGGTGAAACCCCGTCTCTACTAAAAATACAAAAATTAGCCGTGTGTGGTGGCGTGCACGTGTAGTCCCAGCTACTCTGGAGGCTGAGGTCTTTGCACTTCCCCAGGGCTTGAGTACATCTCAGGATGTTATAGAAAGTGCTCCTTAAACACCAATTGGAATGGAAGAGCATAGTACTTGATAAATCCAGAACTTAGGGGATTTAGGCCGGGCGCGGTGGCTCACGCCTGTAATCCCAGCACTTTGGGAGGCCGAGGCGGGCGGATCACAAGGTCAGGAGATCGAGACCACGGTGAAACCTCGTCTCTACTAAAAATACAAAAAATTAGCCGGGCGCGGTTGTGGGCGCCTGTAGTCCCAGCTACTCGGGAGGCTGAGGCAGGAGAATGGCGGGAACCCGGGAGGCGGAGCTTGCAGTGAGCTGAGACCCGGCCACTGCACCCCACCCGGGGAAAAAAAGGAAAACCCCTTTAAAAAAAAAAAAAAAAAAAAAAAAAAAAAAAGAACTTAGGGGATTTTTGTGGCAATTTTGAGGAAATTATTAAGATATCATTTGATTATTAAAGAGTAAAACTCACAGAATACTTGGCAAAACCACATGCTTCCTGAGCCCTTGTTAACCTGACTGCCTTGTTCCTCCTGGCTCAGGAGGAAAAATAGCTACTTTTCACATTATGACAATGTAGCTGGCTTTTCTCTAGCGAGTGGAACAAAAGGCTACAATGTTACACATGATTTGTGACTTGCTGATAGCTGTCCTCTCTCTACCAGCATTCAATGTTTATTCTGAACTTTCTCTTTTTAAGATTAAGAAGTCTGTTAAAACTACCACAGAATCTATGAGGTAAATACTGATAATTACTTAGCTTATCAGATGCTACATTTTGCTATGTTAGAGGGACAGACAGAAAGGGATGGCCATGAAATCTAGCAGGTTTCAAAGAATTAATGGAGAGTGCTGCCTCAGATAGAGGAAGGGCTTAGAGAGAAAATGTGAAGAGAATTCTCTTTAGATTCAAATTAAATTTTGTGGCTTTCTTAAGTTATGCTTTCATTCATCGAACATTAAAGGGTTTCCTACTTAGCTCCAAAGATGTCATCTCAAAGTTCCAAAGTTTCTCTGGTTTAGTACAGAAATTCCTGTCCCTGGCAGGCTGACAGAGCAGCAAGGTGAAACATGGTAGGTAGATAGAGAGGTAGCTAATTAGGAGGAAAGAAAGAAGATTATCTACTTAGCTCACGGCGGTAATGTATGATGTCTAAGAGCCAGAATGCCTAGGTTTAGCATCCCATCTTCACTTCACTATTTGCTGGCTGTTGGTCTTGGAGCAATTACTTTATTTCTTGTTTTCTCATCTATAAAATGGAGATGAGACTGGGTGCCGTGGCTCATGGCTGTAATCCTAACACTTTGGGAGGCCAAGGCGGGTGGATCACCTGAGGTCGGGAGTTCGAGACCAGCCTAACCAATGTGATGAAACCCTGTGTCTACTGAAAATACAAAAATTAGCCAGGCATGGTGGTGGACACCTGTAATCCCAGCTACTCAGGAGGCTGAGGCAGGAGAATCACTTGAACCCGGGAGGTGGAGGTAGCAGTGAGCCGAGATTATGAAACTGCACTCCAGCCTGGGCAGTAAGAGTGAGACTCCGTCTCAAAAAAAAAAAAAAAAAAAAAAAAAAAAAAGGAGATGATACTAGTACCTGCCTCAACCATGTATGGGGATTGCATGTGTTAATATATGTGAAATGCTTAAAAGAGTACCTGGTGAAGGAAAGGGGCTGTGTATAGGAGTTAGCTACAGTTATTTTATTACAGATGGAGGTGATGAATTGAAGTGGCTGCCTCCCACATGTACTCTTGTCAGTGTTGGATGTAGCAGACATGGGTGCTTGAGGTCTGTGGGCTTCATGACTGCCCATTACACAAGAAAGTAGGGAACACAGACTGATTGTGCTTTGGTGATAAATTTAAATTTATATTATCCTGAAAAAGGTTGATCCCCACCCACTCTCATCCCTTCCTTCTTCCTCTTTGAGTCAGTCTCGCCCCATCAGCGAACCTTTCTAAGGGATAGGGATTTGGTCCAGTAGGTGAGCACTCAGGGTGGGCCCAAAGACTGTGATTTAAAGCGGGTAGAGGGAATGGGAATAAGACGGAGTGAGGGTGAATGGAGATCCCAGAGCAGCACACAGCCTAGCCATTTTAAACTGTCTGAAGTTCCTGCAAACTCGAGAAAGACATGGGAAATCAGGTTTGCTTCAAAATCATTATCCAAAAGCATTATGTTTTCTCTTGGATTTTTTTCTGTAGTTCCTGTACCAGGATCCTACCACTTTATTTGAGATGGCAGCTGCCTTGCCTATTTTCTTTCTTTCTTTCTTTCTTTCTTTCTTTCTTTCTTTCTTTCTTTCTTTCTTTCTTTCTTTTCTTTTCTTTTTTTTTTTTTTTTTGAGACGGAGTTTCACTCTTGTTGCCAAGGCTGGAGTGCAATGGCACGATCTTGGCTTACTACAACCTCTGCCTCCCGGGTTCAAGTGATTCTCTTGCCTCAGCCTCCTGAGTAGCTGGGATTACAGATGCCTGCCATCATGCCCAGCTAATTTTTAAATTTTTAGTAGAGACAGGGTTTTACCATGTTGGCCAGGCTGGTCTCGAACTCATGACCTCAGGTGATCTGCCCGCCTTGGCCTCCCAAAGTGCTGGGATTACTGGTGTAAGCCACCGCACCCAGCCTGCCTTGCCTGTTTTCACATAGAATAGCCACTAGCATGTAAGCAAGAAGTACTTGATATATAATTTTTTTTTTTTTTTTTTTTTTTTAGATGGCAGTTCTCACTCTGTTGCCGAGGCTGGAGTGCAGTGGTGCAATCACCGCTTACTGCAACCTTGACCTCCTGAGCTCAAGCGATTCCCCTACCTCAGCCTCCTGAGTAGCTGGGACCACAGGTGTGCACCACCACACCTGGCTAAGACATGTGATTTAAATGAGTTTATATTAATAGCATATCCCATGAAAAATCGAATGGATTAGCATGCTTAATTTTTATAGCTAATAAATGGTAAATACAGTTTCCCTTATAATTCAGAGATTATGCAGACATAACCTCCCCCACCCGCCACCCAACACACACATTTCTATTCTCCTACCCTGCTGTTTTTTCCTCCTTAGTTCTTTCACAATCTAGCATACTATATATTTTACTGATGCATTCATTTAATGCCTGACTCCCCTGTGAGACTATGGCGTTCGTGAGGGCAGAGATTTTGTCTGTTTTGCTCACTCCTATAGCCCCAGTACCTAGACCCATGTCAGGCACTTTGAAGGGATGAAATATACAAATGTTAGTTACCTTTATAATTTTAATCTTTAAAACAGTTGTACCTCTGGGCACAATGGTGCATACTGTAGTCCCAGCTACTTGGGAGGCTGAGGAAGGAGGATCACTTGAGCCCAGGAGTTCTAGACCAGCCTGAGCAACATGGTTAGAAACAAAAATAAGTAAATAAACTTATTTTCATAGCTAGAAACAAAAATAAGTAAATAAACCAAGGACACTGATTGAAAAGGTACCATTTTATTTTTATTTATTTATTTATTTTTGAGACAGGATCTCACTCTGTCATCCAGGCTGGAATGCAGTAAGGCAGTCATGGCTCACTGCAGCCTCAATCTCCCAGGCTCAAACAAACAATTTTCCCGAGTAGCTGGGACCACAGGCATATGTCACCATGTCCTGCTAATTTTTTAATTATTTGTATAGATGGGGTCTCACTATGTTGTCCAGGCTGGCCCTGAACTCCTGGGCTCAAGCAATCCTCCTATCTTGGCCTCCAAAAGTGCTGGGATTATAGGCATGAGCCACTGTATCCAGCCTACCATTTAAAATTTTAAAAGGACAACCCACAGATCTTTCCTAATGTCCAGATAAGGACAATATCAGATATGACAATGTCCATAGTTTAATTCTTCCTTCTCTGTGACTGTTGATGCTGTAATAGGATAATAGACAACAGAAAGAAAATACTATGGTGCTTTAATCATATAGGCTTGTGGATACTGCTTTATACTTCATCTGTTTTTCAATACCAGTTAATTAGCTTCTTAGCGAACTATTATTGCTGATACCACTAATACAGTTATGTGATTTCATTATCAGTGTTTGACACCTTTTCAGGTGAAAGCTACTATCTGAATGTCTATGTACACACATATGTGCAATTTCTTTTATGCTTTAGTCATGTGTTAAAACAATAAACAATTTCAGCAAAGGCTTGAAATTCTAAATAGTGTCAAATATACTTGTGGAAAATGATATGCTACTATTATATACAAAAGCAAATACACACTCACATAATCTTTGCATTGGCTATAGTTTAGCTTTTAGATAAATTAAACTAAAAAGTAGGCTGGGCATGGTGGCTAGATAACTTGAGCCTAGCAGTTCGAGACCAGCCTGGGTAACACAGCAAGACCTGTCTCTAATAATAATAAAGTAATAAAAATAATAATAACTCTCTTACCAGGATGCCACAATGGCCTTAATAGATCCTGTCTAAAATAGGCCACATAATCATGTCTTACTGTGCTCCATTTCCTCCTCTCCTGGACCTGAGTCCTGTTTCTTACTCGTTTTTCCAAATCTACCTCAGAGCTTATCTCGTCCCAGGCTTCTATTTTGCATCTATACTTTTTTATTTTTCTTTTCTCCACAGCCTCAGACATCAGAACTGCTCTCATTCTACTCTAACTCAAAGATGCTTTGTGAAAGACAGAGGATCACTCCTCCAGGGATGATTTAAGCTTGTTGCAAGCCAGAACTATACAGAAGTTAATGTGGCCGAGAACGGTGGCTCATGTCTGTAATCCCAGCACTTTGGGAGGCTGAGGCAGGCGGATCACCTGAGGTTGGGAGTTCAAGACCAGCCTGACCAACATGATGAAACCCCATCTCTACTAAAAATACAAAATTATCCAGGCATGGTGGTGCATGCCTGTAATCCCAGCTACTCAGGAGGCCGAGGCGGGAGAATCACTTTAACCCAGGAGGCGGAGGTTGCAGTGAGCCAAGATAGCGCCATTGCCCTCCAACCTGGGAAATAAGAGTAAAACTCCATCTTAAAAGGAAAAACAAGAAGTTAACATGGCTCATGTAGCATGACTTTTCTACTGTGATGCGCATTAGCCTATACAGAGGCCTGTGTACTAGGAGCCACTTCTACTATCAGTAGAAGGGGTGACTTGCTTTTTCTGTGTACTTTTCTATATTTTTTGCACTTGTTAAAAATAGTGTGTATATGTGCGCGTATTTTTTAAATTAACTTTGTTCAAAGCCGAGGCAGGAAAAATTTGCTCATTTTTTGTTTAGGGCAGCCTATAATTGTAATTGTTGTTTTCAGGTATTCAGTGAAAAATTGCCTTCTCCTTACTCCCTTAGTCTTAAAATTCATCATCCTGAGATGGTTTATTTCCTATGTTTTTGCCTAAGTTATTTTTTGGTAACATTTAGTATAGAAACACGTGCACACACTCACACCAAACCTAAATTTCAAAATACTCTCTTTCTAATGCTTAAAACATGCCAGAACGTTTTCTTATATAATATACTCAATTACTGTTATAGAAAAACCGATTTTCTGTGTCCCATTTGTAGTCAAGATGAATTTAAATTTGTCTAAAATCAGTTTTTGAAAACACTGCCTTAGTAACTAAGGATTGCTTCAGGGTTCCTTCAGCCAGATCATAGCGATCTAGTTTTATATAATATTTAACATAGTTATAATCTTAGACTTGTTTTGGATTTTGACCCTATGTTAACTTGTTGATAATTTATAATCACTGTCAATAGCTATTATTTTATATAGGAGTAATAAAACTGTCTTTTTAAAAAAAATATGGGTAGATGAATAGATTGAAAATGTTCTTGTCATTCTGGCCGTTTTTTGTTTGTTTTGTTTGTTTGTTTTTTGAGATGGAGTCTCACTGTATCGCCCAGGCTGGAGTGCAGTGGCGCCAGCTTGGCTCACTGCAACCTCTGCCTCCTGGGTTCATGCGATTCTCGTGCCTCAGCCTTCCGAGTAGCTGGGATTACAGGAGCCCGCCACCACACCCGCGTAATTTTTGTGTGTTTCGTGGAGAGAGGGTTTCACCATGTTGGTCAGGCTGGTCTCGAACTCCTAACCTCAAGTGATCCACCCGCCTCTGCCTCCCAAAGTGCTGGGATGACAGGCACGAGCTACCACACCTGGCCCATTCTGGCCTTTTTACTTCCAACTCTGGCTCCTTCAAATTACTAAGGTTTAATTGAATAAAGTTAACAATGATACAGTGATGACTCAGGGAAAACTGGGGACCATATTTTTTTTGAAATTTTTGTTTTAGGAGCAGTTAGTTTCTCCTTCCTCTCTTAATGTGCCGCCGAGCTCACTTTAATCCCGATGCAGAGGACATAGAAGTCACATTGCTTTCAGGACCTCCTCTAGGGCAGCTTCAGCTCCCTTTTCCTCTAACTTTCCAATTGCCTGAACCGACAAACTCAGCCTCCAGAGAGACTTTCAATGAGGTTCCACCCCATAACTGCTTGAAAAGGAGTGTATTTACTCAGCTTAAGTGCTTCAGGTCCTCCTGATCCGTTGTTATGTACAGATGGTTTTATTATCATAAATCCTGCTGTACTGCCTGCTTCTCTTTCATTCTGTGCCTCTTCTACTTGTCTCCACTTCTTAGGAGTAAATCAATTTCTAGCTCCAGACTGATAAACTAAAATAAGGTGAGGGTTTGGTTCATGTGTAATTTTTTCCTATTTTTTTTTCTCCCAGACTGATCATCATAAACATGATTGTTAATAGTCTTTTAGACACAGGGTACTTAACCCAAGTTACCTACCCCAGAGATAATGAGAAGGGGAAAAAGCAACACTTGCTAAAAATATAACATTTCTAAGAAATCCTAGTAACACATTTTGAGTATTTTCTATATGCCAGGAGCTTTTCTAAGCACTTCACATATATTTATTTATTTAATCCCAACAGCCTAGATGAGGTAGGCATTATTGTTTTTTATCTCTGCATGTAGCTGTACAAACGTAATGGGCATCTATCTGGTTCTAGGATGGTGGATTTTGAAAAATCATTTGTTTCCTTATGGTCATTATTTGGGTTTGAATAAAATATTTCTGTTAAACGTCCCTCCTCTATGAACTGGCAAAGTTTTTGTCTTCTTGAGCCTTCCCTAAATCCATCAGTTACAGTGGGGTTTCCATTCCGTTTCAGGTTGCTGTTGAGCATTTTGTATGTGGCAGTTTTAACACCTCCCTTCTTTCTGTACCACCCACTCAAGCTCATTCCAGGTGCCCTTAGCACGTGACTCCCAAGGCATTAAGTGGTCAAAGCTCATTTCGTTGACCAATGAGGAGCCCTGTGCCATGTATAACAGAGTTACACAGCTCCTGGTATTGGGAGCGAAGGTTGCTTGAGCAAAGCTTTCGTTACAGTTAGCCTGTCGCAGCCAGATCAAGATTGGAAAGGTAGGGGAAACCTTATTTGTTTTAACTGAAGAGAAGAAGAAATAATTGTGTTTGGTTAAAGCAATTTAGATCAGGCCAGATAAACAAATGATCCATATTGTTCATTTTTTAATTGAAGACCAAATTCTTAAGTTAAAAACATTTTTTTAAAAATCAGTTCATCTAACAGCTTTTCACTTTATATGCTTGAAAAATCTAGATCTTCACAGTATTGTTGTTGTTTTATAGTTTCCTGTTATTTAAACCATGGGGTAAGAAGCAGGAATTTATCAGCAATGTCGCCCATATTTGTTTTTTAAAGCCATTTCAGAGTCAGTGTTTAGAGAAGGAAATTGTAATTTTAAGATGTGAAAATTAAAATAAGGAAAAGTTAATGGAATTAACTTTATGATAATTAGCATATAAAGGTTGACAATGAGGAAATTTCCTCTCAGAGAAAAGTTCTTGTATAAGAAGACTCTTATCATTGTTTTCAAACCAATAGTTAAATTTATGAAATGGAATTATTTAGGTGTAGGTTATATGCTTTAAGCAGTAACATTAGTTTCACTTTCATTATAAGTAATAGTTTAGTTATATTTTATATGCTATTCAAAATTTGTTAATATCTCAAATGACCAGAGAAGTAGAATCTTTAATCACTTCTCTCTGTCTGTCAATGGAGCAATTTGAATAGCATTTGAAGTAGAAGCTAATCTTTTAAAGAAAAATGCTCCTCTCTCTTAATGAACCCTTCTCCCTCCTCATTATGATGAATCAATGTTGCAACAAAATGTATATGTGAGAAATGCATATTCTTATACTTATTTATTAGCCTACATCTGATATTTAGTGTCAAAAGATAAGTTTGGGTTCAAAGAAAAGTGTAACTGGTTTTTCCTGATTGCTTTTTTCCAAAGATGGCTTAATACGGGTCTGTATTTTATAACAGAGATTAGGTAATACGTTTATTTTAAAATGTGACAAATGAGAGATGGCACCATTTGATTAAAAATGTATTTAAGTGTTTTGTTTTAAACTCTACTTTGGTCTAATTTGTAAAGAGAATTTTTTAATGTACATATCACAAAGTATTAAATGTCCAAGAATTTCAGTTATTGCAGATTCCGTTTTCTTACTTTGACATACTCATTTAAAAAGACTTGCATCCTGAAACTGTATACTTGTATTAGATTTGTTCCAAATGCCTTTTTGTAAGACGCCTGCCACTCTCAAGATCCTCATTATTTATGTCTTTTACTCTGGTTGACTCCCTAGGCGAGGTGGGTGTAGGGGGCGACTGACAGTCACAGTGTTAACTATTCACAGTGGAGAACACTTGCGAGCCACCTTCCCCTGTATAAGTCAATGCTGCTTCTCAGTTCCAAGCTAAGGTTCAAAGGTTTAGACCAACTTCACAGATCAGAGGTCAGGTACGAATTGCTGCAATTTGTAGTTCAATTCTGCCGATATGACAGAATTTCACAGCTATGATGATTGCTTTTTTCCACTTCTGCACAGAGGCCAGCCTGGGCAGTTAACAGCCTAATTTGCACAAGTCAGCCCTCGGCACCCGAGTTTAATGAGTAACTAGCTGGTGCCTTAGGTTTCACTGGTACAAGGTGCATATTATAAAAAGGGTCAAATGTCAGTGCACAAAGACGGAGTGGGGAGGGGCGTGATAATCTCATCACCACCATCTATGAATCGTATGTAAAGATTCAGTAATTTGTGTTTGTTTGTAAAATTATATTTCCACTGTGAGAATGGTAGTATGTTCATTTTCTTTGCTATTTGAAAGAGGTAGATAATTTTGTTAGATGTTAGCAAGAAAGAACTGTCTGATTAGAGATTACTAACTAAGCAGTAAAAAGTGAAATTGCAGTTTTGTTTACTCATTTCACGGGGTTTCTGAGTTCTCAAAAACTCTCAAATGTGATAGTTTTTTAAGAAGCTAGGAAACAAGTCAGAATACCAGGTATTTCTGAGCCCATGATATTTATGCCTATCTGATATTCTCTATTCGTCACCCAAAAAGTTGAACTCCTATCTATATTTCTAACCTAGGCTGAGAATATAATTTACTGTTTAAAGCTGAATATTGGGGTTCTTGAAAAAATTCCTATCTGGTGGGCCTTAACAATTCATGAATTTGCCATTCAGTTTTAACTCCTCATGTTGACACTGAAGCTATAATAGAATGCATATAGAATCATATGTCATTTTTGTTATAACACAAATTTCAACTTTCTACTCTTCCAAACTGGAGTGCAGCAGCAATTGGATTCTTCCATACAAGGCCTGGGGTTTGAACTCCAGCTTCTTCACTTCCAGCTAAGGGACCTTAACAAATGGGCAGCCTCATTGTACCTCAGTTCTGGCATCTCCAGAATGAGTAGAATCATAGATCTTGCTTCAGGAGGTTGTAGCAATGATTAAATAGCATGATGTATGTGGAATGCTTAGTGCTGTACCTAGTGCATGATAAACATTCAATGAATGTTGATGGTAATTACTATCATTAATATTATTATGTTACTTAGGTTGTGAGTTCACCTAGCCTACCACATATACCATCTCAATTTGGTTTAGACTGGGTATTGGCTCTGTTCATTTCATGAGAGACATAGTTGGATGTGGCATAGGATAAGGTGATTTGGGAATGTTTCAGGATGCATTTCTTTTGAATGTCATGGGGAAGCTTATAAAATTCCTCCATTTCAAGTCTAGCACTCTTTTAGATGCTATCTTTTTTCTTTAGCTGATTTGCTGTCACATGGCAAAAGCTGTACAAGGAGGTAAATCCAAATTATCTGGTTTCCTTTGAGAGCTCCTTTATTGTGCCAAGCAGTGAAAAACATCTGAGTTTAAAAAAAAAAAAATCCATAAATGATACCTTACCAGTGGGCTAAATTCTATCCTTGTTTATATATATATATATATATTACACTTACTAGAATTCGTGCTTTCCAGAAATGCCAGAAATGAAAATATTAAAGTGATTCTTTTTTCATTCCACTGTTTTCATTTTAGTCCTATGGAATGTAGCAATAGCATTTGAAGAAAAGCATGATTTTTTTTTTTTTTTTTTTTTTTGAGATGGAGCATCACTCTTGTTGCCCAGGCTAGAGTGCAATGGCGTGATCTCATCTTACTGCAACCTATGCCTCCCAGGTTTAAGCAATTCTCCTGCCTTAGCTGGGATTACAGGCATGCGCCATCATGCCTGGGTAATTTTTTGTATTTAGTAGAGACAGGGTTTCACCATGTTCGTCAGGCTGGTCTCAAACTCTTGACCTCAGGTGATCCACTCACCTTCGCCTCCCAAAGTGCTGAAATTACAGGCGTGAGCGACAACACCTGGCAAAAAACGTGATTTTTAACTGCTAATGACAATATAAAAATTATATGCTTGGCATTAAAAAGGTAGTAACAATATATCAGACTAATTAAACAATTAAGTGCCTACTATTGCCTTGGATTGGGTGTGGAACTCTAGGATTCTAGTTATGAGTCAGATCTAGATTCTTCCCTGGTACAGTTTAAAACTGACTCAAGATGACTAGCATTACAGCAATTACTATAATGCTAAATCAAAGAAAATTGCCAACAGTCTACCATTTTTGTCCTACAAAATAGCAATTTTATACAGTTCAACCTAGTGCTATATGAAGGATTATATGATGTTGGGGGAGCATATCATGGGGGGCTGCAGGAATAGCTTTCTAGAAGGAATGAAGTTTGGGATGAGTGCAAGCTGGCTAGACAGGGGAATTGGTGAGGGCTGAAATATTGGAACAGCATATGTAAGGGGGAAAGTAACACAAGATGAGGCTGGAGGAGGACCTGGAGTCTCTTTATAGGCCTTACAGACCTTACAAAGGATACAAACTTAGTCTAAGGGCAATGGGAGGAGAGTATAGGGATTTAAGCAGAAGGGTGATAAAACCCTTCTGGTTTTTTTCTTTTTTTTTTTTTTTTTTGAGACGGAGTCTTCCTTTTGTCACCCAGGCTAGAGTGCCTGGCATGATCTTGGCTTACTGCAGCCTCCGCCTCCCGGATTCAAGCAATTCTGTCTCAGCCTCCTGAGTAGCTAGGATTACAGGCGTGTGCCGCCACACCCGGCTAATTTTGTATTTTCAATAGAGAGAGGGTTTTGCCATGTTGACCAGACTGTTCTCGAACTCTTCAGGTGATCTGCCCACCTCGGCCTCCCAAAGTGCTGGGATTACAGGCATGAGCCACCATGCCTGGCCAAATTGTATATTTTTTAAATGGTCCCTTTACCTGCAAGGAGACCTAGATTGATTGTAGCAGGCCTGAGTGGACAGGGAGAAGCAGCTGGGAGTCTACTGTAGAAGTCCAGGCAGGAGCTAATGGTTAGTTTATGAGATGCTTTCAAATGTCGTGCCTTGTGTAATCCTTATAATGGTGATCTTTCAATATACAGGTGACAACCTGAGGCTCAGAAAGTTATGTAGTATGCCATGGTCAAACTGTGCAGGTGGCAAAGCGACAACTAGAACTGTTATTTGACCCTCAACCTGGTGGTCTCCTGGCAGCATTAGGACCCTATGTACTAGCATCCTTGGGTGAGGGCAATTGGTTTATCTTAAGAAAGGTCTGGCCGGGTGTGGTGGCTCATGCCTATAATCCCAGCACTTTGGGAGGCCAAGGCAGGCGGATCACTTGAAGTCAGGAGTTCAGAACCGGCCTGGCCAACATGCTGAAACCCCGCCTCTACTAAAAATACAAAAATTAGCTGGATGTGGTGTGATGCGCACCTGTAATCCCAGCTACTTGGGAGGCTGAGGCAGGAGAATCACTTGAACCCAGGAGGCAGAGGTTGCAGTGAACTGAGATCACACCACTGCACTCTAGCCTAGGCAACAGAGCGAGACTCCGCCTCTTAAAAAAATAAAGGATCTGTTTTTAAGAAATGGAATTCTCATTCCTTGGTGGAGGGTTGTAGTAAGAAAGTTATTTTTAGCCTAGCTTTATGACTCAGAGAAGTAGAACAGGACATGACTTGATATTAGACGGGAGCATCTTTTTCGAAAAAATAAATGTATTAATTTCAAGTGTTTTATGTATGCTATGTGTCATTCCAAAAATGGACTTGAAACAGCTTTCAAAACTACATATGACACGTCAAGACACAAAAAGAAGAGAGGGCAAAAACATCAAGGTAGGCAAACTAAGATGATGCCAGGAGCATCCAATAAATATTTGCCCTCAAGTCCTCCCCTGTGTTGAAGACGAGTCATGAGCAGCTATAAGATTCACATGCCCAGAAACATTAAAACAAACCAGTTGTTCCGTCAGTACAGCTCTTCCTCTTCCTCCTACTGGAATCTACAAACTTCCTCATTTGGTTTTTATAAAGACTCCATGATGGGGTAAGCGATGTCTGTGCAATTTCATAGTACCAGGCTCGGGGGCGGGGGAAGCTAAAATGAATTAACACCGTTAATGTCTGGAGACCAGCTCATTTCTCCAGGAACTGCCCCGCAAATCTTATTACTGTGTTTCCTACCTACTGTGTGACCTTTGGTAAGACAGTTTCCTTCATAGTAAAATCAAAGGTTTGGACTAGAACTAACCTTCTCAAACTGGTTTCTCTGGAGTATCCAATATTGTGTCAGGAGGAATGTGAAGCCACAGGAGAAACATAACTTATAGGTTTTGCTTGAAGATTTTTATGACAAACATTCTGGCCACGCACGGTGGTTCATACCTGTAACCCCAGCACTTTGGGAGGCAGAGGCCAGCAGATCACTTGAGGTTAAGAGTTCAAGACCAACCTGGCCAACATGGCAAAACCCCATCTCTACTAAAAATACAAAATGTCTCATGTAGTTTTGTGCTACATCATAAAAAGGGAAAGAAGGATCACAGATGTGCCTTTTGTGGCTGTTCAAGTAACACAGGACATTTCCCCAAAATAAAACACTGAGGATCAATGTTTGTTTTCAGAAAAGTCTGACTTTCCAGAATAACTACAAACACAATCCATTTCATTCGATCTGCTGGCCTTGGCCTCCCAAAATTAGCCAGGCATGGTGACGTACACCTGTAGTCCCAGCTACTCGGGAGGCTGAGGCAAGAGAATCGCTTAAACCCAGGAGGCAGAGGTTGCAGTGAGCTTAGATCACGCTACTGCGCTCCAGCCTGGGTGACGGAGTGAGACGCCATCTCAAAAAAAAAAAAAAAAAAAATAATGAAATGGATTGTGTTTGGGGTTATTCTGGAAAGTCAGATTTTGCTGGAAACAAACATTGACCCTAAGTGTTTTATTTTGGGGAAATGTCCTGTGTTACTTGAATAGCCATGAAAGGCACATCTGTGATCCTCCTTTCCCTTTTTATGATATAGCACAAAACTACGTGAATCCTGTGTTTCACTTATATATTAATAATCTGCTTTCAATTCATAGAGTTTACATGTTCATTACCTTGATATTACATTTTAAAGGAGACATTTTACCATTATAGAAAGAGTGAAAACTCAAAATTCTGCACAAATAATATATGCCAAGAATGGTGCTTCATAAATATTTTCTCTGTTCTCCACAACGGTCCTGCCAGGAATGATTTCTGCTTTATAGATGTGGAAACTGAGGCTCAGGAAAGTTGAATATACTTGTCTGGATTTACTTAGCTAGTAGATGAGAGATGGAGGAGTCTAAATTTTATTTTATTGTCCAGATGGTGTACAGTTAATTTCAAGACACACTTTCTCGTACTTTGTACATTCGTTTTCATAGTTTTTATCAACCGCTATGATCTTGATTACTAGGTATTATCCAGGATGCAGCATTTCAGGAATTATCTTTCCACACAGTTGGGTAAAGATTATGTGTATTGAAACATAAATCGTTTAACAGCTATTGCTCTATAATTTATTTGAGGGTGTGGCTTTTTTCTTTCAGGAGGTCATTGTTAACAAGATTAAAACTAGATCATGATGAAGTATTATTGCTGTGTTCCCATAAGGTTATGGATCTCACTGAGCACCCAGTCATTCCAATATAAAGATAGTTATGGCAGAATAATTTTGAGCTATAAGTGATATTAAAGGCCATTTAATCCAGAAGGTTTCCAACTGTGCTCTATGGAGTCCTAAAGGTCTTACGGTATCCCCACAGGGACACAATGAATGATGGAACTGGGGGCATCTCCTGACAACATCCTCTACCCATACTTCAACCAGCTTCTGTTTTATTGGTGTTGTTTCTGCAACTGGTTAGATTTTTGGTGGAAAAAAGTGTGCTACAACTAAAACACAAAGAAAAAACAAACACAATGTTTTTTTTTAATGTTGAGAACTATTGATAATCCAACTCCTTTATTATTTTTTTATTTTTATTTTTAGTTATTTAACTTTTTTGAGACAGAGTCTTGCTCTATCGCCCAGGCTGGAGTGCGGTGGCACAATCTCAGCTCACTGCAGCCTCTGCATCCTGGGTTCCAGTGATTCTCCTGTCTCAGCCTCTTGAGTAGCTGGGTTTACAGGCACACACCATTGTGCCCAGCTAATTTTTTGAATTTTTAGTAGTGACAGGATTTCACCATGTTGGCCAGGCTGGTCTTGAACTCTTGACCTCAAGTGATCCACCCACCTTGACATCCCAAAGTGCTGGGATTACAGGCGTGAGCCACCATGCCTGGCCTCCTTTATGATTTTTTTTTCCACGAGAGTAAACTTTGGCTTAGACAGGTGAAATGAACCGGGCATGACAGAGGTAGCGTTAAAACTAGCCTTCTGGTTCCCAGTCTGGTGTTGAAACCACTGTGCCATATTGAATCTTGTATAAGTTATTCGGAGCTTCAGGTGGCTTGATGGGAGCTCTCTGTAGTTTGGAAAATCAGGTAGATTATATTTCCACACATTGAAATAAAAATAAAAGTTTTATGCTTAAGATATATTTTAATTCCTCAACTGAAATATCTTTATCTTGAACTTTAAATTCTTTTCATTTGAATAGTTCCTGCATCATTACTTATTAAAGATTATCCCAAAACACCAAATCATATTTTTCATGGGCCTCTCCATGCAAAGAACATCCTCAAAAGAATCTTGACTCTGCTGGGCACAGTGACTCACGCCTGTAATCCCAGCACTTTGGGAGACTGAGGCGGATGGATCACTTGAGGTCAGGAGTTTGAGACCAGCCTTGCCAACATGATGAAACCCCAGCTCTACTAAAAAATACAAAAATTAGCCAGGCGTGGTGGTGGGCACCTGTAATCTCAGCTACTCAGGCAGCTGAGGCAGGAGAATCACTTGAACTCAGGAGGTGGAGTTTGCAATGAGCCGAGACTATGTGACTGCACACCAGCCTGGGCGACAGAGCAAAACTCCATCTCAAAAAAAAAAAAAAAAAAAAAAAAAAGAGTCTGAAGTCTACATTTTAGGGCAGAATAGTAAGTCTCTTTCATACCAACTCTGATTGGTAGTGGGTAAGTGGAGTACTTGCTTCAGTGGTTTTGGGAACCCTCTCTGGACCCTGCAGGAATAGTTTGAAGATCTATTAGTGATGTGAAGCATAAGCCCCCAAATTGGCTGGGAGGTCCATGAGCTAGATATGATCATTTCTCTAAAGGATACTACCTCTTCTTTTTGTGAGTCTATAAGCGTAAAGTATAGGCTACATCTGTATTCCTTCTTAAACATTATGTGCCTCTTGAAGTCATGCACACTCTGAAGAAGGCAGAGAGAAAAACACAAATGGAGGAAATTGGTCATTTTCTTATTATTACTGTTCCTTGTTTCTTTAAGAATCAGATAAGCAGTTGCACTTCTTGGTTTGTAGAGAACATGATAATTAGAGTAATGGTATTTCATTTTTTGAAGAAAATAGCCCCACAATTTCTAACCATTATGCTTTGGAACTACAAGAGGATCTGTCCCCCCAATTTCTAATGCACATATGAAAATTATATTGAAATAGAAAATATTTCTAACCATTTCTTTTTTAACCCTTAGGATTTGCCTTAAAGGACACGCCAAAAATTGAACAGAGAAATCCCAAGGAAGCTGCCTGAATTTGCCTGTATACTCTCGTTCTGCATCTTATAAAGGACCAGACAAATCACATTCGTGGTTTTGGTGAGTGTACTTCCTCTGGTCCTTTTCCTTTCCACTTCAGCAAGAACATAAGTTTTCATTCCTATCAACCAAGATACCTGCTGCTTGGACAATGTGTAACTGTTTGTGTTCATGTGGCAACGTTAGTGGAATATAGAACATGATAAGTCATCTGCAACCCACAATATAAACCTTTATGTCTTCGTGCACTTTACATCTTTGTGACTTAAGAGACAAGATATCACTATGTGTTGCTTATAAATCTGCCTCTTAACCTCCCAAAAAAGAGGTCAACTTTCTTTCTTTCTTTCTTTCTTTCTTTCTTTCGAGACAGTCTCACTCTGTTACCCAGGCTGGAGTGCATTGGCGTGATCTCAGCTCACTGCAGCCTCCACCTCCTAGGTTCAATCAATTCTCGTGACTTAGCCTCCTGAGTAGCTGGGATTACAGGTGCGTACCACCACACCTGGCTAATTTTTATATTTTTATTAGAGACCGAGTTTTACCATGTTGGCCAGGCTGGTTCTCAAACTGCTGGCCTCAAGAGATTCACCTGCCTCAGCCTCCCAAACTGCTGGGATTACAGACATGAGGCACAGCACCCAGCAGTCAACTATGTTTCAGTCAGACTGTATTTTGATTGTGTGACACGAGGAAGGGTTCTTTGGTACAAACTAGACTAGGATTCGTGTGATAATATCTTGCGTTTTTTTAATCAATCCTCATACTTTCTCTAAGTTTCTGTTTCCTCACCTGTCATATAAGGTAAAAATAACTGTCATCCCAATTCATGACAGTCCAAAGAAAGACAACATATGTAAAAGCACTTTGACAACCATTTAATCATCTCCAAGTAGGACTGAGCCCAGTAGGCAGAGGTTGCTGTTAGCCAAGATCTTTTTTTTTCTTTTTTCTTTCTTCTTTTTTTTTTTTTTTAAAGAGACGGAGTCTCACTCTGTCACCCAGGCTAGAGTGCAGTGTCACGATCTCGGCTCACTGCAACCTTCGCCTCCCGGGTTCAAGCAATTCTCCTGCCTCAGCCTCCTGAGTAGCTGGGATTATAGGTGCGTGCCACCACACCCGGCTAATTTTCATGCCAAGGTAATTTTTTTTGTATTTTTAGTACAGACGGGGTTTCACTGTGTTGCCCAGGATGGTCTTGAACTCCTGAGCTCAGCCAATCCGCCCGCCTCGGCCTCCCATGTGCTAGAATTACAGGCATGAGCCATCATGCCCTGCTGAGCCGAGATCTTTCTGTGGATCTAGTGAGTGAGATTATTCTATGGGCGATAATCCCCTGTGTGCTAGGAAGGGAAGGTAAGAGAAAGACTAGCCTCACCCTGACCTTGGATCCCAGCCCTCACACAGCTCCAGAAGGTGGAGGCAGTAGATACCGGTGTGTCAGGGAGGGGCTGCTGGCTACACTGATGTGCCCAGCAATCTCTGTGAGAGAAAATAGGTACCTTGTCTTCATGTCCCCTAGGCTGGGTTTTGGATTTAGTCCATTGAATTCAGGGACTCAGAGAGCTAAATATTTTTAATTGTAATTTTTTTCTTCTTATAAAAGTATACTAATGGAAGGAAATCTGGAAATTATAGAAAAATGTAACAAAATCTACCTATAATCCCACAATCCAAATATAACCAGAATTAACATGGTATATTTACTCTGATTTTGTCTGTTTAATTTTCACATACAGTAGTCAGCCCCCATCTGCAGTTTCACTTTCCTTGGTTTCAGTTACCTGTGGTCAACTGTTTTCCAAAAATAGAGGCATACAGTATGATATTTTGAGAGAGAGAGAGAGAGACCACACTCACATAACTTTATTATTAGAGTATTGCTATAATTGTTATATTTTATTATTGTTGTTGTTAATCTCTTACTGTGCCTAATTTATAAATTAAACTTAATCATAGGTGTGTATTATATATGTAAATATGTATAGGAAAAAACAGTTTATATAGGGTTCAGTACTATCAGAGGTTTCAGGGATCCACTGGGGGTCTTGGAGCAGGTCCCCCTCAGATGAGGAGGAACTACCACATATCTTTAAATATTATTTAGCAAAGTTAAAATAGCTGAGAATATTAAACAGGTACTCTAAGCTGTGGCTATGCCACAATTTATTGACCATTTTTATACCATTGAATATTTGTGTTTATTACATGTAAATATAAACTATTATGTTCATTGCATTGTGTTATGAATAGCACTGCAGTAAACATATTCGAATGTAAATCTTTTCTTGGGTATTTGATTATACATGTCTATAAATGGAATCACTGGGCTAATGAGAATTGACTACTTAATGAACACTGTAAAGCTCTTGATATTGTCTAACTGCTTCAGAAACATTTTATCCACCTTCCCAACTATCTCCACGCATCATATATGACAATGTGCATTTCACAGGGCATATGTAAAAACTGTGTATTACCAATTTAAGATTTAAAACCAGAAATACTTTTATAGAGACTCAAAAAATACTTAGGTTGGTGCAAAAGTAATTGCAGTTTTTGCCATTAAATGTAACTATAAAAACTGCAATCACTTTTGCACCAACCTAATAAAAGCCTATTCCCTCCCCTTTACCTACCCCACCTCTAGCCAATATCAGGTCTCTAAAGTAGAAGACAGTGTCCCAGATCTGTTATTACTTATCAACCTCAGTCTCTCACGTCTCTCTATGGGAAAAAGATATGTGAGGCCTACATTTATTCACTGAGTATTTATTATTACGACTTATGTTCATTTCTTGCTCTGTGCATCAGGAGAAGCTGCTGGTTCATGTGGCACTTCTGTTTATTATGATTATATTTTTGAAGCACCACCATACTTTTTCTCACAGGAGCTGCACCATTGTACATTCCCACCAGCAACACACAAGGGTTCCAGTTTCTCCACATTCTCAGCAACACTCGTGGTTTTGTTTTTTGATAATTGCCATCACAGTGAGTGTGAAGCGATATATCGTGGTGGCTTTGATTTGCATTTCCCTAATGATGAATGATGTTGAGCAACTTCTTATGTCCTTATGAGGCATCTGTGTGTCTTCTTTCTTTATTTTTTCAAGGGTCTTTGCAGATATATAATGTATATCTTTGCAGATATATAATATATATCTTCTTTGGAAAAATATCTATTCAACTTTTTTGACCATTTTTAAATTAGCTTGTTTGCTTTTTGTTATTCAGTTGTAGTTCTTTATATGTTCTGAATATCAGTTCCTCATCAGACATGATTTGCACATATTTTCTCCTACACTGTGGGTTGCCTTTTCACTCTCTTGACTGTCCTTTGGTGCACAAAAGTTATTAATTTTGATGAAGTTTACTTTATCTATTTTTTTCTTTTGTTGCTGTGCTTTTGGGGTTGTCCAAAAAATCATTGGCAAATCCAATATCATGAAACTTCGCCCCTGTATTTTCTTCTAAGTTTTATAGTTTTAGCTCTTACATTTAGGTCTTTGATCTATTTGAGTTTATTTTTGAATATAATGTAAGGTAAGGGCCAGGATTTTTTTAAAGATGTACTTTTGATTCCCACCAAATCTCGGTGAAAGCCTGTGTCAGGCAGTTAAGAAAATGACACAAATATTCAAGCCAACATTTGTTCTGAATGATTTTTCTTCCTCGTATAGGCTTAGGTGGTTTCCCAACAGACAGGTGAAAGAAAGCGTTTGGGGAACTGATGGCTCATGTAACTAGGATACAGCAGTGAGGTGGCAGTTGGGCTCAGCAAGTGTTTTGTTGTAAATATGCTTGAAGAAATCCCCAAAAAGAGAACAGCAGGAGTAGATAGTGGCTTAGGCTAGAAAAAACATGCATGTTGGTGTTATGTAGGTACATATATTTGCAGCAGAGGGAAGGAGAGAGGACACTGTTGTTGGGAACTGTGGGTTATAGAAGATAAAAACATCTTTTATACAAAAACAAATTTCTTTTCATGCTGCTTCAGAGAAAATCTAAATTAGCTACAATTACGTGCTAACTATGTTTCCAAAACAGTTGTCCTAGCTCTGTTTTATTGTGGACAGAACCTAGCTGCACTTAACAAAATGTGAAGTCTGTCTGGACTTCCCTTGGAGAAGACTGAAAAGGACCAAGAATCCCCAGTCCGTGTAAGCTGCCTTGCCTAGCTTCAAATATCTGCACTGGACTGGCTGCTCTCTGACGGGCCTGGAGATGACAGTAGTGCCATGCTAATGCAACTCAGGGTCTCAGGGGTCTCCCCACATGAACAAGATTCTCTATTAGGCTCTCATCATTGGAATGCTTGACATTGGCAGTTGGCTGTCTAAATTCCAAATAAATTAATGTTAAATCCTTTTTTTTTTTTGAGATGGAGTTTCGCTCTTGTTGCCCAGGCTGGAGTGCAATGGCATGATCTCGGCTCACTGCAACCTCCACTTCCTGGGTTCAAGAGATTCTCCTGCTCCAGCCTCCCGAATAGTTGGGATAACAGGTGCCTGCCACCATGCCTGACTAACTTTTGTATTTTTTTTTTAGTAGACATGGGGTTTCTCCATGTTGGCCATGCTGGTCTCGAACTCCTGACCTCAGGTGATCCACCCATCTCGGCCTCCCAAAGTGCTGGGATTACAGGCATGAGCCGCTGCGCCCAGCCTGTTAAATCTTTTAAAACTCTGACTTCAAAATCTATGAGAAACAAACTGGAGTCCAGCCCATCCCTGTTTTGGTTTTCACAGGGACTGGTTTAGGTCCTCAGCAGCGTGGGCTGCTGTAGGTCCTCATTTTCTCTTTGCCATAAAAAGGGATTTGGGAAAGAGGAAATAACTAAGCCAATTACATTTTCTGATGCAGGATGGGATAAGATGGGCCATGCTTTCGGAAAAAAACAATTTGCAAGACTGGTATACTATATTTCCCTTCAAGCATTAAAGTCATTTCACACTTTATGAACTCGAAGAATATCCAGTATTTCCCTGTGAGCCTGGGAATAAATGATTAGGTCAAATCAGAGTGTTTTTACTGATGTATTAGTTTTTTAACTGAAATATTAACTCCAAGTGCACTCAGTGAAAGTACAGAGTACGCGAGACATGAATAGCAATTAAACGCCAACAATCGTTCCAGGAGTTTAGTAGACCTGGGAAATCATAAATTTCCTGACACCTGAATTTCTCATTTTAAATACTTTAGGTTCAGTAAAATTCTAGATATGTATTGTATTTTCTGTTCATTTCCATTCTTCATTTAAGTGCATGTTTCTTGAGTTTCTTTAATTAATATAGTTGTGCTTTCTATGTAAATTTGTAAGAATTTCCAACTGACTCTAACTGCCTAGTTTAATTATAGAGACTGGGAAAACTGGTTCTCCTTCCCTCCCTCTTCCTTCTTCTTTTAATAAGTATCTTTTTTTTTTTTTTTTTTTGAGACAGAGTCTTACTCTGTCACTCAAGCTGGAGTGCAGTGGTACGATCTTGGCTCACTGCAACCCCTGCCTCCGGGGTTCAAGAGATTCTCCTGCCTCAGCCTCCCAAGTAGCTGGGACCACTGGCACCTGCCACCATGCCTGACTAACTTTTGTATTTTTAGTAGAGATGGGGTTTTGCCATGTGGACCAGGCTGGTCTTGGACTCCTGACCTCAGGTGACCCACCCACCTCAGCCTCTCTGGAGTGCAGTGGCACAATCTCAGCTCACTGCAACCTTCACCTTTCAGGTTCAAGCAATTCTCCTGCCTCAGCCTCCCAAGTGGCTGGGATTACAGGCGTGAGCCACCACACCCGGTCTATTCCCATTTTCCAGTTGAGAGAACTGAAGCTTGGGAGAGTAAGTCACCCACCTGAAGTCACACAGTTAATAAATGGGATTGAACTCAAGCAGTTGAGCTCTGGCATGCACGAGCTTGAGCTCAAGCACTGTAATAAGCAGCCTCTCAAAATACCTTCAAATAAAAGAGTGAGTAAAAACTGCCTTCATGGGCAGGCCCCATTTATGTGCCTATTTCCTTGTGGCATAAAATCTCTACCAAATTCCTGAGACAGTATAGCAGAAGCTAAGCATATCAGCTAAGGCCAAAGAAAAAAAAAAAAAAAATGATGGAAATTTTATAGCTCCCTGGCCAGTACCTGCTTTACCAAGACGGCTCTAGGGATATTAACATTGGCATTCAATATAGTCCATTAGGGGTTGGTGTGGCTTTTCCATGTGACATTCCTGATGCCTGGGCATGTGTTAGAAATGCCAGCTCCTGGCTGGGCTTGGTGGCTCAGGCCTGTAATCCCAGCACTTTGGGAGGCCGAGGCGGGCAGATCACCTGAGGTCAGGAGTTTGAGACCAGCCTGACCAACATGGAGAAACCCCATCTCCACTAAAAATACAAAATTAACTGGGGGTGGTGGCGCATGCCTGTAATCCCCGCTACTCAGGAGGCTGAGGCAGGAGAATGGCTTGAACCCAGGAGGCGGGGGCTTCGGTGAGCCAAGATCACGCCATTACACTATTGCACACCAGCCTTAGCAACAAGAGTGAAACTCTGTCTCGAATGAAGGAGGGAGGGAGGGAGGGAGGAAGGGAGGGAGGAAGGAAGGCAGGCAGGCAGGCAGGCAGGTAGGCAGGCAGGCCAGCTCCTATACCAAAGCTGGCCTATTTGTTCTTGATGGCCTCCTTTTGGCCATGCAGAAATACCACCACATAGTACCTGGGTATGACTATTTGTACCCAATTCTATATACAGGTAAACCACAAAAAAATTTTAAAATTATTTTTATTATTCTTTTTTTTTTAGAGACAGGGTCTTGCTCTGTTGCCCAGGCTGTAGTGCAGGGGCACAATCATAGCTCAATGCAGCCTTGAACTCCTAGGCTCAAGCAATGCTCCCACCTCCCAGTAGTTGGGATTTCAAGCATGCACCCCCATGCACAGCTGTACCACAAAACTTATGTAAATAGATACATGAAAAAAATGTCCAAAGCAATTTGGTGGATGTTACATATAAAAGGAAAACTTTTTGTAGCTTTGTCCTACCATGTTTCTTACAAAAGACAGTGCACATTCGTTCATTCTTCTATCCGTTCATTCTTTTATTCAAACATTCATTCAGTGCCAGGCACTGGGGATAAAATAAGCACCGCTGCCTTTGAAATGCTTCCATTATAGCTAATAAAATAAGGTATAAACACTATTGTTTTAACTTTTCTAAGACATTTCAAACAATGCATAAAGAAGTGGAAAGAGCCTTTAATATCTAAAATCACTTCATAATAACACTTTTCTGTGTTAAAGGACCTGTCTCAGATGGTCTCATTTCTAATAGAGTTCTTTGAAAAGACTTAGAAACAAACAAAATTGATAAAAGAGCCCACAATATTCACAAATACCACAGGATGACGCAGGTTCCTACTCATATCAATGAACTCATGGTGCTTACTTTTCCAAATTTTTAAAGTAAATAAGCCATTGGGTATTAGAGTTTAACCTTAGCCATATGTTTGCAGAAGGACCTGTTTTTTAAGCTATCTTTTTTTTTGTTTTTCACTATGTACCCAAAAAAGAAAGAAAAGAAAAGGGGAAAAAAATCCCAAATATCACCAGAGTTAGAAAGGTGGAACAACATTGAAACAATGCAATGAATAAAAAGAACATGTATTTTCTGGATTAAAGTTACATTTAATGCATTTTGTCTTTAAGTTATCCCTCACCAGAAAGCTCACTTCCTTTTTTATGTTTTCTCATAAACAGCCTACTGTGGTCATATTGCCATAAATATAGTTGATTTTGAAAATATTTTTAGCTTCCAAAATACCCTACTTCAACTTAAACATTTATAGAAGAAAGTGTTTTAACTCATGACTTTTTCAATGTTGAGGGTATTTCTGGGCGAATACTATTCTACTATAATTATTGCCTTGAGATAGCTGGTCAATGAACATGACATCAACATAACCAGGATATGTTTTCTTCTGTGATAGCAGATATTGTTTCCTAGTTGCAACTGAAATGACTAATGTTAACCAAATAAAAGCAGAAGGTCACACCTAAAACTAAAGCTAATGTTTGACTATGTCAGTCTGTTTCAGAGCCTTTGTTTCAGGACAGGCAATCTGTCATTTGTTTTACAAAAAAACCTGTGTTATTTTTGTATACTACTATTTGACATACCACCAGAAGGTGCATATTGTACATGTATTCATGTACAATATAAGACAGTAATAACAGACCATACTGTTACTATATAACTACTACTGGCAAACTACTAATATCATTTGAAATTAGGAAGAAAAGACTAGCATTCACACACCATTATAATGACTGTAAGTTTATGTTTGGGAACATTCACTTTCATTTTATTTTATTTTGTTTATTTAATTTTATTTGCTTTAATAGAGGTGGGGTCTCACTATGTTGCCCAGATTGGTCTCAAACTCCTCGGCCTCCCAAAGTGCTAGGACACCACACCCAGCAAAAAGTTCACTTTCTAAATCTGTTTGGGCATAAATTTAAGAAAAAATTTTTTAACTCAATCCCCAATGTAATAGTAAAATTTAAGAAATTTAACAAATGAAAACTAAATACCCTTGGCTGGGCCCAGTGACTCATGCCTGTAATCCCAGCACTTTGGGAAGCCAAGGCCAGTGGATCACTTGAGGTTAGGAGTTCAAGACCAGCCTGGCCAGCATAGTGAAACCCTGTCTCTACTAAAAATACAAAAAAAAATTAGCTGGGTGTTGGGGTGTGCACCTGTAATCCCAGGCTGAGGCACGAAAATCACTTGAACCTGGGAGGCGGAGGTTGCAGTGAGCCAAGATTGTGTCACTACATTCCACCTTGAGTAACAGCCTTAAAATGCCTTTTTTTTTTTTTTTTTTTTTTGAGACAGAGTCTCACTCTGTCACCCAGGCTGGAGTGCAATGGCACTATCTCAGCTCACCGCAACCTCCGCCTCCTGGGTTCAAACGATTCTCCCTGCCTCAGCCTCACGAGTAGCTAGGATCATAGGTGCTGGGCCACCATGCCTGGCTAATTGTTGTATTTTTTAATAGAGACGGGAGTTCACCATGTTGGCCAGGCTGGTCTTGAACTCCTGATCTCAGGTGATCCGCCCCACTCGGCCTCCAAAAGTGCTGAGATTACAGGCGTGAGCTACCATGCCCGGCCCCCACAAATTTTAAAATTTTCAAAAAATTCTGTCTTTTATATTTGGACTCTCTGGGTTTGGTTTGGTTGTATATATAAAACAACTCTACTGCCAAAAATAAGTCAAACTATAAAGTATCACCTCAAAGATAAGGCATCTTTATAAAATTACAATCACAAATTTGCCTTATCTAATTGTGATTTTGAAGGAAGCACAGGATCACCCTCCTTCTCAGTTTCTCCATCAAGAAAATGAGGCTGGCCGGGCGCGGTGGCTCAAGCCTGTAATCCCAGCACTTTGGGAGGCCGAGACGGGTGGATCACGAGGTCAGGAGATCGAGACCATCCTGGCTAACACGGTGAAACCCCGTCTCTACTAAAAAATACAAAAAACTAGCCGGGCGAAGTGGCGGGCGCCTGTGGTCCCAGCTACTCGGGAGGCTGAGGCAGGAGAATGGCGTGAACCCGGGAGGCGGAGCTTGCAGTGAGCTGAGATCCGGCCATCGCACTCCAGCCTGGGCGATAGAGCCAGACTCAGTCTCAAAAAAAAAAAAAAAAAAAAAAAAAAAAAGAAAATGAGGCTGGCCGGGCGTGTTGGCACACGCCTTTAATTTCCAGCACTTTGGGAGGCCGAGGCAGGAGGATTGCTTGAGCCCAGGAGTTTGAGAACAGCTTGGGCAATGTGGTGAGACCTCATCTCTACAAAAAAATAAAAAATTAGCCAGGCGTGGTGGTGAGGACCTGTAGTCCCAGCAACTAGAGAGGCTGAGGTGGGAGGATCCCTTGAGCCTGAGAGGTCAAGGTAGGAGGACTGCTTGAGCCTGAGAAGTTGAGGCTGCAGTGAGCTGTGACCATGCCACTGCACCCCAGCCTGGGTGACAGAGCCCTTGTCTCAAAACAAAAAAAAAAGAAAAGAAAAAAAAGAAAATGGGACTAATACTTTTGTATAGTATTGTTGGTAGATATAGATATATAAGAATAGTATGTACAGGAAATGTATATCTATAAATTCTCAGTAACTTGAATCATATTCTTAACACAGGAAATTTCTTATCTTAAAAAACACTATTATGAATTTTTTGCAATTAAAGATGACTTTTATAATTAAAAAGTAATCATGTATCAAACTACCAGTTCATATATTCAACTTCTGGCACAAAGTTTTTCTAAGAATATTATGCCCAGGGATCTCTCTTAAACCTGCTTCAGTAATGGTAATATTTTAATTTTAACATGGCATAGGACACCATAATTAGTTAACAGACAATATTTAGGGCCTACTACATTCAGTGGGTAGGCACAAAGCTCCCATGCAGGAATACTAAGTAGTGATAAAAAGAACATAATACTTACATAATTGGACAAATACAAAAGAGAACATAGTAGTAAGCCATTATAACTACATATTTCACATGTACAGTGTCTTAAAACACTTTCTCAAGTAAATGTAGAAGGTAATATCTGTGTAAATGCCCTTTCAGTTTGTCCATAAACATTTGGGAGCGAATCCCCTCAGGTTCTTTACATTTTAATTTTAAAAAGTATCTTGCCAGGCAGATAATTTGCGAAACACTGTGACTATACAGTTGTCTACAAAAAGAAGATCCTTGAAAAACATGTACTCTTGACCGGCTGAAATAATAACAAAGGGCCTTGAGCATTTACTGTAGCCAGGTATTTTTTCTTTTTTGTTTGTCTGTTACGAGGCAGGGTTACCCTCTGTTGCTCAGACTGGGGTGCAGTGATGCAATCACAGCTCATTGCAGCCTGGACCTCCTAGGCTCAAGTGATCCTCCCACCTCAGCCTCCTGAGTAGCTGGAACCACCACACCTGGCTAATTTTTGTATTTTTTGTAGAGACAGGGTCTCACTATGTTGCCCAGACTGGTCTGGAACTCCTGAGCTCAAGCGAGCTTCCCACCTCAGCCTCCCAAAGTGTGGGATTATAGGCTTGAGCCACCACACCCAACCAGCCAGGTGCTTTTAATCCTCCCAACATTGTTAATGATAATATGATCACCATTTTATAGATGGTGAAGCTGAGGCTGAAGGAGAGAAAGCGACTTGTGTGATGGCATTTGTTTTTCAAGTGGTACAGTCAAGATAGGAAGCGAGGCAGTCTGGCTCCAGAGCCTGGGCGTGGAACTGCCTCATCACAGTCCCATGGTCTCACTTATACGTTGCGATTATGTGAATTCTAGTCCTTCAACATTTCTATTTAAGAATTTAATTCCATAGGTTTTTAAGTCTAAAAACATTGTTTGAACATGTTAACTCCTTTTCAAAGAGCCAGAAATAGGCTATGGGACAGTTTGCAGAACTCTTTAAAAGCTTAGAAGCTTTGGTGGGGAGGGTGAAGAGGGGAAGCAATGGGGATGGTAGAAAGTAATGATTTCCCAACAACTTTACCATGTGTCTGTACTGGAAATTCCTTCCACTCTATCAGCCAATGTCCATTTCTCACCTATCGTGGTCTTACCCTGTTAACACTGGCTATTGCTAAACCTGCTATGAGTAAGTAAGTAGCAAAGAATGAGTATCATGGTAGAAAGAGCTTTGACTTTGTCATCAGATTGACCTACATTTCAATTCTGTAAGCTCGGTCAAGTTGACACCCTCAATCTCCTGATCTTTAAAATGGGGCAGTATGGCCAGGAGCACTTTGGGAGGCTGAGGTGGGCAGATCACCTGAGGTCAGGAGGTCAAGACCAGCCTGGCCAACATGGCAAAAGCCTGTCTGTACTAAAGACACAAAAAAATTACCTGGGCATGGTGGCACTCATCTATAGTCCCAGGTACTTGAGAGGCTGAGACAGGATTCACTTGAACCCAGGAGGCAGAGATTGCAGTGAGCTGACTCTGTCGTCCAGTGTGCACTCCAGTCTGGGCGACAGAGTGAGACTCTGTCTCAAAAAATAAATAAATGAATAAAAATAAGTAAATAATAAAAAAATAAAAAGGGGGCAGTAATCGCTAACACTGATCACACCGTTACTTAGCTTCATTCTAAGCCCTTGGCTACCTAATTTATTCCTCACAGTGATGCTTTGAGATAGTGATAATTATCACTATTCTCATTTTGCAGGTGAGGATAATGATGAATCAGGATTTTAAATAGTTAGTTTACCAATGTGTCACCCAGCTACACAGCTGAAGAACTGGGGCTCGAACCCAGGAAATCTGACTTTACAGCAGAGGTCGGCAAATGTTTGCAGTAAAGGTCCAGACAGTAAACAGTTTAGGTTTCATAGGCTCTATCGCCTCTGCTGCTACTTAACTCAACTCTGCCATTGTCCCCATAAATGCAGCCATAGACTATATGTAAACAAATGGCCGTGGTTATGTGCCAATAAAACTTTATGAAAACAGCCAGGGGGTCAAATGTGCAGGTCTCCAGCAGGCGTCTACCCCGTACTCTAGAGCCCACATTTAAAATTTCCACCCATAGAAATGTCATGAGAAATCAAATTACACATACGCGTTCAAAAAAAATAGTTCATTATCATTAACTTGGGAGTTTTAAAACCATACATTAAGGAAACTCTTGGAGAGATTCTTTTTAAAAAAAAAAATTGACCTCTGAGAGCACAGAACAAGAGAGATTATTTCTAATTCATCTCCTTCCCTGTGGGGAGGATTGCATTTAAGCTGGCTATTCTCTTTTAGCGCTGCTCTGTTCTTAGCACATAAGTGAAATACACTCTCCAGCCACTTTTCCAGAAATACTAGACAGGGGGTGGGACAGTATCCTCCTCTGAAATCCTCTCTTGGTGCTAACTGGTGGCAGTCAGCAGAAGGTCTCACTCATAAAGATGTTCAATAAAATGGAGTTCATCTTCATCACCTTAATCAATTCTTTAACATCATTGTGTATTACATTGGCAGTAATATGGCATATGAAAACATAATTAGTTCTAAGTATAAGAGGATAAGTAGAACTTCTACTGCTTCATAATTTCCATCGGTCTCTAAATATAATTAAACAAGAAATGTGCAGATTTTCAATCCTCAGCTACCTGTGATAGCTGGCTCATTCCCTGAAGTCTGTTTTGGCCCACCGTCCATCCTTGCTTGTGCACTTTACTAAGCCACTGTCTTCATTTTGACACTCAATCAATGTTTGTTGAAGGAAGGTTTGTGACCACCTAGGGCTGAACAATCTTACATGATTTTTTATGTTCCCTCCCACCCCACTGCCATTGTTTCTAGCATGATGCCTTGTACAAAAATAAGTAATCTTTAAATATTTATCGCTATTGATAATGCTATTAAGAAGGAAATCGGCTGGGTGCGATGGCTCAAGCCTGTAATCCCAGCACTTTGGGAGGCCGAGGCGGGCAGATCACGAGGTTAGGAGCTCAAGACCAGTCTGGCCAACATGGTGAAATCCTGTCTCTAAAAATACAAAAATTAGCTGGGCACACTGGTGCGCTCCTGTAGTCCCAGCTACTCAGGAAGCTGAGGCAGGAGAATCCCTTGAACCTGCGAAGCAGAGTTTGCAGTGAGCCGAGATTGAGCCACTGCACTCCAGTCTGGGCGACAGAGTGAGATTCCGTCTCAAAAAAATAAAATAAAGAAAGAAAGAAAGAAGGAAATCACAGTCCATTTAATTATTTGACAAATATTTGTTGTCTTTTAAGTGCCAAGCTTTGAGGAGTTTATGATAACCAAGAAGAGACATAAATTCTGCTCTCTCAGAGTTTATGTTCTAGTTGTAGAAAAAAGGCTAAAAGAAAAAAAAAAACTGCAGTCGTGGTATGTATTATGAAAAGGCAGATGTTTATAATAGATAGTGGATTTGACCTGGCAGACACTAGACTAAGGTTGACAAGATACAGAACTTCAGGTTTATCTCGTGCTTTTAATTCCTGAGTTTTTGGTCTCTTGTCCCCTTATAAACACTACTGAGGCCTCCTGCTTGCTTAGCAGAATAGTTCATAAACAAATTTATAAAATCGTTTCTATTCCTCAGAATGAAACGCCTGGTGCAAGAGCTACTCATTCTTTCACTGAGGACTCAGCCGGAACTTCCTAGTCATGGCTAAAGCTTTGTGGCTGTCCACTGTCTACCATAGAAAGCGAGAGACTTAGACCCTTCACAGTCTGGTTTTATTTTCTTTTTGAGCCTCATCTTATGCCCCATATCCACCTCCTACATTTCAGCTATTCGAGACTATTCCAGCATTTTTGCAAATGCCCACCTTTGCTCATAATGTTCCCTCTGCTCTGTCTCTTCCCCTTTCTTCTTTTTTTTGATGGAGTCTCGCTCTGTTGCCCAGACTGGAGTGCAGTGGCATGATCTCAGCTCACTGCAGGCTCTACCTCCCGGGTTCAAGCAATTCTCCTGCCTCAGCTTCCCAAGTAGCTGAGATTACAGGCACATGCCACCACACCTGGTTAATTTTTGTATTTTTAGTAGAGACAGGTTTTGCCATGTTGCCCAGGCTGGTCTCGAACTCCTGACCTCAGGCAATCTGCCTGCTTTGGCCTCCCAAAGTGCTGGGATTACAGGCATGAGCTACTGTTCCTGACCTCCCCTTCCTTCTTCATCTACCCTTGCTAAACTGTGAACTCCAAGAACACGCAGTGGCCACCACTATATCTCCAAGCATCTAGTACAGCCTCACATGCAGCCAGTGCTCAATTAGTGTCTGAATGAGCAAGTGAATGAATCAATTCACATGCAAATATTGTTTAATCATTTATTCTACCACATCATTGCCTTTTGCCTATAGACCTGTACAGATGTTGACTTTAGTACCAGTGAATTGACTGTATCCCAGAAGCCCATTTTCAGTGATTGTTCATAGCGTGTCTTTAAAAAAAAAAAAGTGTAAATTTTAAGTGAGGGTTATTGCATTGTTGAAGAAACCAGTAACGACATTTGAAAATAGCCCAAGTCTTAAAAACCAGATTGTCAGCAGTTCTCATGTGTCCATGTAGCAGTGGGGTCTGAATTTAAATGAGACAGTTGGATACTTTAGACTGATTTCAGCAGTGATGTTTGTATGACCCAGGCCTGTCAGTTTGCTGTGATGACAAGTCAATTAGACAACAGAACCAGTCTTACAAGCCTTTATGGTAGTTGTTGTTTTGTTTGAAAATTAAATTGATAGTGTTTCAACCAAATTAAGTAAGTATTATGGTATCACAGAGACACTTACCTCAAACCCTTGAAAAATGTTGCACATTTCTCAGTCTTGATAGCCTTGACTTTTTTTTTTTTTTTTTTTTAGTAGCAACTGGGTCTTGCCATGTTGCCCAGGCTGCTCTCGAACTCCTGGGCTCTAGCGATCCTCCCGCCTCAACCTCACAAAATGCTGGGATTACAGGTGTGAGCCACTGTGCCCGGCCAGCCTTGACTATTCATAAGAGCCAGATCAAGACACCAGGCCCATGTTGAGGGAGGGCTGTAGAAAATAACAACTTATTCTCTATTTTAAAAGTACCTACCAGGCCGGGCGCGGTGGCTCAAGCCTGTAATCCCAGCACTTTGGGAGGCCGAGACGGGTGGATCACAAGGTCAGGAGATCGAGACCATCCTGGCTAACACGGTGAAACCCCGTCTCTACTAAAAAATACAAAAAACTAGCCGGGCGAGGTTGCGGGCGCCTGTAGTCCCAGCTACTCGGGAGGCTGAGGCAGGAGAATGGCGTGAACCCGGGAGGCAGAGCTTGCAGTGAGCTGAGATCGCGCCACTGCACTCCAGCCTGGGCAACCGAGCGAGACTCCGTCTCAAAAAATAAATAAATAAATAAATAAATAAAATAAAAAGTACCTACCATGTGTGCCAGTATATAATCATATTACACAACTCCAAGATAGACTCCACCCATAATTCTCAACAGAAAGCAATTTTGTTTGTACCCCCTGCCCCCAAATTTGCAATGTCTGGAGACATTTCTGGTTGTCACAACATTGTGGAGGTGGGGGCGCTTTTGCGTCTAGTGGGTGGAGGACAGGGATGTTATGAAACATCCTAAAATGCACAAGACAGCCCCCCATAACATAGAATTATCACAAATATCAATAGGGCTGAGGTTTGAAAACCTTGGGTTAGAGAACACCTGTATTCCCTGTGCAGCTCAAATTCTGGGATTTTATGAAACTAGATAATATATGTGAAATAAATTTTTTTCGGGGAGGGGAAGACAGAGTCACCCAGGCTCGAGTGCAGTGGTGCGATCTTGGCTCACTGCAACCTCTGCCTCCCAGGTTCAAGCAATTCTCCTGCCTCAGCCTCCCAAGTAACTGGGACTACAGGTGCATACCACCACGCCTGGCTAAGTTTTGTACTTTTTTTTTTTTTTTCAGTAGAGACAGAGTTTCACCGTGTTGGCCAGGCTGGTCTTGAACTCCTGAACTCAGGTGATCTGCCCGCGTCAGCCTCCCAAAGTGCTGGAATTATAGGCGTGAGCCAGCTTGCCCAGCCTGAAAGAATTTTATAAATTGCAAAACACTATATGAATTCAAGCTAGTGTTAAATGATAGAAGCCACTGTGGCTTCTCCTTCCTTTTCCTTTCTGGTATCTGTCAGTCGACCTTTCTGCTCCTTGCCAGATCCCTCAAAGGCTTAGGTCAAAGGAGCCAAGGTAAGGAGTGAAACTAGAAGTCCCTCCTACTGTTTGTTCATGCATTGGAAAAACGTTGGCCCAAGAGGCATATGTGTGCTGAATTTGTGGGTTTCATTTTTGTTTGTTTCAGCATTACCCCATCAACCTTTTGAGACAAAGTATAAGTAATGCTTATTTAAAGGGAACAAGGCCAGGTGCAGTGGCTCACACCTGTAATCCCAGCACTTTAGGAGGCCAAGGCAGGTGGATCATTTGAGGCCAGGAGTTCAAGACCAGGCTGGTCAACATGGTGAAACCTTGTCTCTACTAAAAAAAGCACTAAACTTAGCTGGGCATGGTGGTGCATGCCTGTAGTCCTAACTACTCTGGAGGCTGAGGCAGGAGAATCACTCAAACCCAGGAGGTGGAGGCTGCAGTGAGCTGAGATCGCGCCACTGCACTCCAGCCTGGGCGACAGAAAGAGATTCCGTCTAAATAAATAAATAAATAAAGGGAACAAGATAATAGATTCCTAACTGGTATTTGTGTGTTGCTAAACCCCTGCAGAAAATCTCCCCACTCCACCCCTTTCAGGAGGGTGGCTTCAGCCCTCTTGTAGTACACAGCAGGCCTCCCTGAGAACCCACAGCAAAAGGCTGCATTCTCAGGTGTGTGTTGATAGAAACGCCTGGGAAAACTGAGCCTCTTGGCTTTGCATCTGTTTATCATACACAAGCATTCATTGAATGATGTGCTTTGAAATAACAAAATCTGTACAATCATCAACACAATTAAGACCCATTATGAATGAACTCTTTCTCAGATGAGCGAGGGGTGGGCAGAAGGCATGGCCCAGAATGTCATTATTCCGTTGTATCTTCAACCTCTCAGGATCTTACCTAAAGAAAGGAGAGTCAAGGAGAGATGTTTATGTGCCCCAAGGGCCATGCTTTTCAATAGCAAGAGGTCCCTGCCTGTTAATAGAAAAAAAAGAGCTTGTGTTTCGAAGTCTTCGGCTTATTGTTTGGCCTCCCAGGTAAATTCCGTGTTCTGCCTCCATTTTGAGTGGAACTCCTTTTCCACTTTCAAACTCTGAGGTAATAGAAACATCCTGGTGCCAGGGACCTGCCCAAGAGTGGGTGTGTCCTCTCCAATGTTTATTCTACTGGGTGGTGGTAACTTGGACCAAGGCAGTAAGATAAATGCTCAGGGTAAGGCCAAATCTTGGAAACTTTCCGCAGAAACTGTTTTTCTCTCTGATTTCCTACCCCATCCCCTCCCTCACCCTGAGTTTGGGGCAACATCTTCCTTTACCAAATAATCAAATAATTTTTCTGTAAACCATGATAATCAAATAATTTTTCTGTAAACCATGAGGTTATTCTGAACTTTTGTGACAGACACCTCTCTAAAACACAAGCTATGACTTTCAAGTGACATTCTTTAAAGTAATAATAATTGCCAACCTTTTTAAACAAATTGTGTGCCACACATTGCCAATTGTCACTTAGTCCTGGTGCTATTACTAGAACCATCTTAGAGATGTGGAAATGGAACTAAGGTGATTTGCCTAAGGAGACACAGCTAGTAGGTGGCGCAATCATGACTTGAACTTAGATCTCTGACTCCAAAGCCTTTGCTCTTACGTGCATTGTGTGTGTTAGGTCATGCTTAAGAAGTGATTATTAGGACAAAATTTTATGGTATGAATAAGGAACATCAAAATAGAAATCTAACCACAGAGATAGAATTACCTCTTGGATCAACACGTTTTAAAACCCTCCACTGAATTAAATTCCAGGTAGTGATTGGAAGACGCTGTACCCCACTGTATATAGCTTCAAATTGCAATTTGTCAGCTGGTCAGCAAATAAAGGTCTCCCAAGAATTCCAAATTGCATACTCATCTCAAACACACACACAGACACACACACACACTCACACTCCAAGAGCTGTGAACCAAAGTTAACTGGTAGTCTTATTTATTTTGACATGGAGTCTCACTCTGTCGCCCAGGCTGAAGTGTAGTGGCGCAACCTCGACTCACTGTAACCTCTGCCTCCTGGGTTCAAGCAATTCTCTACCTCAGCTTCCTGAGTAGCTGAGATTACAGGCACCCACCACCATGCCCGGCTAATTGTTTTGTATTTTTAGTAGAGATGGGGTTTTACCATCTTGGCCAGGTTGGTCTTGAACTCCTGACCTTGTGATCCACCCGCCTCAGGCTTCCAAAGTGCTGGGATTACAGGCCTGAGCCACCGCTCCCGACCAGTAATCTTATTAATTCTAGGGTAAACTCATGCGTGTTTTTGATCCTAGGTAAAGACTGGTATGTAAACATTGAAAATATTTCCCAGTAGTACACTGGTATCCTTTGCCCTCCAAAATGTCCCAGTTCAAAGTTAAAATCCTAATGAAAGGTACTCTGAACCAATGCTAAAAAGAGAATTCAAATCCTTGATGATGTCTGCTTTACCTGTTTGCCTTGAAATTTTATTTCAGTCCAACAAGTTCAAACTCTCCCTAAAACATAACGAAAATCCCTAGTTCAGAATAATAATAGCATGGTTTGAAAGTATATTTTTTCTGCTTGTTTTATATACGAAACTATGAGTAAATGATTTATTTCAAATATATTGCCATGTTTATTTAATGCTAGCAGCCTTCAGTGAAGACTCATGCTTTTTTTAGTGTTGGGAAGAATAGCTGTGTGCTGGGAGGGTCCTACCTCAGGGGATTTGGCATTTACATAGATGGTTGGACCTTTTGCATCCAATGTGGCAAGTCTCTTCATGTTCTTTCTGGGAGAGCTTCTGTAAAGTGCTTTCGCCAAGGATTAGGTGAGAAACAGGCTTACACATGGATGCATAAGCCACATCACCAGTGGAGAATCACACTCCAGACAGCTTACCTGCTATGAAAGGAATCTGGGAGACTCTGATACACCAGTCTCCACCAGAACTCACACGCTAGGCTTCTCTACGGACTGGTTTAAAGTTGGCTGGGATAACCTCTTGCCTGTTTTCCTGTAAACACAGAATCCTACATAGGGGCAAGATTCTTACCTCCAGTTTTTTGTTTTTGTTTTTTTTTTTTTTTAAGTTTGATTGTCTTTTTTCATTTTTTTTTTTTTTTTTTTTTTTTTTGAGACAGGGTCTCGCTCGTCACCTAGGCTGGAGTACAGTGGCGTAATCATAGCTCACTGCAGCCTTGACCTCCCAGGCTGAAGTGATCCTCCCACCTCAGCCTCCCGAATAGCTGGGACCACAAGTGTTATGCCACCACACCCAGCTAATTTTTTAAATTTTTGTAGAGATGGGGGTCTCACTATGTTGCAGAGGCTAGTCTCAAGCTCCTGAGCTCAAGCAGTTCTCCTGCCTCAGCGTCCCAAAGTGTTAGGATTAAAGGTATGAGTCACCACGCCCAGCCTTAAGTTCAATTTTCTTGGGCTAACATTCCTCGATCACTTCATGCTAGGTTCTGCACTAAGAACTTTACACCAGTCATTTTATTTAATCCTCATTACAGCCCTATGATGAAAATCAGACTCCCAGGGTTCACATACCAGCTCTGATGCTCATTAACTGAGAATCTACTTAGCCTCTGCGTGCTTCAGCTTCCCTATCTGTAGAGTGGAGACCCTAGTAATATCCCATATAGACATTGTGAGGATTGGAATGAGTTAATATGCACAACAAGCGTAGCACTCTGCCTGTCACATAATAGGCATTCAGTAAACACTAGTTAATACAGTCATCATTTTAGAGAGGAGAATATAGATTTAATGCTGTTAAATGACTTTTCTCAGGGTTCACAGCTAGAAGTAGAGGAACTAAGATTTGGACTTCAGATTCTCTGACTCTAGAGACTTGCATTTATTCAACATGCTATGAAACCTAAACCAGAATGCCCAGTCCTTTTAAAACTGTCACATGGCGAATGGATGAAATTGGGGGACTCCGTGTTACTTATCTAGATATTTTGATTTGCTCACAGATAAGTTTCTACTTCTGACGTATACTTATTATTCATTCTGTCCACACTTCTGCCCCAAGCAAGAATCTCAACATTCAGGATACAGTATTTCACACTAGTCCCCAGACACCCCTGATATATTTAAAAGCAAAGTTCTGATGGTATGTGGCCTTTAACTTGGGAAACTATGCCCTTATCAGAAACTAATGTTAACAATGTTGAGGTGTATGACCCTTTTGAAGCAGGCTCTGGTCAGTAACCATGAGGACAAATACCTTAATTCTCAACTATTTGGCATTCGAAGCGTAATTCAGTTAACTGAGTTCAGTTAACTCAGAAGTCAGCTCCACAAGGACGAGGTCCACTATAGCTAGCACAGTATCTGGCACATAGCAGGTGGTCAGTAACTATTTGCTGAGTGACTGAATGAATGAATGAAAACAAACCCTCTTGTATCTCTTTTGGAATTTTAAGAAATTATCATTAATATGTAAGTGTCAGGAGCTGAGCCAACAACCTTCATCAGACATTTTCTTCTTCCATGTCTCATAAATTTGGCCATTGGAGTTAAATGGAAAACAGCTTGGAAGCGGGGAAAATGTCAGCTAAACAACACTGTCTTTAAAAAATGTTAGAATTTAAGGCCTGGCACAGTGGCTCACGCCTATAATCCCAGCACTTCAGGAGGCAGGAAAATCACTTGAGGTCAAGAGTTTGAGACCAACCTGGCAAACATGGGGAAACCCCGTCTCTACTAAAAATACAAAAAGTAGCCGGGCGTGGTGGTGCACACCTGTAATACCAGCTACTCAGGAGGCTGAGGCAGATGAATCACTTGAATCCTGGAGGTGGAGATTGCAGTGAGCTGAGATCGCGCCACAGCACTCCAGCTTGGGCGACAGAGCGAGACTCCATCTAAAAAAAAGAAAAAAGTTAGAATTTAAAAATTGGTCCTGAAATTAAGTTATCATTCAGCATAGGAAAACTATTATATGTAGCAAGCAGAATCTATGTGACTTAGCCTCAAGGATGTGCTCTTCCACATCTCCTAGCCCAGGGGTCAACGAAGGTGGAGAGTAAATACCTTAGGCTTTATGGGCCACACTCTCTGGGTCTCAACTATTTCACTTTGCCATTGTTATATAAAAGCAGCCATACATTATCTTTTCTTTTTTTTTTTTTCCCAAAGGATAGGGCTGTGTTCCAATACAATTTTGCTTATAAAAACAAACAGCAGACCATATTTGGCCCACAACCATAGCTTGCCAATGCTGATCTAAAGCACATATAAATATAGTAAGTTAAGCATTTTTGAGAGATGGGTCATATTAACTGTATAGTTGTCTTTTTCAAAGTAGCTTGAAAATCTTTTCCTTTTTGTTATTGTTTGTAATTGTTATTTGTTTTGTTATTGTTGTTATTGTTGTTTTTGAGACAGGATCTCACTCTGTTGCCTAGGCTAGAGTGCAGTGGCGCAGTCACGGCTCACTGCAGCCTCAGCTTCCTGAGCTCAGGTGATCCTCCCACCTTAGCCTCCCCAATAGCTGGGACTACAGGCACACACCAGCATGCCCGGCTAATTTTTGTACTTTTTGTAGAGATAGGGTTCTGCCATGTTGCCCAGGCTGGTCTCGTGCTCCTAAGCTTAAGCAATCTGCCTGCCTCGGCCACCCAAAGTGCTTGAATTACAGGCGTGAGCCACTGCACCCAGCCTCATTTATCCTTTAATATATCTAAGCGTTTGGCATCTGAATTCATTGAGTAGAGCAGCACACCATATAATGTATTTAATATGGTATATTAAACATGATAATAAGGAGAATAAAACTTGTAGGCCATAAGATTTTCTTGAATGTGTTAACCTGAGTCAGGGTATCTTTTTTTTTTTTTTTTGAGACGGAGTTTCACTCTTGTTGCCCAGGCTGGAGTGCAATGGTGCCATCTCTGCTCACCACAACCTCTGCCTCCCAGGTTCAAGGGATTCTCCTGCCTCAGCCTCCCGAGTAGCTGAGATTACAGGCATGTGCCACCACGCCCAGCTAATTTTATATTTTTATTAGAGATGGAGTTTCTCCATGTTGGTAAGCCTGGTCTCAAACTCCTGACCTCAGGTGATCTGCCTGCCTCAGCCTCCCAAAGTGCTGGGATTATAGGCGTAAGGCACCGCGCCCAGCCCCGTGTACCATTTTTTAATGGCCTCTAATGAAATCCTGATTTTATCGACTCTAATTTTTGTCTTTTTTGCATCTCTGAACCTTCTCGCTTTTTTTAAGGATTTTGTTTTTACTGTGGTATATTATACATAACATTTTACCATTTTTAAGTGTATGGTTCAGTGGCATGAAGTATATTCACACTATTGTGCTGCTATCACCACCATCCATCTCCAGACCTTTATTATCCCTAATTAAAACACCCACACCCATGAAGCACTAATTCCCCACTCCTCCCTTTCTCCAGTCCATGGTAACCACTAGTCTACTTTCTGTCTATGAATTTGACTACTCTAGGTGCCTTATATAAGTGGAGTCATCTAATATTTATCCTTTTGTGTCTGGCTTATTTCACCATTAGCATAATGTCTTCAGGGTTCTTCCATATTGTAGCACATATCAGAATTTTATTCAAGGCTGAATAAGCCAAGCACAGTGGCTCACACCTGTAATCCCGGCACTTTGGGAGGCCGAGGTGGGTGGAGCACCTGAGGTCAGGAGTTCAAGACCAGCCTGGCCAACATGGTGAAACCCCATCTGTACTAAAAATACAAAAATTAGCCGGGCATGGTGGTGTGCACCTGTAGTCCCAGTTACTTGGGAGGCTGAGGTGGAAGAATTGTTTGAACCTGAGAGGTGGAGGCTGCAGTGAGTGGAGACTGCACCACTGCATGGCAGCCTGGTGACAGAGTGAGACTCTGTCTAAAAAAAAAGAAAAAGAAAAAAGGCTTAATAATACTGCATTGTACACGTATACCACATTCTGTTTATCATAATCCATTGATCAACATTTGGGTTGCTTCCATCTTTTGGCAACTATAAATACTGTTGCTATTATACGAGTATCAATTTGAGTGTTTTGGGTATATACCTAGAAGTGGCATTGTTGGATCAAATGGTAATTCTATGTTTAATTTTTTGAGGGACCATCATCCTGGTTTTTTACAGCAGGTATACCATTTTATATTCCTACCAGCATTGCATGAGGGTTTCAGTTTCTCCACGTCCTTGCCAATGCTTATTTCCTAGTTTTTGTTGTTTTTATAATAACTATCCTAATGAGTGTGAAGTAGTATGTCACTGTGGTTCTTACTTGTTTGTATGCAATACTAGTAGTTGGTGTAATAGACATAGCAAATTTGGATATTACATTAATCAATGTCTGGCTCTAATTAGAAATATATGCATGTATGTATGCATTGATTCTTTTCCTCCAAAATTACAACATGGTTTATAAGAACATGTGAACAATAAGATAAATAATACAAACAGCTCAATTCATGTCACTGGGAAAACTGAAAAAATAGAAGAAAACTAAAAAATGAAACTATAACCCAAATTAGATGAACAACAAAGTGTGTTGTAATGTCCCCTACAGTTACTAAAATTGGAGTGAAAAGAAATCAATCGTGAACTTCCTGGTGGCCAAAGTAAAAATAAAAACAGGGTCGCTAACATGGTTTGTTTACTACAGAAGATGAAAGCACAGGAAAAAAAAGGCTTTTCTTGGCTCATTGATGTAAGAAATAAGCTATCGCTATTTTAAAATATGTAGAGATAATTGTGTTACTGACACCAGCAGATTTCAGACTGAAAGCAAACAGGATTTTTTTTTGTATTATTGGGGTTGGGATTGGCAATGACTCCATAGCCTGACTACTGGAAGACTGTTTTTGTGGGTAGAATAGTAGTTTCAAAGTGCAGTTGGGGTGACAGGAAGGCAACTCCACCTATCTCAGCAGAGAGATAAGTTCTATTCCCTTGGACTTTAGTCAGTTAATGTTGTATACAGTACAACAGGTAAGAGCTTGAATTGTGTCCTATGTATTTATATACATAGCTGGCATTTCCTGCCCAGGTCACAGATTGTAACTACATGGGTGTTTATACAAATAGTCTTCTTAAAAATATATCCTTATCTTCCATTTGGAAGAAGGGAAAGGTCTTCATGTTCGAATTTAATGTTGAAATTTCTTGGTTGGGTGCAGTGACTCATGCCTGTAATCCTAGCACTTTGGGAGGCCAGGCAGGAGGATTGCTTGAACCCAGGAGTTTGAGACTAGCTGGGGTAACATAGTGAGACTCCATCTCTATTTTAATTGGGATCTTTTTTCTTTTTTTCTTTTCTTTTTTTCTTTTTGGTTCCTTTTTTTGTGGAAAACAAGGTCTTTCTATATTTCCCAGGCAGGTTTCGAACTCCTGGGCTCAAGTAATCCTCCCACCTCTGCCTCCCTAAGAGCTGGAATTACAGGCACAAGCCACTGCGCCTGGCCCTCCATCTCTATTTTTAAAAAAAGAAAAAAAAACTTTTTCAACTTGAAACTACAGAAACTAATGTATCGTTTTCCAAGTATACTACAAAAAAATTTCATGATAACTGGAGATGTGAAACCAGCTTCCAAGCACTTGAAGAGGAAAAAAATAGTAAGAATAGAAGCCACATGTAACAGATATTTTTAAAGAACTGAAAATGTTTATCTTAAGAATTACTCTAAAATTGAAAGAATTGGTCTAAGATTTTACTGAAAAGTTTGGATGAAAAATAATAACTGATATTTCTTGAGCATTTATAATGTTCTAGGCACCATTCAAAATGCTGTGTATGTATTAACTCACTCCTCTAAACTTAATGAGGTCAACACTATTATTATCATTCCTATTTTATAGGTAGGGAAACTGAGGTGAGGCATGGAGCAGCTAACACTAGCAAGTATTGGAGCTGAGATTCATACACAAACATATGCAGTCTGGCTCCAGAAGCCACATACTTACCTGCTAAACCATACTGCCACTTGATACTAGAGCAAATTAACCACAGAAGGACTATTTTGGCCATCTGGCAAATAAATAGCTTAGATTTATTTTGTTTCATTATAGTTTTGTTTTTTCCTTCAATGATCAAATTCATTTTTATTATCCTTGAAATTTCCCTTAATATTCTTGTATACATCTCCTAGTCCTAAAGTTTAAAAAAATGAATGATACTCCGGGTTCTAATTAATTGATGAAACCTTATACAGCCATTAAAGATGATGTTTTTACAAAGATTTTTAAGAATATGGAGGAATGCTTATAACATAAAGTAGCACCATGTAAATTAGGAAGAAGCCAGGCTTCCCCCTCCCACCTCCTCAAGAAAACATCTGGAAAACAGATGGGAAAGTTTCATTGTGCTATTATTGGGTTGGAAAATTAGGACTAATTTCTTATGTACTTTTCTTAACTTTCTATAAAATTCAACTGAATGCTTTTATAGTCCCAAAAATGAAATATATTTCATTTTTTAAAGGCAAATTGAAGCCTTTCATTACAAAAGTATAGTCTGCAGCTCTTCATGATAATCTTACTGCATAATTTAGAATCATTTCCACAGAGCCCTCGGCCATATAAGCGAAGGTGGCACAGTTCAGACCTGCACTGTGATAGGTGGGTGTTTAATTAAATTTAAAATCCAGCTCCTCAGTCACACTAGCTCCATTCCAAGTGCTCAGTAGCCACATGTGGCAAGTGACAGCTTTTCTAGCATCATAGAAAATTCCATTGCCCAGTATGGGTTTGGAAGAAAAAACAGGGAATCTGGAGCCAGAAAACTTGGAATCAAGTCTACCCTACTAGCTGACACTTACTGTGTGAAATGGGGCAATTTACTCAACGTCTCTCAGCCTATTTCCCCATGACCAAATTGGGACTGAAGATAATATCACATACCATATACAGAGGTTAAGAAGATTAAGAGAATGCAGGTGACAGTTCTTCGAAAACAATAGTGTGGTTTACCAGGTAGATGCTGCTTCCCAGGCCTCCAGCTTGAAGTCAGTCTAGCTTTCGAGGACTGATTCCAAATCTTTGAATGCTTCACACCAAGAATTTTACCTGAATGCGACCATCAAAATCAGATTAGCTCTTATTACAGTTCCTAGACCAAGTCTGTGGCAATGTGGGCATTTCATTTCTTCCTTGTAAAAAGCTTTAATACACAGCTCTCTCTATTCAGTGACACCTCCTAAAAGTTTTCTTTAATAATTTAAAATCTTCACTGTATTTCCATTCCTACAAAGAAAAAGACTCCCTTAAAAAAGAAAAGAAAAAAGGTTTGTTCACCAAAGAAATACGTGAAGTTTGTCAAATTCCATATAACAAGGAAATCAGGCGGAGTTAACGGTGCAGGAATGAAGCAAAAGAATGTGAGGTTTTTACCAACAATGATAGCAGTTTCGCAAAACTTCAAAGCTATCGGGGTACTGATGAAATGGAAGTACTTGCTCATTCTGATTTTTTTTTTTTTTTTCCTAACTCACTTCTGGTTCTTACTGCAAGACAACTTGACTATTTTAGACAAGTGTAGGGCTGCTGCATTTCCAGAACACCTCCATCCTATTTCTCATTTAAACCACCTCACCTTCCCCGTGGCCTATTAATGCATACTTGCAAGGCTGCGAAACAACCCAAAGGAGGCAAGATCCAGCGGTTCCCCACTCACGCTCCTTTCTGCTTCCCCAGGTTTCCGCCAGCTGTGGATGCCTTTGACATTATGACCGCAGAGGATTCCACCGCAGCCATGAGCAGTGACTCGGCCGCCGGGTCCTCGGCCAAGGTGCCTGAGGGCGTGGCGGGCGCGCCCAACGAGGCGGCACTGCTGGCGCTGATGGAGCGCACGGGCTACAGCATGGTGCAGGAGAACGGGCAGCGCAAGTACGGCGGCCCACCGCCCGGCTGGGAGGGCCCGCACCCGCAGCGCGGCTGCGAGGTCTTCGTGGGCAAGATCCCGCGCGACGTGTACGAGGACGAACTGGTGCCCGTGTTCGAGGCTGTGGGTCGCATCTACGAGCTGCGCCTCATGATGGACTTCGACGGCAAGAACCGCGGCTACGCCTTCGTCATGTACTGCCACAAGCACGAGGCCAAGCGCGCAGTGCGCGAGCTCAACAACTACGAGATCCGCCCGGGTCGCCTGCTAGGCGTGTGCTGCAGCGTAGACAACTGCCGCCTCTTCATCGGCGGGATCCCCAAGATGAAGAAGCGCGAGGAGATCCTGGAGGAGATCGCCAAGGTCACCGAGGGCGTGCTGGACGTGATCGTCTACGCCAGTGCGGCCGACAAGATGAAGAACCGTGGCTTCGCCTTCGTGGAGTACGAGAGCCACCGCGCGGCTGCCATGGCTCGCCGCAAGCTCATGCCCGGCCGCATCCAGCTGTGGGGCCACCAGATCGCCGTGGACTGGGCCGAGCCCGAGATCGATGTGGACGAGGACGTGATGGAGACGGTGAAGATCCTCTACGTGCGCAACCTCATGATCGAGACCACAGAGGACACCATCAAGAAGAGCTTCGGCCAGTTCAACCCTGGCTGCGTGGAGCGCGTCAAGAAGATCCGCGACTATGCCTTCGTGCACTTCACCAGCCGCGAGGATGCCGTGCACGCCATGAACAACCTCAACGGCACTGAGCTGGAGGGCTCGTGCCTGGAGGTCACGCTGGCCAAGCCCGTGGACAAGGAGCAGTACTCGCGCTACCAGAAGGCAGCCAGGGGTGGCGGTGCGGCCGAGGCGGCGCAGCAGCCCAGCTACGTGTACTCCTGCGACCCCTACACGCTGGCCTACTACGGCTACCCCTACAACGCGCTCATCGGGCCCAACAGGGACTACTTCGTGAAAGGTTAGTGGGGGCTCTTCTCCTGGGTGGGGCCCTCAAGAACTTTGCCTCCTAGGCAGGGGGCACCAGGGATATCGTGGCTGGCATTTGCTGAGCTGGTAGGTGCTGAAGGCCCTCCCACCCTCCTTTTGGGTTTGCATTCTGGGTCTAGTTCTTTGCTGGCACCGAAGGCCATCACTTCTGCAGCATTGATAGAAATACAGGTCGTTCTGGGGTGAGCGGTAAAATCACATGGGTGTGCAAACACTGGCATTCTGCCTTGCCGGGGTCCACCGGGTTAGGGGCTCGTCCACCAATCTCTTGGTGCTTAGGTTAAAACCTGCTTGTGATATTAAATCTTAAGATGTTGGTGGAGTCAATGATTTTTAATTTTGTTTTTTGTTATCATTGGTTAGGATATAATGAAACGCAGCATTACCTGGAAAATAAGATACATAGGTTCTGGGTCCTGTTCTCTGATTAACTAGTCTGTGACTTTAGTCACTTTAGTCTCCCCTGGCCTGTTTTCTCAAGCATGAAATGAGGAAGGTGGACTAGCAAATCCCCTTCCAAATCTAACTTTTAAAAAAATTATTTAATTGTATATATATATATATTTGGAGACAGGGTCTCACCATGTTGCCTAGGCTGGTCTTGAACCCCTGGGCTCAAGCCATCCTCTAGCCTTAGCCTCCCAAAGTGCTGGGATTACAGGCACAAGACACCGCACCTGGCCCCAATTTTTTGGGGGGGGGAGTGGGTATTCTATGAATGTTTTTCTTTACTGAAATTGCAGATACAGTCCTAGAAACTCACCCTGCAAGTTTGCCTCTTGTACTAAGCAGACATGCTTAGGATGCAAATCTAGGCTGAGATAGAATGTTGGAAGCATCTTTACCAGCCTATTAAAGAGCAAAGGTGTAGCTACCTGCAACTTAGACTGGAGCAGTTAAATGCTGAGAACTGAGGGCTGAGGTCTGCCTCCAGCACCATCACTGTTGGTTGCTCATCATCTTTTGTGTTGTTATTACAAGCAGGCAGCATAAGAGGCCGAGGGCGAGGTGCAGCTGGCAACAGAGCCCCGGGGCCCCGGGGTTCCTACCTCGGGGGATATTCTGCTGGCCGTGGTATATATAGCCGATATCATGAAGGGAAAGGAAAGCAGCAAGAAAAAGGATATGAACTTGTGCCGAATTTGGAAATCCCTACCGTCAACCCAGTTGCCATTAAACCTGGTACAGGTCAGTATAAACCAGATTGAGAATGCACCCATTCAGCATAAACCCCAGCCCTTCTGTTAGAAGTGAATCCAAGCCTTTCTGGGGATCTCACATCTGCACAGGGGTTCCTCTTCTCCCAGGCAGCTAGGGTCAAGGCAAAAAGAAAGTGGCCCCCTGGACCTCCTTATCTAGAACTTCAAGGGATGGTGTAGCTTTGACCATGGTCAAATCAAACTTGCCTGAAGTAAGGTTTTCTTTTTTCCTTTTTTTTTTTTTTTTTTTTTTTTTTGAGACAGAGTCTCACTCTGTCACCCAGGCTGGAGTGCAGTGGCACGATCTCGGCTCATTGCAAGCTCTGCCTCCCGGGTGCATACCATTCTCCTGCCTCAGCCTCCAGAGTAGCTGGGACTACAGGCGCCCACCACCACGCCCAACTAATTTGTCTATATATATATATATATATATATATATATATATAAATTTTTTTTTTTAAGTAGAGATGGGGTTTCACTGTGTTAGCCAGGATGGTCTCGATCTCCTGACCTCATGATCCGCCCATCTCGGCCTCCCAAAGTGCTGGGATTACAGGCGTGAGCCACTGCGCCCAGCCGTGCAGTAAGATTTTCAAAGGGTTGTCACCCATTGTTAGTCTTTTTCTCAGTCTGTGGCTAAGTAGGGAGAGTTGTGGGGAGAAGAAAGGAAGAACATGAGGCTCTCTGTATCTTCTGTCAGGTAAAACGTATCTTTTCCTTACTCAGGCCTATTTCTGCCCCAACCATCTGATGTCAGAGGGTAGAGCTTATTGGCCCATTCTGAGAGTTGTTGGGAAGGGCAGAAAATTCCCCTTCAGAATTCAGCAGCACCTTTTGTCCCTTGTCATGGTCTGAGCAAATAAGAATGCTTGGGGACAAGGCAGTGGTCAAAGTTTTGTTGTTTTTGTTGTTTGAGATGGAGTCTTGCTCTGTCACCCAGGCTAGAGTGCAGTGATCTTGGCTCACTGCAACCTCCACCTCCCAGGTTAAGCGATTCTCCTGCCTCAGCCTCCCCAGTAGCTGGAACTACAGGCGCGCACCACCATGCCGGCTACTTTTTGTATATTTAGTAGAGGTGGGGGTTTCACCATGTTGCCCAGGCTGCTCTCAAACTCCTGATCTCAAGTGAGCCGCCCCCCTCAGCCTCCCAAAGTGCTGGGATTATAGGCATGAGCCACCGCACCTGGCCTTTGGTGAAAGTTTTTGCAGCTAATTCCCTGGTTTCTAATTTCCAGCACTCATTTCCTCCTCTAGCTGGATCAGTAGATTGGGAGTAGGGGTGCTCAATAATTTCAAGCCAGGGACCTTGAACTTTGCTTTCACATCCAGGCCCCACAAACCTGTTTATCAATGTTGTTAGTGCCCATGGCCATCTAACGTGAGGCCGGTCTTCTGATCCAAACCTGCAAAGAACATTAACTCCATTGTGTGAGTCTAGCACGAACTCACGCAGCACCCCGCAGAAGCATCCAAACACATGGAAAACTCAGTCCGTGGGTGATTGGCGTGACCCTCCTCCAGACGCCCTCCCTGGCTTCAGCAGGAGGAGGTTGAAGAACTGTTCAGAGCCCAGCTACTCTGATTTTCTTCTGGTTGAGATTGTACACTTCTTTCCCTAGCTAAAATAGAGTCAAGGAATCTGTGCATTTGGGACATAGGTACGCATTGGCCTCATAGGGTTAAAAAGTATTTTGCTAGTTGAACTTTCTTTTGATGAATCTAGTAATGATTTTTTTTTTTTTTTTTTTTTTTTGGCCTGCGTAAAAATTCTGCAATTAAGTGACTCCTTAGGCTAGATTGCCTTTTAAATGTCATTGGCACTGTGGGCAAAGTAAAACTGATCCTACAGCTCTGTAACTTCATAAAATAGAGCCTGGATATGGGAGTTGTCGCTTCTACTTGTTGGGAAGGGGACTTCTGTTGGCAAGTTAAGGCAGCTTAAGGTTTAACAAGAGAAAAGAACTGTTAAATAATCTTTAGTCATGTAAAGTTGTGTCCTGGAGGCTGAGGTAGAAATTCCTGTGGGCTGATAGCCAGAGCAATTCATTTACTTCATACAACCCCTTGTAGCTTAAACTCACAACCCTCTCTGGGCCCCATCCATTGGCCTTGGTGTCTATTTCTGATCATCCAGAAAATGAGAACATTGTATTTTAGGAGAGGCACCAGGGTGGTGGTGAAGTATCTGGGCACAAGACCAGTGGAAGATATGGTTGGAAAGGCAGGTAAAATATTTGATTCAGGTTTTAGGTACATTTTATCAAATGGCCATACCATTGTTTAGCTTATAATCATTTGTCTCTTTACCTTTGATTGAGTCTATCCTTATTAGAATAAGTGTACCTACAGTTGGAGAAAACCAGAAATAGAAAGATTCTTTGTGTACACATTTCATATTTTTGCTTATCCTTTCAACACACACAAACACACAAATACACCCCCCACCGCCCCCCGACACACACACATCAGGGCTAGTATCTTTTCCTTTTGATCTCTTCTTACTGTACCTTGACATTCAGTAACTGCTATCTGTTTGAATCTCTCGTTGAAATCATAATTTTGGACTTGCAGAAATTCTTTGAATTGGGAGGTCCCACTAAAAGCCAATCACTCCACAGCTTCGCTACTTTGAGTGGACATGAAGAAATTGGGGAATGTGCTATTTTTTTTTACCGTGTGTTTTTGCTTGAATCAGTAATGCTAAAATCTGAAATAAAGGGTGGGGAGGATGTACGCAGGTCTGAGTTCTCAGAATGAAACCCTCAGCAGCACCTGTTTCTTAAATAGTGGTGAAAGTGAAAAAAAGGCAGTGGGACTGGTAATGAGTGAGGTGAGTAGGAAGGAACAGGCGGGCCCAACTCTCACAGGCGGTAGGCCTCAAGCCTCTGATCTCACTTCTTTTTTTTTTTTTTTTTTGAGACAGAGTGTCGCTCTGTCACCCAGGCTGGAGTGCAGTGGCCAGATCTCAGCTCACTGCAAGCTCCGCCTCCCGGGTTCACGCCATTCTCCTGCCTCAGCCTCCCGAGTAGCTGGGACTACAGGCACCTGCCACCTCGCCCGGCTAGTTTTTTGTATTTTTTAGTAGAGACGGGGTTTCACCGTGTTAGCCAGGATGGTCTCGATCTCCTGACCTCGTGATCCGCCCGCCTCGGCCTCCCAAAGTGCTGGGATTACAGGCTTGAGCCACCGCGCCCGGCCTCTGATCTCACTTCTTTGTCTAAGCCTGTTTTCCCATAGTCAGAGGCCCTTTCTTGCTCAGTAGGACATCAAGAATAAGATTCAAACTGATTTTTCTGTAGAAATAGAAAATATTGGTGCAGAAGCCTAACTCTAGGGGTCTCTTCCACGACAGGCAGGGGTAGTTACCTGCCACTGCCTATCCCTTCCTCTTGGGGAGCAGGCATCTGGGTACATGGCTTGTACTGAGAGAACAATAGTGAGCTTAGAGAGGCCCCTGACCTCTAAACGTGGTTTTAAAAAAATATCTTCGGCTGGGTGCGGTGGCTCACACCTGTAATCTCAGCACTTTGGGAGGCCAAGGCAGTTGGATTGCTTGAGCTCAGGAGTTCAAGACCAGCCTGGGCAATGTGGCGAAACCCTGTCTCTACAACAACAACAGAAAATAGCTGGGCAAGGTGGCCTGTGCCTGTAGTTCCAGCTACTCAGGAGGCTGAGGTGGGAGGATCGCTTGAGGCCAAGAGATTGAGGCTGCAGTGAGCCTTGATCACACCACTGCATTTCAGCCTGGGCCACAGAGTGAGACCCTGTCTCAAAAGAAAGAAAAGTTTTTTAAAAAATAAAAATAAAAAATATCTTAGAGCAAGTGCTGGACCCCCCTCAGCAACTGAAAGTGATTGACCCATTTTTCCTTCTTGCTTCTCTTATAGTAGCCATCCCTGCCATTGGGGCCCAGTATTCCATGTTCCCAGCAGCTCCAGCCCCTAAAATGATTGAAGATGGCAAAATCCACACCGTGGAGCACATGATCAGCCCCATTGCTGTGCAGCCAGACCCAGCCAGTGCTGCTGCCGCCGCAGCTGCCGCAGCCGCAGCCGCAGCCGCCGTCATTCCCACCGTGTCGACGCCACCGCCTTTCCAGGTAGAGTTCTGATTGCAGTCGTTGTTATTTGCGTGTGAAGCCTCTCTTTATCCTGGATTCATTTAGTATTCAGCACTGAGAATTTACTGTGTGCCTGGCTCTCTGTTACAGCTATGCGATTGGGTGACACAAAGCATTTTGAATTTGAATCATGACAGAAAAAAATAATTGTAATTAATTGTACTACCCTAATAATATCATTGTTAAGGGTGGGAATCAATATGTAAAAATGATGTGTAATTTTTCACAGTGTCATAATATTGTGCATATATGTTTTTTAAATAGCACTGAATAATTTTTAGCTCATGATGTTAAAGAGCTGACGCACAAAGTCCAGGGAACGATTTCGCATTTTCACATTTCACACTGAGGCTCCATGAAGATTTCTTTAAAAAATGTTAACCCAGTGGGTGGGTGTATGTGTGTGTGTGTGTGTGTGTGCGCGCGTGTGTGTGTGTAAAGAGAGAGAGAGAGAAAGAACATCTGTATAGATATGTAAAATTTTATGCTGGGTAGAGTGGCTCATGCCTGTAATCCCAGCACATAGGGAGGTCAAGATAGGAGGATCACTTGAGGCCAGGAGTTCAGGACCAGCCTGGGCAACATGGTGAGACAGTGTCTCTCCAAATATATATTTTTTTAAATTAGCCTGGCATGGTGGCATATGCCTGTAGTCCCAGCTACTGGAGAGGCTGAGGCAGGAGGACCGCTTGACCAGCCTTGAGGTCAAGGCTGCAGTGAGCTGTGATTGCACCACTGCACTCCAACCTGGGCAACAGAATGAGACCCTGTCTCAAAAAAATTTTTACAAAATACGTCCATAATCCTCTCCTCCAACCATATCTCCCACTGTTCCCCTATCTGTTCCCAAACTCATCTTACCATGTTGGCCTCCTTCCCCACCTTTGTTCATACTGTATCCTGGTTTCTTTATTCTCATCTCTTCCATAGAATCTTCCCCATCCACCTCCTAGAGAAATGTTCTCTCCTGTGCTCCTCATTACTACATCATTACTTGGCCTGTGGCTGCCAATGTGTTCTATCTTCCAAGGAAAATGAAGCTCCTCCAAACCAAAGACAGTGTCTTGTTTCTTTGCATCTTCACCTCATAGGACATAGGGAGGACATCCATTTAACAGAAGAAAATCTTGTTAAAGCTGTTCTCTGTGAGGCAGTGAATCGCAAATACTAATCACAAGTACTCAGGCCCAAGATCCCTTATCCAGCTGAAAAAGAATTATCCAGGTCACTTCTTTTCATTTTTGATTTTTGATGTTTTTGAGACAGAGTCTCACTCTGTCACCCAGGCTGGAGTGCATGGCTCACTGCAACCTCAACCTCCCTGGTTAAAGCAATCCTCCCACCTCAGCCTCCCAAGAAGTTGGGACCACAGACGCACACCACCATGCCCGGCTAACTTTTTTATATGTAGGGACAAAGTCTTGCTATGTTGCCCAAACTGGTATTGAACTCCTGGACTCAAGCAGTCCTCCCACCTCAACCTCCCAAAGTGTGGGATTACAGGCCTACATTTTTTAAAAAACAGAGATTGTTAGACTCTAATCCCTGAAGTTTCCAATTCAGTCAAACTGGGCTGGGGTCCTAGAACTGATATTTTGCACAGCTCCTCAATGATTCTGAGACAGAGCCAGGCCTCTGACCCTCCACAGTAGGATGCTGTTTACTTGCTTTTGCTCACTCTGAATGCTAGTCTTGACTGCGTTATTCAGAAAGGGCAGACTCACTGAAGCTTATTTGTCTTTCAGTCTGTCATTAAGTATTCTTTAACTTGGGATTTCTGAAAGACAAAAAGAGGAACTGGTTGTAAATGACACTGTAGAATAACAACTGAGTGTAGTTATAGTACTTGTGGACTGATGGTAAATATTTACAATAACTTAGCAGCAGTACTTAGTGGAATTTTGATAATAATTTCTAATTCTTCTTTACTAAGAAACTCATGAACATTTGTCTTTGATGTGCACTGTGAGTTCTGGTCAGGTCCAAATTCCAGGCACCATAATCATGTTCTGACTATTTCTGTCTCCTATCAATCTGCACTGACTGTTGCCATCAGGGTTCCTTTTTTTTTTTTTTTTTTTTTTAGACGACATCTAACTCTGTCGCCCAGGCTGGAGTGTAGTGGCGCGATCTCGGCTCACTGCAACCTCCGCCTCCCAGGTTCAGACAATTCTCCAACCTTAGCCTCCCAAGTAGCTAGGAATACAGGCACGTGGCCACCACGCCTGGCTAATTTTTTGTATTTTTTTAGTGGAGACGGGGTTTCCACTTCATTGAGCCACGGTTTGAAATGTGAAAATGTGAAATCGTTCCGTGGACTTTGTGCGTCAGCTCTTTAACAGGTTTCACCTGTTAGCCAGGATGGTCTTGATCTCCTGACTTCATGATACGCCCTCCTCAGCCTCCCAAAGTGCTGGGATTACAAGGCCATGAGCCACGACGCCCAGCCACCATCAAGGTTCTTATTTGCAGTCTTCGCTTATCCTCCCCTAGCTTTAATCATCCTCCCCTACGTTGTAGGCGCTCAGGGGTGTTCCTGTTTAGCCATTTAGTTAAAGCAAAGATAACCGCTCCTCCTTGACAAGAGGGAAGACTGCAGGGACTCTTCACCTGAATTAGAGGCACATTTTTGGGGGGTTTTTGTTTTGTTTTGTTTTTTGTTTTTTGTTTTTTTGAGACGGACTCTCACTTTGTCACCCAGGCTGGAGTGCAGTGGTGGGATCTCAGCTCACTGCAACTTCCGCCTCCAGGGTTCAAGCGATTCTCCTGCTAGGGGCACTTTTTAAAGATGGGTAAATGTTTCTCCCACTACCACCATTGCATTTTTCTTTATTCCTGCTCTTTGATATGCTGTTTTATTGCAATTGTATAGTGGTCCCCCCTTATCCATGGGGGATACATTCCAAAATCCCCAGTGGATGCCTGAAACACAGATATTACCAAACCGATAATATACTACGCACAATTTTTTTTCCTTCTTCACAGTTTCACAGATAGAAAATTTCTTTCTTACTGTAGATCTTAGCAACCTCAGCATAGGATTTTTTTCTTTCCTTATTAAGTAGAGAACTTTCCCCTTTTCGCTTAGAGGAAGGCCTTTAGTGCTCCTCGTTGGCATATCCAAAATGCCAGCATCTCTACTCTTGCACTTTGGGGCTGATGTTAAGTAAAATAAGGGCTCCTTGACGGTCAGTCTGATAACCCAGATGGCTACTAAGTGACATGGGCATGGAGCACAGACAGTGTGGCTTTCCTGGACAAAGGGATGATTGGTGTCCCAGGCAGGACAGAGAGGGAAGGCATGAGATTTCATAGAGCTACTCAGAAGGGTGCACAATTTAAAACTTATGAATTGTTTATTTCTGAAATTTCAGCTTAATATTTTCAGACGTCAGTCAACCGCAGGTAACTGAAACCATGGAAAGCAAAACCAAGTGCTTCCCCATATATTCTCATTTTACAGATAAGAAAATTAAGGCCCAGCAAGGTGACAGAACTGCTAGCCAAGAGTAGAATTGGGATTAGGAGATCAGGTCCCTGATCTGTGTATGCTCTGTCCTTATAGTGTGGTGAATGCCATATAAAAGGAACATCACACGAATGAAAAGAGAAGCCATGGGTTTAGGGACCTACTCTTGATTCCAGGCCATAAGCCAGTGCACATGTATGTGCAAAACTTAGTGTTTGAGTGGGCAGCCTGAACCCAGGTATTGGGCCAGCCTGTAGCACATGGCAAGGTCTCTCCCACATATTGCCTTCCCTGCCATTTCCTCTCCCTTTTTGCACTGGTTATTAAACCTGTGTCCACACATGTGGAAAAGATGGCTTGTGCTGTGAACAGTCTTTCCAGTTCCGGAGCTCCTCTCCCTGGTTGTAAAATGTCGCTGATGAGACACTCATTGTTTAGTGTTTAGGAAGCAAGTTAACATAGGGCTAAAAGTGCAGACTGCAGAGTCACACATTGCATTGCTTAAAAGCTGTGTCACTTTGTGCAGGTCATTTAACACTTCCACACAACTCCATATAATCATAGTACCAACCGTACTGGTGGCTGTGATGATTCAATACTGTCATACAAATAAGGCACTTAGAACAGTGCCTGGCAGACAGTAGTCTCTGAGTTTGGGGTTTGTTTTTGTTTTTGTTTTGTTTTGTTTTGTTTGAGACAAGGTCTCACTTCCATTGCCCAGGCTGGAGTGCAGTGGTGCGATCTTGGCTCACTGCAACCTTGAATTCCCAGGCTCAGGTGATCCTCATGCCTCAGCCTCTTGAGTAGCTAGAACTACAGGAGTACGCACCGCCATGCCTGCCTAAGTTTTGTATCTTTTGCAGAAACTCCTGGCCTCAGCATCCCAAAGTGCTGGGATTACAGGCATGAGCCATCTCACCCAGCCTCTGAGTTAATTGTTATAATTATCATTATAATTATAAATTAAAATTATTATAAATTATAATTACTATCTGATTATAGTTTTAAAAAGTACTCTTAGGCTAGAAGTTCCTTTGAGCACAATTTTGGAACTCTGATTTGCAAATTTTGTAACAGAAATTAGAACTAATTCCTTTATAAAAATCTGAGAAGAAATAATTACTTTAATTCACCATTTCATAGATGCTGAATTGTTTATTTTGAAGATGTATTAAGATATAGGGAGATCATACCAGCATTTACTACAAGGCATTCTGTGGCTCATGAGGTGCACCAAATATTTTGTTAAATGAATGTTTTATTTTATCCAAAATCTCTTTTCAATGAAGCATCTCACGGAACTAGTTTGATGGCAAACACTTTGGGAAATACTGAACCGCAGTCTTCCCATTCGTACTCCTGTTTATTCTGAAAACATCTTATGTTGCATTTTCAAGTAGACAGAAGGAAGTAGCAGGGGCTTTTCTACAGCCAGTGGTGGCCGTCGACAGTTCAGGCAACTTTACTTAGCTTGTCCTTCCCCACTTCTTCCTCATTTGGAAACTGCTCCTTATCCTTCAAAACCCAGCTCAAATATCCCTGCTGCAGAGACATTTTCTCCAACTTCCCCGTTAGTTGGTTATTTCTGTAAGCTTCTACAACAATTTGTATACATTAATGGTGTCATCTCTTAGGTGGGAGATGATGGAAACCATCACATTGACTGAAAATTATGTATGGTCACAATTTTTTAAGGTCACAGCTGAAGAAGCTGTCCCTTTGGAGATCAGTATATTTTGTTTCTCTAAGTTGACACAGTCTGCTCCTCTCTCTGTCTTTGAGACAGGTCATATTCCATCAGTTAAGTATGAGTTGAGGCTGCTGGCATGTATCTAGAGACCATGTTTAAGGAAAAATACTGATTTTTAATTACTGTGAAATCAACTGTGTGGAGGGTAGATTCTCCACTGCCTTCTCTAGCTCACTCTGGGGCATAGACTGATTGAGTGGAATAGTAAGTAGAAGATTCTAGAATACGTGCAGAGAAGGTCCTCCTTATCCACAGGTTCTGCGTCTGGATTCAATTCTTGATTGAAAAAATAAAGACAATAAAAAATAACAATACAACAATAAAAAACAATACAAATGTCAAAATACAATATAACAAATATTTACATAACATTTGCATCATATTAAGTATTTAAGTGATCTCGAGATTATTTTTAAAGTATATGAGAGAGGCCAGACGTTGTGGCTCATGCTCGTAATCCCACTACTTTGGGATGCTGAGACAGGAGGATTGCTTCAGGCCAGGAGTTCAAGACCAGCCCTGGGCAACATAGTGAGACCTTGTCTCTATGAAAAAAAAATTTTTTTTATAGTATACAGAAGGATATGCGTAGGTTAAATGCAAATATGCCATTTTCTCTCAGGGACTTGAGCATCTGAGGATTTTGGTATCCATGGAAGTCCTAGAGCCAATCCCCTGTGAGGATACTGAGGGGCAACAGTATTTCATCTTTCCCTCAGCCTTCCAGGCCTCTCACTTTCACAAGGTTGCATCACTGAGTTTGAGGATGCAGCTCCACCTTACCTCTTCAGTGGCTCTTATTCCCACTTCCTTACAATAATTGCTATTTGCCCGCCCCTCTGCCTTCCTCTCCCTTGCTTTTATGTCTTTGTATTCCCAACTTCTGGGAGAGGCTTGTTGAATGAATTGATGATAGGCACATACACCTGTTCAGGAAGGCTCCTTTTTGTCTCTTCTCCTCAGGGCCGCCCAATAACTCCAGTATACACGGTGGCTCCAAATGTTCAGAGAATTCCCACTGCCGGAATCTACGGGGCCAGTTACGTGCCATTTGCTGCTCCGGCCACAGCCACAATCGCCACACTACAGAAGAACGCGGCAGCCGCGGCCGCCGTGTATGGAGGATACGCAGGCTACATACCTCAGGCCTTCCCTGCTGCTGCCATTCAGGTCCCCATCCCCGACGTCTACCAGACATACTGAGGCTGGTGACCAGCGCGAAGACAAACCACACGAACACCACTGAAGGAACGCTTGACTATTTATGAAGAAGGAACCTGTTGAATTCGCACATGCAATCTGAAAGTGAAGAATGTTCGCAGATTTATTTCTGACATATTTTATATACATGAAGTTTTCACTAGTTTTTTAAGACTATTTTCAACTTAGCAGGCCTGCGTTTATACATTTCCAAAAGACTTGTAATGGTTCGTGCCTTCATACCATCTTTTAAAAATTTGTATGCTGTACTACATTTGTATAGAGGTTTTTGTTGTTTTTTTTTTTTAAGGATATATTTTCAGTATGAAGGTTATTTTCTTAACTTCTGCACTCCAGAGATTTCTATTTTGTAGTACCTTCAATAATATATCAACTATATATTAAAAAAGCACACTTGAGCAGCTAGGGAACTATTTTGAAAAATATATACAATATTTAAAGATACAAACAGTAGTGCTTAAAAATACTACATAAAACATTATTTTAAAGGTTATACTGGAAAGTGCAATTTTAAAATGAGTAAAATCTTTGTATTTCTGCTGGCATTAAGGGTTGATGGTGTTACCATGTATCATCATGGCGGTACTATTTTTTAAAAGAAACACTGATTCTCTCCTTAAGCCAACATTGAAAAGACTTGCCACACTTCTGAGTCCAAACACTGGAAAGCTCTCCTTTGCCACCATTAGCGGGGCTCATTCTCCATGTGCCTTAACCTTACACATGCCCCCACTACCCCATCTCTCACCCTGTCCCCTCCTCCCCAAATTCCCAGTCCCTCCACAATGTTTGGCCAGCCTAGGACTGATGAATAGCTCTGAAAGAGAGAGGAGCTGGTGGCTTTTATACTTCTTCCTGGGTTTTTGTTGGGGTTTGTTGTTTCGTTGTATGTTTTTTGTTTTGTTTTGTTTTGGTTGGGGAAGTATTATCTTCTATGTGTGCTATTTTCAGCAGCAGAGTAAGTACAAGGTTTTAATCGAGCTGCATTAGACACCTTTGCCTAGCTATTTAATTGCCCAATATAAAACTTTAATGCCATTTCTAATGCTTTTATTCATTTTTGAAGTATGAGTTTGTAGGGACAAAGAATGTATGTTATCATAGACAAGACCCCCAGAGACTCTTGTCAGCAGAAAGTTATGCTTCTAGTTGCCTTACCATGTTTCATGCAAAACTGTCCGTGGTCCTCAAGGGTGTTGGAAACATTTTGTTTATTAAATCTCTCTTCCCTTGCTGTGCACTTGATGGGTGAACTGAATTGGGGTGTGCACATCCAGGAGGAGGAGGAGAGACCTGTAGAAGTTTAAAGAGAGTTTGTAAATATCTTCTAATGCTTGTTTTTAGTCCTTTTATGTTGCAGAAGTTCATGGTATGTAGTTTAATGCAAAATGAAACCATTTTATTTCAATGTTATTAAAAAGGTTTGTTTTATTAGGAAGTTAATGTATTGTTGCAGTGTTTTGTGCCTGTTTAAAGGCTTTTGTTTAGCAGAGTGAATGTAAAATACAGTAAAATGTTAAGATTGTCATCTACTTTAAAAATATGTATATCAACTTGGAATTGTTTTTTAAAGGCTCAATCAAGGAAGTGAGGTGTGCAATAAGGTAGCAAGTACACAGTTGCGTTTTTATGTCATATTAGAGATCCATACAATCTTTCCACCATGGGATTTTTGTTGATGGCTGAATTCTTGTGGATTCATAAGAGGATCATGCCCTTAGCAAGTACTTTTGTTTTGTTTTAAATTAAGAGATTCCCAAATGCCTTTTCCCCCCTCATCTTGAGACGAGATGAGTTTTTATGTGTAAGCAATATTTATTTAACTATTCTATAAAATTATTGAGTGCCTCCTGAGGCCTTTAAGCACCCCTAACATTCCTTTCCATCATTCTTTTAAATGACATAAAGTAATTGTGCAATGTTCCTGATGATGTACCCCACAAGCTGCATTGAAACTCAAATCTCTTGGAATGAGTGACTCAACAAAATGTAATTTGAATCAGATCCTCATCCCTTGACTATGTGAAAAAAGTACTCTCCTTCTAGTGAAGGATTGTCACAGAGTTTCACTGGATGAAACCGTGACCCAGTGTTCTTACTGTATTTTACGTATGCCTGTAAATTATTTGTGAAGAAGAAGAAGAAGAAGAGGAGGAGGAGGAGGAGGAAGAGGAAGAGGAGGAAGGGGAAGAGAAAGGAAGGAAGGATACCTTAACATGGCAACCACCAAACTCCCTTAAAAACAAACGTTGGTGACATAGCTAGTTAAGTATCAGTGAGCCTCCAATCTGGGACTTACCTGTTCCTATTGTTTCAAAACCATTTCACGTACACTACTGAGATAAGTTTATAACTTGAAATGTGAACTTTTTTTTTTTTTTAGTGTTAAGAACAAACTATATAAATGTAAAAAAAAAGTTTTAGAGTTCTGTTTTCAAACATTGCTAGTGGTTTAGTTAACTTTAGCTGCTTTATATTTGAAAAGCTTTTATTTAGATCTTGCTCCATTTACAGTACATTCTTAGGATGTATGTAGTAAATAAAGCTTTCTTTAAAGCAATTGCAAGACCTTATTTTAAATTGTGTTTTCTTTATACTGATTTATTTTTTCTAAAATAATTAGGAAAACCCTTATAGCATAGAAAGGATTGGCTAATTCAATATTTTCCATTGGAGAAATCAGCAAGTTACGGTCATGTGTTTGTCTTGGGACTACCATTGGAGATGGATTACATTGGCCAGGTGTGGTGGCTCACTCCTGTAATCCCAGCACTTTGGGAGGCCAAGGTGGACAGATCACCTGAGGTCAGGAGTTCGAGACCTGTCTGGCCAACAGGTGAAATCCCGTCTCTACTAAAAATACAAAAAAAAAATTAGCCAGGCGTAGTGGTGGGTGCCTGTAGTCCCAGCTATGCAGGAGGCTGAGGTAGGAGAATCGCTTGAACCCAGGAGGTGGAGGTTGCAGTGAGTTGAGATCGTGCCTTTGCACTCCAGCCGGGACAACAAGAGCAAAACTCCGTCTAAAAAAAAAAAAAAGAAAAAATGTGTTACATAGCTGAATCATGAATTATGAGTATCCTCAAATTTTGGCTAAGGAGGTAGGAGATTGAACACTCAAATAATATTCAAATCTGCATTGGAATAGGATGTGACAAAGCCTGTCACCACGCTCAGTGCCAAAGTTTATTTATAATCCCAACGGCTTTACACACAGAATTTTAAATGGAGAGAGTTGATGGACATTGAGTTTTTTGATGGTCTCATGAAAGTGCTGGGATGACCTTGATGTTGGTCATTGCATTTGAAACTAAAACCTTCTTGTTTCTCCTTTTCACAGTGCATAGTGAGGTTAACAGGACACTTTGCTTTTCTCTAGAGATCATCACTAACTTCAGACAGTATCTATCATCAAAGTCAATAAGATGACAGGAGGGAAGGTGGTGGATTGTCAATAGAATAAAGTTCCACTTGGATTTGCCAGTGATTAAGAATTTTACCTTCTTAGCTTTGAACCTGGACTATGACCTCCCAACCTGCATTTCTTGAAATTCTAACCTTCTGCTTCCTCTTAAATGGATAAAGGCCTTTTTAGAGGCAGAACAGACCAGCATGTTGGGCAGAACATCCCAAGATGATAGCTTATTAGGCAGTATTTTTAGGGGCAACAAGATCTACTGATCTTCTTGTCCTAGGAAATAAGTACAAAAGCTCTTCAAGTTACAGGATCGCATTCAGGCTAGATTGATCTCTTTAGAAAAAGAATTAACAATCAAAATGAGGCCAATAGCATGTCAAATGAGGATAATGACTATGATCATGTGATTCACTGGGTTCTTAGGCTTCCATAACCTCAGGTGGAGCTCAGAAGAACTCAGTGAAATAGGCAGGACGGATATAGATATGTGATCACACAGCTGGTAACAGGACTCAAATCTACACTCAAGGCCAAGCGCAGTGGCTGCCGCCTGTAATCCCAGCATTTTAGGAGGCCAAGGCAGGTGGATCACTTGAGGTCAGGAGTTCGACATGGTGAAACCCCATCTCTACTAAAAATATAAAAATTAGCCGGGCATGGTGGTGGCACCTGTAGTCCCAGCTACTCAGGAGGCTGAGGCAGGAGAATCAGTTGAACCCAGGAGGGCAGGAGTTGCAATGAGCTGAGATCATGCCACTGCACTCCAGCCTGGTTAACAGAGTGAGACCTTGTCATTAAAAAAAAAAAAAAAAAAAGTCTACGCGCTCAAGACTCTGTCCCAGGTTCTAAATGCCCCATTTTTTCAATTCCAAAAATGTCTGTCATGACAACATACAAAGCACTTCATTGAAGAGTTAGAAAACGTCTTCTGATTTTTCTTGTGTATTCAATTTTATATGATTTCTTTATTATAAAGCCTTCTGGGCACTAAGGCTTTGTATTTGAGTTTTTTGTTTTGCTTTGTTTGGATTTGATTTTTTTTTGAGATGGAGTCTGGCTCTGTCACCCAGATTGGAGTGCAGTGGCGCGATCTCGGCTCACTGCAAGCTCCACCTCCCAGGTTCACACCATTCTTCTACCTCAGCCTCCCGAGTAGCTGGGACTACAAGCACCCGCTGCCACACCTGGCTAACTTTTTGTATTTTTAGTAGAGACGGGGTTTCACCGTGTTAGCCAGGATGGTCTCAATCTCCTGACCTCGTGATCCGCCCACCTCAGCCTCCCAAAGTGCTGGGATTACAGGCATGAGCCACCATGCCGGGCCTTGGATTTGATTTTTTAAGTCATAGGAATTGACATTTTGGCATGGCTGTTTTGATGAAATAACATTTTGACACCATGACCCTAAAAACAAAAACTCATCTTCAGCTTTTTACGAAACTACTAAGTAGGATGACACAGATGTTCTCACTTTATCCTACCTTTTCCTTGACACATTCACCATTTCTGAACCCCCAAGGTCAAAGGGAGGATTAGGTTTAAATATAGAAAGAGACTCAGGAGACATCCACGAAATGTTTTACTTCAATTCCAAGGTCTAAGCTACTGGACTGGATACAGCCTTTTCTCCTGTCTCCTCTTTTCACTTATTAGTACCCAGCATTCCTGTTTCTAACTCTTCATGCCAATAAACTTGGGGGACAAATGTGATTACCCAAATGCTTACCTCTATGAGCAAGTGCCATGGCCTACTAAAATAGGCTGGGTTTGTGGTCAGAACGCCTAGGGGAGAAACCAAGCTTTGCTACTTGCAAGTCATGAGACTTTGAAAAAGATGCTTTTCCTCTCTGAGCACCAGTTTCTTAACTGGTAAAATAGGGATAATAATCCTGACCTCATAAGGTTATTATAAAAATGAGATTAGTTGGCTGGGTGTGGTGGCTCATGCCTGTAATCTTAGAACTTTGGGAGGCTGAGGCTGATGGATCACTTGAGGTCAGGAGTTCAAAACCAGCTTGGCCATCGTGATGAAACCCCATCTCTACTAAAAATACAAAAAATTAGCTGGGTATGGTGGTGTGTGCCTGTGATCCCTGCTACTCGGGAGGCTGAGGCAGGAGAATCACTTGAACCTGGAGGCAGAGGTTGCCGTGAGCCAAGATGGTGCCACCACACTCCAGCCTGGGTGACAGAGCGAGACTCCATCTCAGAAAAAAAAAAAAAAAGAGAGAGAAGAGTTAATCTTAAAAAGCCTAGTACATTGTTGGCACTCTTATAGACAGTTATTTCCTTTCCTATCTCCTTTTTAAACTCTAGTGCGACTGCATTCCTCTTTGTTAATTCTATCAAGCCTTTCCATTTTAAATCCTTTTATTATTTTTTTAACTCATTCACTGAAATTTTTTATTCTTTTATTCACCTGTTTATTCCATAAACATTCATTGCTGGAGTGCCAACTATGCAGGATTCACCAGAGAAATAAGTCAAAATTGACCTTCTGCCTTCTGCAAACTCCCAGGCATGATAAGACTGTTTTATGGGAAGGGGACACACCCAGGCTCGTGCCAGAGACCTACAAGATGAATAGGAGTTAGGCAGATGAGTAGGGGGAAAAGGGAGTAGGAAATGCCTGGGCCGGGAGGAAAGAACACGGTATCATCAAGTCCACGAAAGCAGTTCAGGGTGGCTGCCTTAAAGGAGAAGGAGAAAGTGTGAAGAAATCCAACCTTTGCACTGTTTAACATTAAATATTGTTCATGGCCCTGCATTAGCTGTGAAAGGAAGAGATTTGGTCCCTGTGACAAGGAAGCTGGGGGAGCCAGTAATCACGTAGAAAGAACCGTCAATCATCATTCCTCCTTAGGGCTTTCAAGAAATGATGGAGCCCTGCATTTATCCACACTGCTAAAGCTAGAGCTGCCCCTAGTGAAAAACTCCCTTCCTGCTGCCTTCCTGGTCCCAGGGGGGATGCCTGCCATCTCTGAGCTTGTCCAGCAGTTTGTAGCAGCAATCAAAGCTTTTAGGGCTGCCCACCTGTTTCTTGTGCAGGTCCAGGTTCCAGCCTCTGGGACCTTCACCCTTTCCTCTCCAGTCATACAGCAGCTGCTTGTGGGTTTCCCCACTGTCCCTACGTAAACCCCCCACAGGACAGGAATGCAGGCTTCTCAGCAAAGGTGATGGAGGCCTATAGTCCTCCAGATGACCGAGGGTGGATGATGTGGTTTGGCTGTGTCCCTACCCAAGTCTTATCTTAAATTGTAGCTCCCATAATCCCCATGTGTTGTGGGAGGGACCCGGTGAGAGGTAATTGAATCTCAGGGGCAGGTTTTTCCTATGCTGTTCTCATGATAGTAAGTCTCACGAGATCTGATGGTTTTATAAAGGGCAGTTCCCCTGCACACGCTGCCATGTAAGATGTGCCTTTGCTCCTCCTTCACCTTCCACCATGATTGTGAGGCCTCCCTGGCCGTGTGGAGCTGTGAGTCCATTGAATCTCTTTCCTTTATAAATTACCCAATCACAGGTATGTCTCTATTAGTAGCATGAGAATGGACTAATACAGTGGAGGAGAGTCCCAAGTAAAATCTTTAGAGACACATTGACTTCCCCAACAGGATCATATTTCCATGAAACTCCATTCTGCACAGTTACCAGAAACAAAAGCAACACTAAACCCTGCATATGCAAGAAATATGACCTTTGCTAGGCTAATTTTTAGCCACCCTTCTTTCTTGGCTTGTTCTACTTTGTTTGTCAAAAATCTTCATTAATGATTAACCAACCATGAGATTTAAATAACCTTAGTCATTCTGAGGCAGCTAAGAGATGTCACTGAAGCCCAGTTGTTTCTGAGTTGACCTTGTTGGGGGTGTGCTGGGTCAAAACATTTGTGCTTCATGGTATTGTGATAACACTGGGCCATGCCAGTCTGGTTTTGCTGGGATTTTTCCTCTCCTTTTTCAGGACCTTTATTCCAAACTGGTAGCACCATGAGATAGTTTTATTTCCATCGACCTCAACAGCCTCACACCTCTAACCCAACTCAAATATGGCCATTTGACCCTTTCTCAATCTTATGTAGAGTAAAGCTTTCTAAAGCTATATCTTCCCTGATCTTCATGACAATCCTATAAAATAGTTACAGAAGACATTCTTCTCCCCTTCCCATTCATTCAACAAATATTTTGTTTTTCAAGCATTTATGTGCCAGGCTTTGTGATGGAGCCTAAAGACAAGTTAAGGCCATGACCAGCCTTCCAGAAGGTTTTGCATGGCCCTTTCCAGTGACCACTTCATCAAGGGAAACAGCCAAACCTACAGCATAGATTAGTTTTGCATGCATCATCTTTTCAGACTTGAGCTTGCTACTATTAATACCCCATTTTACAGATAAAAAGCAAGGAGGCGGGGCTGGGCGAGGTGGCTCAAGCCTGTAATCCCAGCACTTTGGGAGGCCGAAACGGGTGGATCACGAGGTCAGGAGATCGAGACCATCCTGGCTAACACGGTGAAACCGTGAAACCCCGTCTCTACTAAAAAATACGAAAAACTAGCCGGGCGAGGTGGCGGGCGCCTGTAGTCCAAGCTACTCGGGAGGCTGAGACAGGAGAACGGCGTGAACCCGGGAGGCGGAGCTTGCAGTGAGCTGAGATCGGCCACTGCACTCCAGCCTGGGCCACAGAGCGAGACTCCGTCTCAAAAAAAAAAAAAAAAAAAAAAAAGCAAGGAGGCAGAAAGAGGTTTAATAACTTCTCCTGAGACCACGTCACCGGTGAGTAAGTGAAACAGTGTAGCTCTGAGCCTGGAATATCTAACTCTAGAGCTGGGGCTGGGATTGGAGGGATTATAGATCACCCATTTTGTAAGGATGTAGAGTCACTTGTTTGTTCTAGAAGTCACACCGATCACCTAATAGAGTCACTTTATCATAAAGGACATTGGAGCAAGTGGAAAGGAGAGTTTAAAAATCACACACATTGCAGAATATAGGATGCAAAACTTTCTGAAGTCTGAAGGTCTTAGAGGGTTACCTTTCTACATTTTTTTTTCCCGGTGGCCTCCAAGCCCCTTACATTCCAGCATGTCTTTTATCAACTGTTGCTCTCACAAAGGGAAGCAAGAAACAAATTCATTCCCAAGGAGGTGAGTCATGTGGGGCTTTTTGTCTGTTTGTTTGTTTGTTTGTTTGTTTGTTTTCAGACAGGGTCTTGCTCTGTCACCCAGGCTGGAGTGCAGTGGCGCAATCCAGGCTCACTGTAGCCTCAACTTCCAGGGCTCAGGTGATCTTTCCACCTCAGCCTCCTGAGTAGTTGGCACTACAGGCAGGTGCCACCGCATCTGGTTAATTTTTTGTATTTTTTGTAGAGACGGGGTTTCACCATGTTGCTCAGGGTAGTCTCGAATTCCTGTGCTCAAGCGATCCTCCCATCTCATCCTCCCATCTCATCCTCCCAAAGTGCAGGGATTACAGGCATGAGCCACTGCGCCTGGCCTCCTGAGTTATGTGTTTTTCATTAAACAAATCCCTTGTCCACTAAGCTAAGGAAGAAAACCCTAACTTTGGAATTTAAGTCCATAGCCAGTCAAATAAAGAGAATGACTTCAAGAGTCAGGAGGTTCTCCACCTGCTCCAGGACACTGTACCACAAAGTCAGCCCAATCTAAGGAGGCTAGCCCAAGCCTTCTGAGTTGCTGAGGGGCCAAATAATTAGACCCTCTGGACAGTTCAATGAATAATATTAACAATTAGTGTCTCAAATAAAAGATAAACGATATAAAATGCTGGAAAGACATGCCAATCGAAGATAATCAGCTAATCCTTGAATAGCATTTCACTGGCCGCAGAAGCCTTTCTAAAGCTCTATCTCCCTTGATCTGCATGACAATCCTATGAGATAGTTACAGAAGACATTCTTCTCCCCTTCCCATTCATTCAACAAATGTTTTGTTTTTCAAGTATTTATGTGCCAGGCTTTGTGATGGAGCCTAAAGACAAAATGGTGAACATAATCTCCATTTTATCAAGGGAGAAATTGAGGCCTAAAAAGGATAAATTACTTGCTCAAGATTACAATGATACTCATATTCAATTCAATTTTTTTTTTTTTTTTTTTTTTGAGACAGTCACACTTTATCTCCCAGGCTGGAGTGCAGTGCTCACTCCGACCTCTGCCACCCGGTTTCCAGCAATTCTCCTGCCCCAGCCTCACAAGTAGCTGGGACTACAGGCCTGTGCCACTACACCCGGCTAATTTTCTGCATTTTTAGTAGAGACAGAGTTTCACTATATTGGCCAGGCTGGTCTCGGACTCCTGACCTCGTGATCCACCCACCTCAGCCTCCCAAAATGCTGGGATTACAGGCGTGAGCCGCTGCGCCTGGTCTCTTGCTTCTCTTTAATTTGCCTTCCACACTGAGGCCACAGTGATCTTTCTAAAATCAAATCTGAGCGTCAATCACATCACACATCTTTAGCGGTATCCCACTGCTGACTGTACCAAGTCCAGACACTTTAGCTTAAAACACACAAGGCCCTTTATAAACTGGCCTCTGTGCATGTCTTCAGAATTATATCCTGCCAGTTGCATATGGGCAGAACTGATACTCACCCACTATGCACTGGTATGGCCATTTTGGTCACTTACTGCCCACGTTCCTCTGACTGACCAGTGCCGGTCCTGGTTACTGAAAACTTTGATTTTGTTCCTTTCATCTGCTTACCATTCGCTCCCATTATTCTGAACTATTAATATTTGCAGTTCCTTTAAAAAGCTCCCTTGCCTCTAGCAGTGTCCACCCAACAACTCCAACTTATTCATCAAGTATTTATTGAGCACCTACTAGATATATACTTGGGCTAGGCATTGAAGATAGAGAGCTAAAAGTTCTGTCCTCAAGAAGGTACTGGTCTAGTAAGAACACAGACAAGTTAAAAGATCATTATAAACTAGTGGGAGAAGTGTTAGGGCAGAGATAACTCCTGGTGCTTGGGGAACACAGAGAAGTGATACTTAACTCCAGACTTGGGGTTCAGGGAGCTGCTCCTGGGTCGGGGACATCTAAGTTGAATTCTGAAGGCTCAGACTGGGCGGAAGGAATCTTGATAAAAGGAGCAACGAACCTGTAAAGAACACAAAATAAGCGAAGCCTAGAATGGGAGGTGAGGCTAGTGATATGAGGCTGAAGAGAGTTGTTGGATGGTGTGTGTGGGAGGCAGCTGGTGCATGCTGTGCCCAGTTGGCCACTCAGGTGTAACATTCTATCCTGACCACAGTGAGGAGTCAATGATTGATTTTTTTTTTTTTTTTGAGACAACATTTCTCTCCTGTCACCCAGGCTGGAGTGCAGTGGCATGATCTTGCCTCACTGCAACCTCCACCTCTTGGGTTCAAAGGATTCTCCTGCCTCAGCCTCCCAAGTAGCTGGCATTAGAGGTGCGTGCCACCATGCCTGGCTAGTTTTTGTATTTTTAGTAGAGAGTAGGTTTCGTCATGTTGGCCAGGCTGGTCTCAAACTCCTGACCTCAGGTGATCCGCCTGCCTCTGCCTCCCAAAGTGCTGGGATTACAGGCATGAACCACTGTGCCCAGCAAATAATTGATTTTCAGCAGAAGAGTGGCGTGGTCAGAATTGCACTTGAGAGAGAATGTTCTGGCCATGAGACTAGACTGGAGGGGGAAAATGTTGAAGGGAGGGGACTAGTTAGGCGGCTGTTGCAGAAAGCAGGTGAGAAATGATGCTGGACTGGACTAAGGTGATAGCAAAGGGACAGGAAATGGACTCAGGAGGTGCTAAGTTAAAGTCGATGACTAGTAAGTGATAGGGCAAAGGGAGGTGGATGAAGAATGACTCCTGAGTTCCTTACCTGGGTAACTGGGCGGATATGGTGCAGTTTTATGGAGCTGACAGTCCATAACACTGCACTAGGCAGTTTGCATGAATTGATCCATTTAATCCTCTTAACAACTCCATGAATTGACAATATTCTTAACTCCATTTTACAGACTAGGAACCTGAGGCACAGAGAGTTTAAGTAGGTTACCCAAGGTTACAAAGCTAGTAAGTGGCAGAATCAGGATTTAGACTCATATAATCTGACTACAGAATTCATCCTTTTCTTTTCTTGTCTTTTCTTGTCTTTTCTTTTCTTTTTGAGACAGAGTCTTGCTCTGTTGCCTACGCTGGAGTACAGTGGCATGATCTTGGCTCACTAACACCTCTACGTCCTGGGTTCAAGTGATTCTCCTGCCTCAGCCTCCCAAGTAGCTGGGATTACAAGCACGTGCCACCATACCTGGCTAATTTTTGTAGTTTTAGTAGAGATGGAGTTTCACCATATTGGCCAAGGTGGTCTTGAATTCCTGACCTCAAGTGATCCACCAACCTTGGCCTCCCAAAGTGCTAGGATTACAAGCGTGAGCCACTGCACCTGACCCAGAATTCATTTCTTAAACCCCACCACTGGATTGCAATTTACTTAAATGGGGAGTACAGAAAGAGTGGCAAATTTGGTTGAGCATATAACAAGTCCAGTCATACTGGGACATATTGAGACATGTTGAGCTTGAGATGCCTGTGGAAGATCCAGGCAAAGTCTAGAAGGTAGTCGGATATAAGGAGGTGGAGTAAAACTATGAATTTTAAAGTAGGACCCATTTTAACATAAGACAGTATATTATTTTTGGAAAATATAAAAGGATATATTTTTCATTTGCCTTAAATCATGGTGCTCTGAGACTCCCCACACATTACATCAGTGGGATTCAGGGAAGGGTGGCTGCCAGCCAGATGTCTGTCAGCCCTCAGCATTGACCATCAAGTCAGTTTCTGTTCATTCCGTAGTGAGACAATAGTCCTGAGAGTCAGGTCTTATCTGAGGAGAAGAGGAGTTTCTGCATCGTGACAGTTCCCTTTTCAAGGGCCAGTCCTGTCAACTCAGACCATTGAACATTCTCACCATTGGTCAGTAGACGGCATATGGGCACCAGCCACCAGCTAGGCTGATTGATCAGCATCTATTCTGATTGGTGGATTCTGTGTCTTACTGGTAGTTAAATATTTTTAATATCACACACATGTTTGTGCGCATGTGCACACACACACACAGAGAACCCAGGATATGACTAAAGAGACATGCCCATCTAACAGGAAGAAAGGAAGGCAAAATATAGGAGAAAGGACAGGTAGTCAGTGACAAAAGTTCTGGTCCAGAGTCAAAAAAGCTTGACTAGTGGATGAGCGTGGATTTTTAAAATATTTCGGTGCAGAGCAGCAGGATGAGATCATCTAATATCCTTCGTTTATGAAGAGTCAAAGAACATTACAGCCAGTGTGACATTCCTCTCACATGTAATATGGCCCAGAGAGGCAAAATGATGTGTTGAGGGCAGGTGGCTGGATAGATGTGCTCCTGAGATGTGCTGCTGGTTCCTGGATCTCCAAGGCCTTATCATGATGTGTTCCCAAGTGTTCTCTGCCCCTCTCCCCACAACACCCAAACCAGAGGGGAAGGAAGGGTAACCAGGGTGACCCACAGCATAGGTTGCCATGGACATCCAAGGCAGGGGCCTGGTGGAGGATGTGACAGACACCAAAGGTCTTTAGTTCCAACACCACCAAATGCCCTGGTAATCTCTTATGTTGGTGCAAAAGTAGTTGTGGTTTTTGCCATTACTTTTAAAAGCAAATGGGTGGATGAAGAATGACTCCTGAGTTTCTCACCTGGGTAATTAGGCGGATATGGTGCAGTTTTATGCAGCTGACAGTCCATAACTCTGTGCTAGGTAGTTTACATGAATTGACCCATTTAATTCTCTTAACAATTCCATGAGTTGACAATAATCTTAACTCCATTTTACAGACTAGGAACTTGAGGCACAGAGAGTTTAAGCAGGCTGCCCAAGTTACACAGCTAGTAAGTGGCAGAATCAGGGTTTTAAGCTCATACTTTTAAAGGCAAAAGCCGCAATTATTTTTGCACCAATCTGATAGAAAGATGGGGCCAAACTCCCCATGCCGGGCTAAGAAAACTTAGTGCAGCTTCACTGGCCATAGACTTCATTGAAAGGCTCTAGGACCAAAGCACCCAGGAACTGGATTAAATCATCTCACTGCATCAGAAACCAGCAGACTCACGGACCAGCCTGAAGATGCAGAGCCCCTCACCTCCTGCCACGATGCTATCTAAGCTCCCTGCAAACACGGCACCATCTTGGGGAGGAAGAGCAAGAGGGGAGGAATAGCTCTGGCAGGGAGGTGAACTAAATTGATTGAATATTTACTGGAAGGAAACTTTTTAATCTGAAAGAGATTATTATAGACTAAAAGAGCGCTAGGTACCTTCAATGGCAAGACCAGGTGTTGCTATTATTCTGGCTATCCAGGAAAACAAAGATGTAAACTGTTATATTAAACAAAGGAAACTATATTCATTTTCAATATTGAGTGCATATTTCTGATTCTATTATAGTAAGGAAAACGCCATCCCTTCTGACATTTCCTTTCATAGGTAGAGTAAGGAGTTCAATTAATACAACTCTGACCCTTCGTCTGCCGCCTTTTTCTTTTCACTTTTGGACCGATAGACTTTCATATCCGATTGAAAAATCTGAGAATGTCTGGACGTTCTTGGTTATGCAAGTCCCTCTTCTTCTTGGGGGAAAGTCTAACAATAGATGGGTTCCTCTCTGTTTTTCCCTCTCCTAATCCTCTCAAGCCCAGTGTTCTGACTGAATGGGGCAAATCTGCTTAATTTGGGGGCTCATCTAGCAGGCCCGTTTTGCTCCAATATAAGCTAAGTCCTCCAACCCCCTCCAATCTCCTCCATCAGTAAGAAACATGATACATTACCCATTCTTAATTATTTATTTTTTATGTAGAGATGGGGTTTCGCCATGTTGCCCAGGCTGGTCTAGAACTCCTGGGCTCAAGCAATTCACCCACCTCGGCCTCCCAAAGTGCAGGGGTGAGCCACTGCGCCTGGCCCATTTATTTTTTTAATTGAGGTAAAATTAACATGACATAAAATTTGCCATTTTAATCATTTTACAGTATACAATTCAGTGGTTTTTATTATATTTACACTGTTGTGTAACTATCATCACTACATAATTCAAGACCGTTTTCATCACCTGTCTGCAAAAACAAACAAAAACACCAAAAACCAAACTCATTAAGCAGTCACTCCCCATATCTTCTATTCCCAGCTCCTGGAAATCATGAATCTGCCTTCTGTCTCAATGACTTGCCTATTCCGGATGTTTCAAGTAAATAGAATCATACAACATGTGGCCATTCACGACTAGCTTCTTTCATTTAGTGTCATGTTTTGAAGTTTCATCAATATTGTTGCAGGTATCAGTACTTCATTTCTTGTTATGTGTGAATAATATCCACTGCATGGACATGCCACATTTTGTTTCTCAGTTCCACAGTTGATAAATATTTGTATTGTTTCCACTTCTTGTAAAAAATAATTATTTTTACAAAAAATATGTAATTTGGCCAGGCACAGTGGCTCATGCCTGTAATCCCAGCACTTTGGGAGGCCAAGGTGGGGGAATCACTTGAGCCAAGGAGTTTGAGACCAGCTGGGCATAGTGAGATCCCATCTCTACAAACAATGCCAAAATTAGCCAGAAGGAGTGTCATACACCTGTTGTCCCAGCTACTTGGGGGGCTGACGTGGGAGGATCACTTGAGCTGAGGAGGCTGCAGTGAGCTGAGATCATGCCACTGCACTCCAGCCTGGGTGACAGAGCCAGACTGTCTCAAAAAAAAGTGACTTTTTTTCCACATTATTCATAGCTATTATGAATAATGAACACCTGCTTTCATTTCTCTTAGACATATATGGAAGTATACAATTGCTAGGCCCTATGGTAATTCCGTTTAACTTTCAAGAACTATCAAACTGTTTTTCACAGCTTCTGCACCATTTTACCTTCCCATCAGTGGTATAAAAGGGTTCCAATTTCTCCATATTCTTGCCTACACTTGTAATTTTCCATTAAAACAAAGTTTAGCCAACCTAGTGAGTATGAAATAATATCTCATTGTGGTTTTGATTTGCATTCCCCTAATGACTAATGCTATTGAGAATGTTCTTATGTGCCTACTGGCCATCCTATAGTATTCTTTGGAGAAATGTCTGCTTATCTTCTTTGATTACTTGGTTTGGGTTGTCTGGATACCAAACCCATGTCAGATACATGATTTGCAAATATTTTCTCCCATCTATGTGTTGTCTCTTCATTTTCTTGATTATGTCCTTTGATACACAAAAGTTTTTAATTTTTATGCAGTCCACTTTATCATTTTTTTTGTTCCTTTTGTTTGTTTGTTTGGTTGGTGGTTTTTTGGTTTGTTTTTTTTTTGTTGTTTTTTTTTTTTTGAGACAGGGTCTCACTCTGTCACCCAGGCTGGAGTGCAGTGGCACAACCTCAGCTCACTGCAACCTCCACCTCCCAGGCTCAGGCGATCCTCCCACATCAGCCTCCTGAGTAGCTGGTACTACAGGAACACGCCACCACACCTGGCTTTTGTTTTCTTTGTAGAGACAGGGTTATGCCATGTTGCCCCGCCTGGTGTCGAACTCCTGGACTTAAGCAATCTACCTACCTCAGCTTCCCGAAGTGCTGGGATTACAGGCATGAGCCACCACACCCAGTCTTTTTTTGCTTCTTGTACTTTTGGTGTCACATCTAAGACTCCATTGTCAAATCCAAGGTCATGCAGATTTTCCCCTATGTGTTTTTTTTTGTTTTTTTTTTTGTTTTTTTTTGAGACAGGATCTCACTCTGTCACCCAGGTTTGAGTGCAGTGGTGTGATCTTGGCTCACTGCAACCTCTGCCTCCCGGGTTCAAGAAATTGTCTTGCCTCAGCCTCCTAAGTAGCTGGGATTACAGGCACTCACCACCATACCCGGCTAATTTTTGTATTTCTAGTAGAGATGGAGTTTCCCCATGTTGGCCAGGCTGTTCTCCAACTCCTGGCCTCAGGTGATCCGCCTGCCTCGGCCTTCCAAAATGCTGGGATTACAGGCGTGAGCCACTGCTCCTGGCTCCCCTGTTTTATTTGAAGAATTTTATAGTTTATAGTTAGATCTTTGATTCATTTTGAGTTAATCTTTGCTTATGGTGTGATATAGGGGTCCAACTTCATTCTTTTGGATATTTCATTATCCCACCACAATTTGTGAAGACTATTATTTCCCTATTGAGCAGTCTTGGCACCCTTATCATAAATCAATCGACTACAGATGTATGGGTGTGTTTCTAGACTCTTGATTCTATTTCATTGGTCTATATGTCTACCCTTATGCTGGTACCGCACCATTTTGATTACCATAGCTTTGTAGCAAGTTTTAAAATTGGGAAGATGGCTCTTTCCCTAAGTGGCCTGAGGTAATCTGTGAAAATGGTTCGCTATTCACTTGACCCGGAGAACCCCACGAAATCATGCAAATCAAGAGGTTCCAATCTTCGTGTTCACTTTAAGAACACTCATGAAACTGCCCAGGCCATCAAGGGTATGCATATTCGAAAAGCCACGAAGTATCTGAAAGATGTCACTTTACAGAAACAGTGCGTACCATTCCGACGTTACAATGGTGGAGTTGGCAGGTGTGCCCAGGCCAAGCAGTGGGGCTGGACACAAGGTCGGTGGCCCAAGAAGAGTGCTGAATTTTTGCTGCACATGCTTAAAAATGCAGAGAGTAATGCTGAACTTAAGGGTTTAGATGTAGATTCTCTGGTCATCGAGCATATCCAAGTGAACAAAGCACCTAAGATGCGCCGACGAACCTACAGAGCTCATGGTCGCATTAACCCATACATGAGCTCTCCCTGCCACATTGAGATGATCCTTACTGAAAAGGAACAGATTGTTCCTAAACCAGAAGAGGAAGTTGCCCAGAAGAAAAAGATATCCCAGAAGAAACTGAAGAAACAAAAACTTATGGCACGGGAGTAAATTCAGCATTAAAATAAATGTAATTAAAAGGAAAAAAATAAAATAAAAAAAAATTAAAAAAAATAAAAATAAAATTGGGAAGATGCTAATGTACCTTCAAAAATAAAAATAAGGCCAGGCACGGTAGCTCACGCCTGTAATCCCAGCACTTTGGGAGGCTGAGGTGGGTGGATCACCTGAGGTCGGGAGTTTGAGACCAGCCTGACCAACATGGTGAAACCATGTCTCTACTAAAAATACAAAAAATTAGCCAGGTGTGGTGGTGTGCACCTGTAATCCCAGCTACTAGGGAGGCTGAAGCAGGAGAATCACTTGAACCTGGGAGACGGAAGTTGCAGTAAGCCAAGATTGCATCATTGCACTACAGCCTGAGCAACAAGAGCAAAACTCCATTTCAAAATAAAGAAATAAATAAAAATCAAATAAATAAATAAGTAAAATAAAATCAAATTGGAAAGAGTGAGTCCTCTAAATTTGTTCTTCTTTTTCAAGATTATTTTGGCTAGCAGGGTCCCTTGTAATTTTGTATAAATTTTAGGACCAGTTTTTCCATTTCTTCAAAAAAGACTGTTGGGATTTTGATAAGTAAGTATTGCATTGAATCTGTAGATCACTTAGGGAAGTACTGCTCTCAACAAAATTAAATGATCCAATTCATGAATACAAGATGTTTTTCCTATTTAGGTGTTCTTTAATTTATTTTAGCAATGTTTTACAGTTTTTAGTGTAAAGTCTTTTGCTTGTTTCTCTTTTATCCTTTTTTTTTTTTAGAGCCAGGGTCTCGCTGTGTTACCCAGGGTGGTTGCAAACTCCTAGGCTCAAGTAATCCTCCTGCCTCGTCCTCCCAAAGTGCTGAGATTATAGGTGTGAGCCACCATGCCCAGCGTCAGTGTACAAGTCTCCTATATCTTAGTTAAATTTATTCCAAAGTATTTTATTCTTTTTGATGCTGTTGTAAATGGAATTGTTAATTTCATTTTTGGATTATTTCTAGTATATAGAATTACATCGGATTTTTGTGTGTTTTTAGCACCCATTTTAGTTATTTGTTTCATTTCTCAGTTTATTCAGAATATGGAAGGGGAAAAGAAGTGCGGTTTTCTACAATTCTTTCAGAAACCAATACTTGATATACATCCATTTGGCAACCAAGGACATGGGATGAAGATCAGACAGGAATAACATGCACAATGACAAAGGAGGCAGGATGCAAATAGAACTTTGAGGAACATCAACAATTATAGGGCAGTTAGAAAAAAAAGGAGCCCATGCATGTTTCTGAGAAGCCACAGTCAAAGAAGCAAGAGGGTGGATTAGTCCGTTTTCAAGCTGCTGATAAAGACACACCTGAGACTGGGCAATTTACAAAAGAAAGAGGTTTAATGGACTGACAGTTCCACATGGCTGGGGAGGCCTCAAAATCATGGTGGAAGGCAAGGAGGAACAAGATATGTCTTACATGGATGGTGGGAGTTAAAGAGCGAGCTGATGCTGGAAAACTCCCCCTTATAAAATCATCAGATCTCATGAGACTTACTCAGTATTATGAGAACAGAACGGGAAAGACCTGCCCCCATGATTCAGTTACCTCCCACCAGGTCCCTCCCACAACACATGGGAATTCAAGATGAGATTTGGGTAGGGACCCAGCCAAACCATATCATTCTGCCCCGGCCCCTCCCAAATCTCATGTCCTCACATTTCAAAACCAATCACGCCTTCCCAACAGCCCCCCAAAGTCTTAACTCATTTCAACCTTAACTCAAAAGTCCACAGTTCAAAGTCTCATTCAAGACAAGGCAAGCCCCTTCTGCCTATAAGCCTGTAAAATTGAAAGCAAATTAGTTACTTGTTAGATACAATGGGGGTACAGGCATTAGGTAAATACAGCCATTACAAATGGTAGAAATGGGCCAAAACAAGGGGCTACAGGCCCCAGGCAAGTCTGAAATCCAGCAGAGCAGTCAAGTCTCAAAGCTCCAAAATGGCCTCCTTTCTTCCATGTCTCACATCCAGGTCACACCGATGCAAAAGGTGGGTTCCTATGGTCTAGGGCAGCTCCACCCCTATGGCTTTGCAAGGTACAGCCTCCCTCCCAGCTGCTTTCACAAGCTGGTGTTGAGTGCCCATCATTTTCAGGCAACGGTACAAGCTGTCAGTGGATCTACCATTCTGGAGTCTGAAGGACGGTGGTCCTCTTCTCATGGCTCCACTAGGCAGTGCCCCAGTAGGGACTTTGTGTAGGGGCTCTGACCCCACATTTCCTTTCCACACTACCTTAGCAGAGATTCTCCGTGAGGGCCCCCCGCCCTGCAGCAAACTTATGCCTGGGCATCCAGGTGTTTCCATACATTCTCTGAAATCTAGGTGGAGGTTCCCAAACCCCAGTTCTTGACTTCTGTGCACCCGCAGGCTCAACACCTTATGGAAGTGGCCAAGGCTTAGGGCTTGCACTCTCTGAAGCCAGGGCTCAAGTTCTACGTTGGTCCCTTTCAACCATGGCTGGAGGAGTGGCTGAGACGCAGGGCACCAAGTCACTAGACTGCAGACAGCATGGGGACCCTGGCCTGGCCCACAAAACCATTTTTTTTCTCCTAGGCCTCTGGGCCTGTGATGGGAGGGGCTGCCCCAAAGGTCTCTGACATACCCTGGAGACATTTTCCCCATTGTCTTGGTGATTAACATTTGGCTCCTCATCACTTACGCAAATTTCTGTGGCCAGCTTGAATTTTTCCCCAGAAAATGGGACTTTCTTTTCTATCACATTGTCAGGTTGCAAATTTTCCAAACTTTTATGCTCTGCTTCCCTTATAAAACTGAATGCCAGAGCCAGGCATTGTGGCTCACGCCTGTAATCCTAGCACTTTGGGAGGCCAGGCGGGTGGATGACCTGAGGTCAGGAGTTCAAAACCAGCCTGCCCAACATGGTGAAACCCTGTCTGTACTAAAAATACAAAAAATTAGCCCGGTGTGGTGATGCATGCCTGCAATCCCAGCTACTTGGGAGCCTGAGGCAGGAGAATTGCTTGAATCTGGGAGGCAGAGGTTGCAGTGAGCTGAGATAGAACCATTGCATTACAGCCTGGGCAACAAGTGTGAAACTCCGTCTCAAAAAAAACAAAAAAACAAAAAAAACTGAATGCCTTTAACAGCACCCAAGTCACCTATTGAATGCTTTGCTGCTTAGAAATTTCTTCTGCCAGATACCCCAAATCATCTCTCGCAAGTTCAAATTTCCACAAATCTCTAGAGCAGGGACAAAATGCTATCAGTCTCTTTGCTAAAACACAAGAGTCACCTTTGCTCCAGTTCCCAACAAGTTCCTCATTTCCACCTGAGACCACCTCAGCCTGGATTTCATTGTCCATATCATTATCAGCATTTTGGTCAAAGCCATTCAACAAGCCTCTAAGGAGTTCCAGTCTTTCCCACATTTTCCTGTCTTCTTCTGAGCCCTCCAAACTGTCCAACCTCTGCCTGTGACCGAGCTCCAAAGTCGCTTCCACATTTCCGGGTATCTTTTCAGCAGTGCCCCACTCTGCTGGTACCAATTTACTGTATTAGTCTGTTTTCACGCTGCTCATAAAGACATACCCAAGTTTATATACTTTTTTCTTTCTTTTTTTTTTTGTATTTACTAACCCACAACTAACATCGTAAGGTTTATATGTTTTACTTTTGGTAATGGCTGTGTTTAACCACTGGCTTGCCTAATTTCCGAAAATTTTACAATCAACTCTCAGGAACCAGCACAGGCCAGCTCCAGCCTGGGCTACCGGCACACTTTGAGCTAAGGGACACATCCTTGCACAAAAGGAAGAGCAAGGACCATGGGGTCAGACAGACCTTTCTCAGACTTTCTTCTTAAGAGAACCTGGGCCAGTCACTGAATCTGTTTCTTTATCAATAAAATGGGTGATAATATTAACCTCTTGAGGTTGTGATAAAGATTAGAGACCAATATGTAGAGACTGATCCATAATAAGGGTTCAAAATTACCAGAATAATCTTATTTTGCTATACCTTTAAGCACAGCTTTAATTTTTCTTGATACACAGAAAGATAATTGGGAGTGACCCACAGAACAGTTGGGAATTACCACGTCCCTCATTAAGTGTGGCATTTGTGTGAGGAAACAGATGCATAGAAGTTTCGCTTACTATATACTTTGCATGGACAGAGCTCTGGAAACCTTGTCCCCGGAAGTTTGGGAAGAGGGCAAGCAGAGAGTATCAGGCTTGTGACAACCCTAGAAATGAATGACTCAGCCTGTGATTGTATGTCCCCTCTAAGGCCTTCCTGGCTCCCCAGATGTACCCCTGACAGATGGTTCAGAAACTTGACAACTCCACCTTTTAAATCTGAAATGTGTTACCTAAATGGAGCAAGTTTCCCTTGAGCACATCACATGGATCAGCTTATCAGTCAGCCCAGAGGACAGACAGCAGGGCCCCAGAGGAAAGGCACATGGGGCAGGTAGTGTTTATGGGACGGAGGGAAGGAGGACTGGGGCAGAGGTCTGGTGTGGAGTAGGGCCTTGCAGGGGGCAGTTGGGACATGAAGGAAGGAAAAGACACCAAGCAGCAGGAGAGGGATGGGGCAAGAAGAGACACAAACCCAGCTTGGCCCCACCTCCTGGGGCTGCGAGGAACCTCTGATTTCACACCACCCCGTGAGAAAGCTAACGTCCTCTTTGCTTTCTGTGTCCTCAGTGACAAGGGCCATGGATACCACTAATCAGGAAGTAAGTGCACAGTGGCTGGCATCTGAGCCAACTTTAACTCGTTTGTCAACATTTCACAGCCTTTTTGGAGAGGTCTATGGAAAGCCAAGCCGAGAGCTTAATTCTTTCGTTCTGCAGAGGCTGGGTAGTTTCTTCTCCCTGCTGTACTGGTCTCTTACGAAATGGCGCTTGCAACCTGCCAATCATGTCGTGTCATGTCTTAGATGTGGAAAATCCAGCATTCTGACAACCCCGCCGACAAAACAGGGTCTCAATTTAGAGAGTGGTGGCCGAGAGAGTGTTGAAAACCTGGCTTTGGCTGGGCACGGTGGCTCACGCCTGTAATCCCAGCACTTTGGGAGACCCAGCCAGGCTGATCACCTAGGTCAGGAGTTCGAGACCAGCCTGGCCAACATGGTGAAACCCTGTCTCTAGTAAAAATACAAATAAATAAATAAATAAATAAATGAAAATTAGCCAGGTGTGGTGGCAGGACCCTGTAATCCCAGCTACTTGGGAGGCTGAGGCAGAAGAATCACTTGAACCCGGGAGGTGGAGGTTGCAGTGAGCCAAGATCATACCACTGCACTCCAGCTTGGGTGACAAGAGTAAAACTCTATCTCAAAAACAAACAAACAAATAAACAAAGAAAAGAAAAGAAAACCTGACTTTGTGTTAAGCTGAGGGGACTCCCCGGGGCAAGTCACCTGCCTTCTCTGGGCTTCCACTTGCTTTCTGTGAATCAGAGATTATAGTACCTATCCTGCAAGGTTGTGGTGAGGAGACATAAGGCAGGTAAAAGCTTTGCCCTATAGTAGGTAACATAGTAGGAGCCTAATAAGTTGGGGCGACTGGTGTTATTCATACTGCCTGCGTGACCTTGGGTAAGTTATTTCATCTTTCTGGGTCTTAGTTTCCTCGTTTGTGCACTGTGGGCCAGATGATCTCGGAGGCATCTACCTGTTCTGCATTCTATTATTCTACAACAAACAAGATTCTTTGCCTTAGCTCTGGCCCTGCCTATCTAAGTAAGAGATTAGGCCATTTGCTTTTTCTGTTGCAATGCTCAGATAGCAAAGACCTTTGACAACTGAGAAGGCTTGTTCACTCCCTCCCCTTGAACCAAGTTCTGAGGCTGTGGGACAAGGAGCAAACTGGAGTGTTTCTCTAAACACAGGATTAGAAAGGAGGCGGGGGTGCTGGGCAGCAGGACCTGGGTGTGTTGCAAACTGCCTAGAGCAGGGAATAGATATGATGTGGGCTAAGGTCACAACAGGCATGCCACCACTTGCTCAGGGTCCCCGGACCATCTCCTGAGACTCTAACCCCAAGGCAAGAGGTGGGGGAGATAAGACCGATCTCCACTTTGAGAAGAAAATTCCTCTCTGGACTCCGGTTGAATGAGGCAAAAACTTTTCCCTCCAAATTAGGCCCTGTGCATGATTATCATAAAGTAAGGGAGAGAGATGGGTGGATGAAGTCAATGCTTGTGTTTCCTGGTTGGAGGGCATGCAGGGGTAGGTTGAAGGCAAGTGGAACCCTATTGATGTTCTTAGCCTTGCCTAATATTTTGGGCTGTCCTAATCCTGAACTCAGGCACATCATGGGATAAGGATTGAGTACCTTGAACATAAGCAGAGGGAAAAGCTTTCCCACACTTGGGTCCCTGGGGCAGGATGCTGAGCAATCCAAGGGATGAGCAATCCGGCTCATTCCCAGAATATCTTGGGTCAACCGATTTATTATTTTAAGAAACCCTTGTTTTAAAAAACAGTAAAACCCACCAGGTGTGGTCCTCATGCCTGTAATCCCAGGTCTTTGAGAGGCTCAGGTGGGCAGATCACTTGAGGCCAGGAGTTCGAGACCAGCCTGGCCAACATGGCAAAACCCCATCTCTACTAAAAATACAAAAATTACCCAGGTGTGGTGGTGCGTGCCTATATTCCCAGCTACTTGGAAGACTGAGGCGCAAGAATCACTTGAACCCTAAGGTGGAGGCTACAGTTAGCCAAGATTGCACCACTGTACTCTAGCCTGGGTGACAGGGTGAGATGTTGTCTCAAAAAACTAAAACTAAAAAAAAAAAAAAAAAAAAAGTAAAATCCAGGATTATATGTAATGTAATACATATACATGAAATACATATACATATGCATATGAAATACATATACTGTATTATATGTATATGTATATTATATGTATTTCTAGAATATAATAATCCTAGAAATGTGTAGGGTTTCTATAATCCATGTTTTTCCCGAGCCTGATTTCTTTTGTAGCCTCCCCTAATTTCCATTAGTCATTTCCAGATGTCAGTTAAGCAGCTGGTTTGCAGCTGGTAGAAAGCACCACTCATTAGGAACATTCCCAAGACCCCAGGACTTTGGCTGACAAGTCACAGAGTTTCTGTCACCCTCCCAGCTGGAAGGACTCTGCTAAATGACAAACGTCCTGTAGTTTTTTCTTCTCAGCTTGTACTGTGATAAACTTTCAGGGATCACGTTTCAGTTTTTATTCCGTCTTTCATTTTGTGCTGCTAATTTCATGCCAGCTCCTCAGAAAAAATACATAAAAAGTCTGGGCGCGGTGGCTCACGCCTGTAATCCCAGCACTTTGGGAGCCTGAGGTGGGCAGATCACGAGGTCAGATCGAGACCATCCTGGCTAACACGGTGAAACCCCATCTTTACTAAAAATACAAAAAATTAGCTGGGTGTGGTGGCGGGCACCTGTAGTCCCAGCTACTCAGGAGGCTGAGGCAGGAGAATGGCGTGAACCCAGGAGGCGGGGCTTGCGGTGAGCCCAGATGGCGCCCCTGCACTCCAGCCTGGGCAACAGTGTGGGACTCCTTCTCAAAAAAAAAAAAGAAAGAAAGCTTAATCGTGCCAAAGGTAAAGCGATGAAGTCAGAGACTTACAAATCTCTTCTAGGTCACCCTCCTGATCTCCTAACCTCAGGAAGGCCCAGAGATGCTATTAGAGCCATCTTTGTGGAGTCCAGTGTATGCGTGTGGTCAAAGGGGCTCATGAACCTGTGTTCCTTCAGGGCCATTCCCAGCGTTGTGGCCTCTGTGAGAACCAGAACATTATGGGGGCAAGAATCTTTGGCTCTACAGGATGTCTGTGCAATCCTTTTCAGTAAGGCTACTGAAGCTTGGTTAACTTTGGGAAACGTGGCGCTTCATAGGAAGAAGGAAATTCAGAAGGCAGCAGAGATTTCTCTATCCCTGGAGAGGAGAAAAGCCGCAGAAGCTGAGGGGCCTTTAGGAAGAGTGAACCAAGCCCATCAGAGGAGATGACAGACAGGGTTCCTGAGGAAAAGATCACTTGGTTTCTACAGGCCTCAGTTTTTTTTACCTACCTCTTATGTTTATTGCGAGGGTTACATGAAATAACATAGATCCAGCACCCAACATATGGCCCGATATATAGCAAGTTGTGAGTAAATGGTAGCTGTTTTTACGACTGCCATCATTTTTAAGGAAAACCCAAAAAAGGCCTGGCACCATGGCTCACACCTGTAATCCCAGCACTTTAGAAGGCGGAGGATCGCTTGAGCCCAGGAGTTCGAGACCAGCCTGAACAACATGGCGAGACGCCCTCTCTACCAAAAATACAAAAATTAGCCAGATGTGGATGTGTGTGCCTGTAGTCCCAGGCACTCGGGAGGCTGAGGTGGGAGGATCGCTTGAGCCCAGGAAGTTGAGGCTGCAGTGAGCCATGATTGTGCCACTGTACTCCGACCTGGGCAACAAAGTGGGACCCTGTCTCTAAAAAAAAAAAAAAAAAAAAAAAAAAAATTGGATAACTCTAAATTCATACTTAAAAAATAAAACCCAAAAGAAATAGTACAAGGTTGCCAGGCAGTGGCTCACACCCATAATCCCAGCACTTTGGGAGGCCGAGGAAGGTGAATCACCTGAGCTTAGGAGTTTGAGATCAGCCTGGGCAACACAGTGAAACCTCATCTCTACCAAAAATACAAAAAAAAAAAAAAAAAAAGCCAGGCCTAGTGGCCTGCGCCTGTAGTCCCAACTACTCAGGAGACTGAGGTGGAAGCTCACTTGAGCCTGGGGGGCAGAGGTTGCATTAAGCCAAGATGGTGCCACTGCACTCCAACCTGGCTGGCAGAGTAAGACCCATCTCAAAAAAAAAAAAAGAAGAGAAAAGAAAAGGAAAGAAAAGAAAGTACAGGGAAGGCAGAGTGGGAAAACCTGCAAGAAGATCCTCTGGTATATAAAATAAACAAAAGATCAGGCTGGGCGTGGTGTCTCACACCTATAATCCCAGCACTTTGGGAGGCCGAGAAGGGTGGATCACTTGAGGTCAGGAGTTCGAGACCAGCCTGGTCAACATGGTAAAACCCTGTCTCTACTAAAAATACAAAAAATAGCTAGGCACTTTGGGAGCCCGAGGCAGGTGGATCACGGGGTCAGGAGATCGAGACCATCCTGGCTAACACAGTGAAACCCTGTCTCTACTAAAAATACAAAAAATTAGCTGGGCGTGGTGGGCGCCTGTAGTCCCAGCTACTCAGGAAGCTGAGGTAGGAGAATCGCTTGAACCCGGGAGGCGGAGGTTGCAGTGAGCCGAGATCATGCCACTGCACTCCAGCCTTGGCAATGGAGCAAGACTCCATCTCAAAAAATAAATAAATAAAATAAAATAAAATAAAGATTGCTTTGTATGGCTTTTTTCCTCCTTCAAGGTAAAACCAAGGAGCAAAGATATGATTCTAAAGTTGCAGTCCATATTGTCGAAAAGGAATATAATGTAACCAGGATCATCTTTTACTGAGCAAATGACAAGGACATTTGACTTCCATACAGTATGGTAAGGGTCAAATGCTGACAGCCCGGCCCCTCTGCTGTGCTCCTGTGACCCCAGAAAAGTCAGACTCCTGATGCTGAGTGATTTAAGGCAATGCATGCGTGATAACGAGTGGGAGGACTCTGGGTAGAGCAAAAAATAGAAAATTTCCATTTTTATTGTGGCTTTCTAACTAATACGTCAAAATGGACAAACGGGATAGAAATACTGCAGACCAGAATCAGGAGCAGGAGAACCAGGGAAGTCCAGAACCTGAGAAGTAGAGTTTTAGAAAAAAGACACTCTGGTTAGAATCATGATCACTGTGCTTCAGCAGCTCAAGAAATCTTTGTAGTCAAAAGATTTCCTTTCTCTTCCCAGGTGAGGAATCTGAGGCTCCTAAGGTCAGATTACTTGCGTACATCCACAGTTAACAAATCTGGGCCTGTTAGTTTCAATGTATCACTCTTTTCATATCAAGGGATTTGAGAGAAGACCCTTAGAGGGAAGAGTCAAGAAAATGGGGGTGGGGAGAAGGTCATTTCTATCCAAGTCCCAAGATCTGTGATTGGCTTAGCTGGCAAACTGCAGCTTCATGAAAGGAAACTTGACTCCAAGAACTGTAGCCAGGAGAAGCCCGGGGGATGAAGGGCAAATGTTAAAACAACAAGAGATTGGAGTTGAGCAATGGATGGCAGGACTCCAGGCACAGGAAGGGAGCGAATGCACCTGCTTAGGTACTGAAGCATGACGGGACTTGGCCAGGCCCTACCCCCGCAGGAGAGACACTGGAGAGGGCAAAGCAAGAGGGCTTGACTGGAAAAACTCACCGGGATTGGAAGCACAGTCTGTTTCTGGCATGTCAAGGGATTTTTTTTTCCTCGCTACCTAGGATCTAAATCCCCCTTCTTAATTTTGAGGAATCTCCCACTGTGAGTGAGAGCATTCTTCTGGCACCAAGATCTCAAGAGTTAACCGGAAGTTCGGGAACCCAGTGTAGTGATGCCTCATCTTCTGCTTGTTCACGAACACATGCATAGCACAGAAGCTAAAAAGGCAGAAATTCTTTCCCTTCTTGTCCATGACCGCCAAAGAGATCACATAGGTCCCAGGAGACCACCACCCAGGACTTTGCACCTTGCAAAGTCATAAACATAGTGATATTGAATCCATGGTGGCAGCTGAAGTGGTCAAGCATTAAGATCAGTGTCCAAGGACGGTGGCCACAGTTGGCCATGGTGGCAGCATCCTGGCTGCATTGTGTCCACTAGCTTCTGAGCCTGTCTCTCATGCCTTCTTACTTACTCTGTGATCAAACTTTCAGAACGTTCCCCCTGTACCATTGCTGGCCAGCATCCAACAGATTTCTGGCTGATACCGGCACCATTCCTCACCTGTAACAGGAAAAGCTGAGGAGTTTTAGAGGCCAGCACTCAGCTTGATTGTGAATCTTACTAAGGCAGAAGATGTAAGAACCCACACCATGGAAGATTTTTCTTTAAAGTTCACAACAGAGCATATGCTGGGAAACACATTTGAAAAACCACCTGTCAACTGGGCGCAGTGGCTCATGCCTGTAGTCCCAGCACCTTGGGAGGCCGAGGCGGGTGGGTCACCTGAGGTCAGAGTTTCGAGACCAGCCTGGCCAACCTGGTGAAACCTCATCTCTACTAAAAATACAAAAATTAGCCGGGCGTGGTGGCACATGCCTGTAATCCCAGCTACTCAGGAGGCTGAGGCAGGAGAATCACTTGAACCTGGGAGGCAGAGGTTGCAGTGAGCAGGGATCATGCCCTTGTACTCCAGCCTGGGCAATATGAGTGAAACTCAGATTTAAAAAAAAAAAAAGAAGAGAAAAACCACTTGTCTTACTTGCCTCCTATGATGCTGGGAGAGAGATTTGGCAGGACAGGCCACAGTCTTGCTGCTGCTGCCCTCCATTAGGGACAGACCCATGTTTCAGGTCAAGGGTTTAGCAACTTGCCCAGGGTCACACAGGCAGCCAAGTGGCAGAATGCTTGGAAGCAGCTGGATTCGCTTGGGCTTTGAAATATCAAGGAGAAAAGGGGCTTTGGTTCCCTTTAAAAAGAGACACTAGAAGCTAAAATCTGGTGTGGATTATAAAATTGGCACTGAGGTTGTCCACAGCTCCAAAAACAATGAAGCACTGACTGAAAGAGAGAGGGAGTTTGAGAGCTGCTTCCTGATTGGAAAAAGGAAGGCAACCCTGGGATTTGTGAGCCACGCTGAGAAAGTTTGACAGCCCTTCTCTCTCCCTGCTTTCCTCTGCTGATGTACACAGAGGATGAAGGGAAGTACCTTTTGATCTTCTTCTAGGTTCCTATTTTCTCACTCTTGTCGTCCAGGCTGGACTGCAATGGCATGATCTCGGCTCACTGCAACCTCTGCCTCCTGGTTCGAGCAATTCTTCTGCCTCAGTCTCCCCAGTAGCTGGGATTATAGACGCCCGCCACCACGTCCACCTAATTGTGGTATTTTTAGTAGACACAGGGTTTCACCATGTTGGACAGGCTGGCCTTGAACTCCTGACCTCAGGTGATCCACCCTCCTCAGCCTCCCTAAGTGCTGGGATTACAGGCATGAGCCACGGTGCCCAGCCCTCGGTTCCCATTTTCTATGGCTAGGCCCTGGGCTCCCCTTTCCTTCTTTGCAACAAGCCCTAGGGACTCATCCTATTTCTATTTCCTCTCTAAAGTTGCTCCCACTCACTCAGTTCCCTGGAGTTCTTTTCTGTTTGTTTGTTTGTTTTTATTTGTTTTTTGAGACAGAGTCTTGCCCTGTTGCCCAAGCTGGAGTGCAGCGGCGTGATCTCGACTCATTGCACACTTCACCTCCCAGGTTCAAATGGTTCTCCTGTCTCAGCCTCCCGAGTAGCTGGGTCTACAGGCACCTGCCACCATGCCCAGCTAAGTTTTGTATTTCTAGTAGAGACAGGGTTTCATCATGTTGGCCAGGCTGGTGTCAAACTCCTGACCTCGAGTGATCCACCTGCCTTGGCCTCCCAAAGTGCTGGGATTACAGGTGTGAGCCACCGCACCCGGCCCCCTTGAGTTCTTATTCCTACTCCAAAATGGCGACAGAGTAAGATCTCATTCTAGCTACTCTCAAAGACAAATATACATCTTTATTATTTAAGGATTCTCTTATTAAAAACTCCAGAAAAACAAACAGGGACAAAAAATACATAAAGGATGTAGCTGCAATGTGCTTAAGAATTTTTTTTTTTTTTTTTTTTTTTTTTGAGATAGGGTCTCACTTTGTCACCCAGGCTGGAGTGCAGTAGCCCAATCTTGGCTCACTGCACCCTCGACCTCCTGGGCTCAAGCAATCCTCCCATCTCAGCCCCCCAAGTAGCTAGGATTACAGTTACGTACCACCACGCCCATCTAATTTTTTGTGTTTTTGTTAGAGCCGGGGTCTCACCATGTTGCCCAGGTTGGTCTCAAACTCCTGAGCTCAAGTGATCCGCCCGTCTCGACCTCCCAAAGTGCTGAGATTACAGGCGTGAGCCACCACGCCTGGCCGAGGCTTAAGAATCTTACAGGGTTCTTGCATGCTGAGCCAAGACAATACTAAGTATAGCTATCATTTACCAGGCACTGGACTAAGTGTTTCGGGAGGCATCATCTCATTTTATATTCCCAACAACCCTGTGCGGTTTATTAATGGAACTGAGGCCAAAAGAGTAATTTTCCAAGGTCAGATGGTGGTTAGCTGCAGAACTGAAATTCGAACCCATGTCTATCTCACTCAATATCTGCTGCTCTTTTTCATTTAATTTAAATTTGTATAATGCTCACTTCCATCCTTGTTCTCTCTTCTCATCCCTTCTACCCCTATAGATAATAATTTCTATTAATTTCTGGTTTATCTGTCTAGTGTCTCTTTTTGCGAACACACATACACACACACCATGATTAAAGCTGGTGCGCTATACTATGCCATGTCCAGTGGAACACCTACTCTGTCTTTTTATTTTTTGAAATCAATTTAGTCGAAGGGTTTTCCAGAGCCAAATGAGAAAGTACTTGTGGGACCTGAGTGCCTCTTTAGATAGTTGAAAACAGACACATGAGGACTTTTTTGTTGTTGTTGCTTGTTTGAGACGGGGTTTGGCTCTTTCACCCAGGCTGAGTGAAGTGGCATGATCTTAGCTCACTGCAACCTCCGTTTCCTGGGTTCAAGTGATTGTCCTGCCTTAGCCTCCTGAGTGGCTGGGACTACAGGCACGCGCCACCATGCCTGGCTAATTTTTCTGTATTTTTAGTAGAGACGGGGTTTCACCATATTGGCCAGGTTGGTCTCGAACTCCTGATCTCAGGCGATCTACCCCCTCTTGGCCTCCCAAAGTGCAAGGATTACAGGCGTGAGCCACCGCGCCCGGCCCACATGAGGACTTTTTAACATTGCCTAGAACCTGCTAGATATCTTTTCAGGTGACCGTAGTCATAGTATTAGAGCTTGGAAATCAGAAAACAAAAGCATGGACAAATTAGGCGTTTCCCTAACATGAAAGAGAAACCAGTCAAACTCTAATAAGAGCCAAGCGCTTATGTGGCCAAGCCTTTGCACGGAGGCACAGATAAGGAGGCATATTCCTGCAACCAAAACTAATAAAACCCAAATTTCAATCTTTACTCATATCTCATCAAGAACATAAATAGAAATATAAATGCAACTCATAAGCCCCACCGAGTTTCTAAAATCTAAATTTCCTCCCACACTCTGCCGTGACGCTTTTCTTCATCCTTACGTCTTTCTCCCTCTCCCCTAGCTCTTTATCATACGGATCAACTTAGCTTCTTTTGTTAAGTCTCCTTCCCTTTCTTCTCACCTCTCAGATCTTGTCTATTTCTACCTATTCTCCTTATTCTCTCTGGTCACAAAAGATCTACCAAACTGAGCTGTCAATGGTTCTTCTTTAGTGGGGAAGGGAGGTGGTTACGTTAAGGAATGTTAATCAATACAGTAACTTATTGATAACAGTTGCAGTTTAGTGGAGAAACATATCAGATCCATCTCCAGGAAGGAGAAGGAAGCCACACCCGTTATTTGAATAGAGAAACTTTAATATAAAAAAATTGTTTACTAGTAGAAGGTGATTAACTACCAAAAGGAGTAAGAGAGGCCTCTAAGGGGTTCAAAAGCAGCCAGTGCAATAAAAAGAAGCTTCTACCTGTAGGCTGACAAGAGGAGACAGAGAAGGAATTCAGGACTTAGATCTCTTTAAGAGGGTTTGACTACTATAAGAACAGACACCTGTCACTGGTAGAAACTGGTAAGAGAGCATAGACTAGAGCTGGTCTCTAGAAGCAGCCCTCCGTTGTCAGAGGGGGTGAGCAGACCAGAGCTGCTTAAAAGTCACAGTAGTGGCCAAGTACAGTGGCTCAGGCCTGTAATCCCAGCACTTTGGGAGGCCGAGGCGGGTGGATCACTTGAGATCAGGAGCTCAAGACCAGCCTGGATAACATGGTGAAACCCTGTCTCTACTAAAAATACAAAAACTAGCCGGGCGTGATGGCACAAACCTGTAATCTCAGCTACTCGGGCGGCTGAGGTTGGAGAATCACTTGAACTCAGGAGGCGGAGGTTGCAGTGAGTCAAGATCGCACCACTGCACTCCAGCCTAGGTGACAGAGTGAGATTTCATCTAAAAAAAAAGTCACAGTAGGAAGAGCAAGGTGTGAGAGTGCAGCAGAAACTTTGTCCACACCGGTTGTTGCACTCTCAGGCTAAATAGTAATAATAAAGGGCCAGAACCTAGAAGGCAAAGATCTTTCTGCAGCTATGTCCTCTCAGTGTCACTCCAGTGCCTCGTTGATGAAACCTAACATTCTGCCTCCTGAGTAGCTGGGATGACGGCTGATGAGAAATGTTTACAGGCTCTGGCTCTGCTAACACAAGGCCATGTAAATTGGAACTAAGAGGCAACATAGTGACAAGCGGCACAGGTGCTGATGGGTCAGCACGGACGTAGGTAGAAACAACCGGGACACAACCCTTACTGGGTGCGTTTTAGTTGAGTATCACTCCTGAGTTGTACAAAGATGTTGTGTTTCTCCAGACTCTGTCTCAGCTTTCTGCTGTGTCCCTAGAATTTTGATGGTGGAAAAGCCAGGGATACAGGATATAGCCTATATTCAAAATCAAAGAGGCCTAATAGGGACATAGCTGGTGATTGAGTGGGGTTGGGTGAGGGGTTTGAAGGATAATTTTTACTGAAGTCATTTATTAAATATCAACTATTGTCCAGAAATTGTACTAGATAACGTATATATATTATCTCACTTAAAGCTTATGGCTGTCATGGGAGGCTGATGTTATCATTCCTGTTATTCACATGAAAATATTGAGCTTTGCAGAACCTAAGTAACATAATGAAGTCACTTACATAGCCAGTAAGTGCTGGAAAAGGGATATGAGCTCAGGTCAGCTTGATCATCACCAAAGCCTGCTTGATTTATCTGTCTCTTTGGGAGACGTTTAAATGCCTACCATTCTGTGAATTATGCTTTATGTGTTCCAAGGCTATCTTAGGTGCATATTTGTTCATGATTCTTGATCTACAGTTCTTTTAACCAACATTTAAAGTGCCCCGTGTCCCTTACGATCATTTTTCATCTTAAATTCTATTTTATCTGTTATTGAAATTGCTACCCTAGCTTTCTTCTGGTTTACCTTACTTGTGATATTTCATTCCTTACTTTCAAATTTTCCATGCCCTTTTGTTTTAAATACATCTCTTGTAGATTACATATTACTGGATGGAATTGGGAAAAATGGTTTTATTGCTATTGTTGTCATTTTTGTTGTTTTGTAAATCTGAGAAGTTCTGTCTTTTGCTCTTTAATCCTAAAGTCTGTACGCTTTTTTATTTTATTTTATTTTTTGAGACAGTCTCGCTCTGTCGCCCAGGCTGGAGTGCAGTGGTGTGATCTTGGCTCACCGCAACCTCCGCCTCCTGAGTTCAAGCGATTCTCCAGTCTCAGCCTCCTGAGTAGCTGCGATTACAGGCGTGTGCCACCAAGCCCAGCTAATTTTTGTACTTTTAGCAGAGGCGGGGTTTCTCCATGTTGGTCAAGCTGGTCTGGAACTCCTGACCTCATGATCCACCCACCTTGGACTCCCAAAGTGCTGGGATTACAGGCGTGAGCCACCGTGCCCGGCCTAAGTCTGTGCACTTTAGAATTACAGTACACACTATCTTTCCACTCAGGCAAGCAGCTGAGGAGAGCCAGACAGGAAGGGGGCACTCAGATGTGAGATCAGCAGTCAGCGTCTGGTGCCACACCCTGCAAGCCTGTAAGGAGAGGACTAACGTAGGATCTCAATGCTCAGAAAAACGAGACATGCTAGACAGGAAAACAAGACAGAGCCTGAGACCTTGAGACTTTTTTTTTGTTTTTTTTTTTGAGACGGAGTCTCACTCTTTTGCCTAGGCTGGAGTGCAGTGGCACGATCTCTGCTCACTGCAACCTCCATCTCCCAGGTCCAAGCGATTCTGCTGCCTCAGCCTCCCGAGTAGCTGAGGTTACATGCGCCTGCCACCATGCCCAGCTAATTTTTGTATTTTTAGCAGAAATGGAGTTTCACCATGTTGGCCAGGCTGACTGAGACCTCTTTTTAGAAGAGTGAAATGCAAGATGGGGAGTCGGATTGTGAGGACACTGGCAAAGTTAGAGTTATCAGAAACAAAGTCAAATGAAGTAAATATGGAAAAACATGGTGTTCACAAAATTAAAATATTTATGATTCTGTATCCCAATATCACATGGGCTTCTTTAGCAGGTGTGCTAAGTGTTTTTTTCCAGTGTTTGTGTTTTTCCACCCTGTTTTCCTAATGGTCGTATGTGAGGGTAAATCAAGTTCTTTTGAAACAATTGAACAAAACAGGTTCCAACACAATTTAAATCTAGTAATCACTCTTACTGAATGATTGAATGCACTTAACCGTCTTTCTCCTCCCAGTTCTTGTGCCTGCTCTTTGATACCAAAGCTGCTCCTCTCATCTGTAAAAGGGAACAACGCCACTGAGCACTGTACTTTCAGAACACTTCATCACAGAAAAGGAACCGGAGAGACTGGCAACCGGGCAGCCTCGAAGAGTCATCATGCATTTAGCTGCTTTATTGTTTTCCTTTGGTAGTCTCTCCGTTGATGAAAGGTCCTAGGGATTGAAGTTTGGAGTTCTGCTGACTCGCGCTTTGGTTCACTGACTATGAAAGGTTATTTTGCATCCTTTCACAGTGGTTGCAATCCCTTACAGAAAGAGAGCATTTTCCGGTCTGTGAAAACTTTCACAGGTGTTACAGCATTTATGGTCTTCCCTTGCCCACTGGTATTTTGCAGTTGGGAAAATGGAGGCTCAGAATAGTAGAATGCCTTTTTTGAGATTATTACACAGCTAGTCAGTGACGGAATAGGGACTCAAAGCTAGGATTTCTGACTCCAAGTTCAATACTCTTCTCACTTTTGCTGTTGTTTTGTTTTTTAGTTAAAAAAAAGAAAAGAAAAAAAAAGATCTGTAGAACTGCACATGGTCCAACCCTCCCCTAGCTCTCCAACCTCACCTCCAGTCACACTGGCCCCCTCTCTATGCCTCAATCACACGCAGCAAGCTTGTCATTGGGGTCTTCACGTCTGCTTAGAAAGCCTTTCCTCAAGACAGCCACACGGCTCACTCCCCCGCCTCCTTCAGGTCTCTGTTCACATAGCTCTTCACTAAGAGTCCTTTCCCAAGCACTCTGTCTACAGAAGCACACACACCTCTCCCCATCACTCTCTTTCTCCATGGCCCTGCTTCATCGTTCTTCATTGCTCTATTGACTATTGAGACTCATCCCCCGCAGAACATAAGCTCCATCCTGGCAGAGAGGTTTCCTGATTTGTTCATAGATGCATCCCCAGTGCCTAAAACAGTGCTTCACACAGAGGAGGAGCTGGCAATGAAATGAAACCTTCCTGAGAAAATGTTGGTTCAAACACCTTCTCTTCTGGGTCTGTAAAACTAAACAGGTTTTCATTAATCAAGATAAATACAACTGAGGGCACTAGGACACTTTTTCTTTTCTTCTTTTCTGTTTTTTGTTTGTTTGTTTGTTTGTTTGAGACGGAGTCTCACTCTGTTGCCCAGGCTGGAGTGCAGTGGCGTGATCTTGGCTCACTGCAACCTCTGTCTCCCAGGTTCAAGGGATCCTCCTGCCTCACCCTCCCAAGAAGCTGAGACTACAGGTGCCACCACCACACCTGGCTATTTTTTGTATTTTTAGTAGAGATGGGGTTTTGCCATGTTGGCCAGGCTGTTCTGAAACCCCTGACCTCAGGTGATCTGCCCACCTCAGCCTCCCAAAGTGATGGGATTACGGGCATGAGTCACCACACCTGGCCTATTTAATGCATTTTTAATACAATTTATTTTATTTTATTTTGTTTTTTTGAGACAGAGCTTGCTCTGTCACCCAGGTTGGAGTGCAGTGATATAATCTCAGCGCACTGCAACCTCTGTCTCCCGGGTTCAAGCGATTCTTCTTCCTCAGCTTCTCAAAATAGCTGGGACTACAGTTGTGTGCCACCATGCCCAGCTAGTTTTTGTAATTTTAGTAGAGACAGAGTTTCGCCATATTGGCCAGGCTGATCTCAAACTCCTGGCCTCAAACAATGTGCCCGCCTCAGCCTCTCAAAATGCTGGGATTACAGGCATGAGCCACCGCTCCCAGCGAGATCTGATTTTTTAAGAGCAGTTTTACACTCACAGCAAAATTGAAAGGAAGCTACAGAGAGTTCTTACATAGCCCCTCCCCACACACATGCACAGTCCCCACTATATCAACATCTCCTTCCGGAGGGGTCCGTCTGTTACAATGCATAAACCTACATTGATAGATCATCGTCAACCAAAGTCTGCAGTTTACATCAGAGTTCACTCTTGGTGGTGTACATTCTGTGGGTTTGGGCAAATGTATAACAGCATGTATCCACCATTACAGTATCATACAGAATATTTCACTGCCCTAAAAATCTATTTATTTTTAAATTTATTTTTCTCGGTCAGGCAGTTGCTAATGCCTATAATCCCAGCACTTTGGGAGGCCGAGACAGTAGGATCGCTCAAGCCCAGGAGTTTGAGACTAGCTTGCAGCAACATAGGGAGACCCTATTTTTACAAAAAAAAAAAAAATTACTTAGCCAGAGGTAGTGGCACACACCTGTGGTCCCATCTACTTGAGAGGCTGAGGCAGGAGGATCTCTTAAGCCTTGGAGGCTGAGGCTGCAGTGAGCCGTGATTGTGCCACTGCATTCTAGCTGGGGACAGAGCAAGACCCTGTCTCTAAACAAACAAACAAATAAATAAATAAATACATTTTTCTTGTAAGTAACATACTGGAGAAATTTAGAAAAGCATTTTTAAAATTTTTATTACTTCTGATAACTCACAGAACAGGAACATCTTTTTTTTTTTTTTTTTTTGAGAAGGAGTCTCGCTCTGTCGCCCAGGCTGGAGTGCAGTGGCCGGATCTCAGCTCACTGCAAGCTCTGCCTCCCAGGTTTACGCCATTCTCCTGCCTCAGCCTCCCGAGTAGCTGGGACTACAGGCGCCCGCCACCTCGCCCGGCTAGTTTTTTGTATTTTTTAGTAGAGACGGGGTTTCACCGTGTTAGCCAGGATGGTCTCGATCTCCTGACCTCGTGATCCGCCCGTCTCGGCCTCCCAAAGTGCTGGGATTACAGGCTTGAGCCACCGCGCCCGGCAGAACAGGAACATCTTAAAAGTAAAATGAAGGCTGGGCATGGTGGCTCACGCCTGTAATCCCAGCACTTTGGGAGGCCAAAGTGGGCGGATCACTTGAGGTCAGGAGTTCGACACCAGACTGGCCAGCATGATGAAACCGTGCTTCTACTAAAAATACCAAAAATTAGCTGGGCATGGTGGTGCATGCCTGTAGTCCCAGCCAGTTGGGAGGCTGAGGCAGGAGAATGGCTTGAACCTGGGAGACAGAGGTTTCAGTGAGCCAAGATCGCGCCATTGCACTCCAGCCTGGGCGACAGAGCAAGACTCCATCTCAAAAAATAATAATAATAAAAAAATGAAGTCAATAATTTCTTAGGCCGGGCACGGTGGCTCACGCCTATAATCCTAGCACTTTGGCAGGTCTAGGCAGGTGGATTACCTGAGGTCAGGAGTTCAAGATCAGCCTGACCAACATGGAGAAACCCTATCTGTACTAAAAATACAAAATTAGCCGGGCATGGTGGCACATGCCTGTAATCCCAGCTACTCACGAGGCTGAGGCAGGAGAATCACTTGAACCTGGGAGGTGGAGGTTGCAGTGAGCCGAGATCACACCACTGCACTCCAGCCTGGACAAGAGTGAAACTCTGTCTCAAAAATAATAATAATAATTTCTCATAATCCCCCTCCTTAGATATAACAACTGCTCAAAATTTTATGAGTTTCTTTACTGTCTTCTTTTTAATATGTTATGCTTTCTGTTACTCATATACACAATACTGATGGCCTCCCTTTCATTAGTCACATTTCTGATCATTTATTTCTATAAGATACTGCTTCAAAGTTTGCACCCAACTGGATGGGCATTTTTAAGCTGTTTTGAGACACGTTGCCAAGTTGCTTGCCAAAGAGGTTGTACTAATTAACATTTCCTGCAACAAGGCATTAGAGTACATACCTTACTGAGCCCCATTGAGCCTCCCTCCCCTTCTCTCTCCCCACTCCCCTGCCCTCCCCTGCCCTCCCCTCCCCTCACCAATGCTGACAAAAATTACATAGAAACATGTTAATCAAGTTACTATGTAAAAGGATGAAATCAACTGGTCCTATTCAATGACCACCTTACACTTCTCAGAGAGACAATGAAAAAGCAAAGGATAAAATCTGACCGATGGAGGTGCCTTCTTAGTCTATACAGTGCATTTCTCATCACCTGCCTTGTTTTATGACCACTACTTACCTGCTCCCCAATTCTCTTATCAGATCTGTGGACAATCAAACCCCTGCCCCAAAGGCTTCTCTTCTTCCCTCAAGCCACGTTAACAATCTCCCCCTTTTTTATAATTTCCCTGGTTAGCTACTTGGGAATCTCCTGAGCTCACAGCCCATTTCCCTGCCCACAGCAACTCTCTCATCACTCACTGATTTGGCCTCTCCCACTCCTGATTGGCAGCATTTCTTTCTTCCCTCCCTCCCTCCCTTCCTTCCTCACTTCCTTCCTTCTTTTTTTCCTTCCTTCCTTTCTTTTTCTTTCCTTCTTTATTTCAGACAGAACCTCACTCTGTTGCCCAGGCTGGTGTGCAGTGGCATGATCTCGGCTCATGCAACCTCTTCCTCCCGGGCTCAAGTGATCCTCCTGCCTCATCCTCCTGAGTAGCTAGGACCACAGGCACACACCACCATGCCTGGCTACTTTAGCATTGCTTTCTATTCCTCTGTCATTTGGAAGTTAAGAGGAAATATGCAAGCATCCCTACTTGTGTGTTTTGTTTTGTTTTGTTTTGTTTTGTTTGACAGAGGGTCTTGCTCTGTTGCCCAGGCTGGAGTGCAGTAGTGTAATCATAGCTCACTGCAGCCTCAACCTCCTGGGCTCAAGTGATCTTACTCCCTCAGCGTTCTGAGTAGCTGGGATTAGAGTCTCATGCCACTACTCCTGGCTAATTTTCTTTTAAAGTTTTTTAGAGATGGGGATTTTGTTATGTTCCTCAGGCTGCTTTTGAACTCATGGCCTCCAGTGATTCTCCCACCTTGGCCTCCCAAAATACTGGGATTACGGGTCTGAGCCACTGTACCCTGTCTTACTTAGATTTTTATTCTGTATATGTGAATATTTAAAAATTATTTTTAATTTTAATTTTTTTATTTTTGTGGGTACATAGTGGGCATATATATTTATGAGGGTACCTGAAATATTTTGATACAGACACACAATTTACAACAATCACATCAGGGTAAATGGGATATCCATCACCTCAAGCATTTATCCTTTCTTTGTGTTACAAGCAATCCAATTATACTCTTTTGGCTGTTTTTGAATGTACAATAACTTGATGTATTATCAAATATTAGATCTTATTCATTCTATGTAACTATATTTGTATACCCATTAACCACCCCATTCCCTCTCCCCTCTATCCTCACTACCCGCGTGATCTCGGCTCACTGCAACCTCTGCCTCCCAGGTTCAAACTATTCTCCTGCCTCAGCCTCCTGAGTAACTGGGATTATAGGTGCCCGCCACCACGCCCAACTAATTTTTTGTATTTTTAGTAGAAACGGGGTTTCACCGTGTTAGCCAGAATGGTCTCGATCTCCTGACCTTGTGATCTGCCCACCTTGGCCTCCCAAAGTGCTGGGATTATAGACGTGAGCCACCGCGCCCGGCCCTGATTTTTTTTGTGGATTTTTCTGTCTGGATGGTCTGTCCAATGCTTTAACTAGAGTGCTGAAGTCTCCAGATATTATTGTATTGGGGCCTATTTCTCTCTTTAGGTCTGGTAATAATTTGCTTTATATCTGAGTGCTCCAGTTTTGGGTGCATATATATTTATAATTATTATATCCTCTTGCTGAATTGACCCTTTTATCATTATATAACAAACTTGTCTCTTTGAATAGTTTTGTCTTGAAATCTATTTTGTCTGATGTAAGTGTAGCTACTCCTGCTCTTTTTGGTTTTCATTTGCATAGAATATCTTTTTACATTCCTTTATTTTCAGTCTACATGTGTCATTATAGGTGGAGTGTGTTTCTTGTAGGCAATACATCTTTGGGTCTTGTTTTTGTTTTAATCTCTGCAGCCATTCTTTATCTTTTGATTAAAGAGTTTAGTCCACTTACTGTCGATGTTATTATTGATAAGTAAGGACTTACTCTTGTCATTTTGTTACTTGTTTTCTGGTTGTTTTGTGGGTTTTTTTTTTTTCTTCCTTATTTCCATTCTTCCTGTCTACTTTTTAGTGAAGGTGATTTTCTCAAGTGGTATGTTTTAATTTATTGGGTTTTTGTTTTTTTGTTTTGTTTTGTTTTTGTTTTTGAGACTGAGTCTCACTCTGTTATTTGGGCTGGAGTGCAGTGGCACAATCTCAGCTCACTGCAACCTCCACCTCCCAGGTTCAAGCAATTCTTGTGCCTCAGCCTCCCAAGTAGCTGGGATTACAGGCACCTACCACCATGCCTGGCTAATTTTTGTATTTTCAGTAGAGATGGGATTTCACCATGTTGGCCAGGCTGGTCTTGAACTTCTGACCTCCAGTGATCCACCTGTCTCAGCCTCCCAAAGTGCTGGGATTACAGGCATGAGCCAATGCTCTAGGTGTATTTTTTTTTTATTGTATGCTTTTTGATTTGAGGTTACCATGAGGCTTGCAAATAAATTATATCTTATAACCCATTATTTTAAACTGATGACAACTTAACACTGATTGCATAAACAAAGATAAAACTAATAAAGATGCTATACTTTAACTTTATCCCCCACTTTTTAACTTTTTGTTGCTTTTATTTATATCTTGTTATACTTTCTAATTCTTGAAAAGTTGTTGTAGTTATTATTTTTGATGGGTTCACCCTTCAGTCTTTCTACTCAAGATAGGCGTAGTTTTTACACACCACAGTTACAGTGTTATACTGTGTTTTTCTGTGTACTTACTATTACCAGTGAGTTTTCTAATTTTAGATGATTTCTTATTACTCATTAACATCATCCTTTCCTTTCATATTGAAGAATTCCTTGTAGCATGTCTTGTAGGACAGGTTTGGTACTGATTAAATTCCTCAGCTTTTGTTTGTCTCAGAAAATCTTTGTTTGTTCTTCATGTTTAAAGGATATTTTTTCTGGATATATTATTCTAGGATAAAAGTTTTTGTTTTTGTTTTCCTTCAGCACTTTATTTACTTTTTTATTTTTATTTTTTGAGACAGAGTCTCACTCTGTCACCCAGGCTGGAGTGCAGTGGCGCCATCTCATTCACTGTAATCTCTGCCTCCTTGGTTCAAGTGATTCTCCTGCCTCAGCCTCCCAAGTATCTGGTATTACAAGTATGCACACCACACCTGGCTAATTTTTGTATTTTTAGTAGAAACAGGGTTTCACCATGTTGGCCAGGCTAGCCTCGAACTCCTGACCTCGAGTGTTCCACCAGCCTTAGCCTCCCAAAATGCTGGGATTACAGGTGTGAGCCACTGCGCCTGGCCCTCCTTCAGCACTTTAAATATGTTGTGCCACTCTCTCCTGGCCTATGAAGCTTCCACTGAGAGTCTATAGCCAGATGTATTGGAGTTCCTTTGTATATTATTATTTATTTTCTCTTGCTGCATTTTGGATCCTTTCTTTATCCTTGACCTTCAGGAATTTGATTATTAGATGCCTTGAGGTAGCCTTCTTGTTGTTAAATCTGCTTGGTATTCTATAACCTTCTTGTACTTGAATATTGATATTTTCCTCTAGGTTTGGGACATTCTGTTTTGTTAATTATTTGAATAAACTTTCTACCCTAATCTCTCTCTCTACTTCCTCTTTAAGGCCAATAACTTAGTTTTGCCCCTTTGGGCCTATTTTCTAGTTCTTGTGAGCATGCTTCATTGGTTTTTATTTTTTTTCTTTTGTTTCCTCTGACTGTATTTTCAAATAGCCTGTCTTCAGGCTCACTAATTCTTTCTTCTGCTTGATAAATTCTGCTGTTAAGAGTCTCTGATGCATTCTTCCACATGTCAACTGCATTTTTCAGCTCCAGAATTTCTGCTTGACTCTTTCCAATTATGTTAACTTCTTTGTTAAACTTATCTGATAGGATTGTGAATTTGTTCTCTGTGTTATCTTGGATTTAGTTGAGCTTCCTCAACATGGCTCTTCTGAATTCTCTGTCTAAAAGGTCACACATCTCTGTCTCCGGGATTAATCTCTAGTGTCTTATTTAGTTCATTTGGTAAAGTCGTGTTTTCCTGGATGATCTTGATGCTTGTGAATGTTCACTGATGTCGGGGCATTGAAGAGTGAGGTATGTATTGTAGTCTTCACAGTCTGGGCTTATTTGTACCCATCCTTCTTCAGAAGGCTTTCCAGGTATTTGAAGGGTCTTGGGTGCTGTGGTCCAAGTCTTTGGTCACTGCAGTCATATCTGCTTTAGTGGGCAGTCCACACTCAGTAATGCTATGGCTCTTGCAGACTGGTTGAGGTACCACCTTGGTGGTCTTAGGTAAGATCTGGGAGAATTCCTGGATTACTAGGCAGAGATTCTTGTTCTTTTCTCTTACCTTCCTCCAAAAAAATGGAGTCTTTTTCTCTGTGCTGAGTTTCCTGGAGATGGGGGAGGTGTGATACAAGCACCCCTCTGGCCACCACCACTGGGGCTGTGCTGGGTCAGACTCAAAGCCAGCACAGCACTGGGTCTTGCCCAAGGCCCACAGTGACCACTGCCTGGCTACTGCCTCTGTTCCTCAAAGCCCAAGAGCTCTACAATCAGAATACGGCAAATCCAGCAAGGCTTGTGTTCTTCCCTTCAAGGTGGTGAGTTCCCCTTGGCCCCAGGTGGATGCTATCCAAGAGCCAGGGCTTGAAGTTGGGAACCTGAGGAATCTACCTGGTACTCTATTCTACTGCAGCTGAGGTAGTAACCAAGCCACAGAACAAAGTCCTTCTCACTCTTCCCTTCCCTTTCCTCAAGCAGAGGAGTCTCTCCCCATGGCTGCCGCCTCCCTAGACCCATGGCAAGTGCTGCCTGGCTACCACCAATGTTCACTCAAGGCCCAAGGGTTCTTTTTTTTTTTTTTGTGAGATGGAGTCTTGCTGTGTCGCCTAGGCTGGAGTGTAGTGACGTGATCTCAGCTCACTGCAGCCTCTGCCTCCCAGGTTCAAGCAATTCTCTTGCCTCAGCCTCCCAAGTAGCTGGGACTACAGGCTTGCATCACCACACCCAGCTAATTTTTGTATTTTCAGTAGAGACGGGGTTTCACCATGTTGGCCAGGCTAGTCTTGAACTCCTGACCTCAGGCGATCTGCCCGCCTCGGCCTCCCAAAGTGCTGGGATTACAGGCGTGAGCCACCACGCCCAGCCGGCCCAAGGGTTCTTTAGGTAGCTTGTGGTGAATGCTGCCAGTCCTGAGTCTCTCCTTTCAGTTCAGTGGGTTCCCCTCTGGCCCAAGGCAGGTCCGTAAGTGCCACCCAGGAGCCAAGGCCTGGAATTGGGTGCCTAGAAGCACCTACTTGGTGCGCTATCCTACTGTGACTGAGCTGGTACTTAAGTGTCAAGACAAAGTCACTTTTACATTTCCCTCTCCTTTCCTGAAGGAGAAGGGGTCTCTCCCTGTGGTTACCACAGTTGGGAATGAGCTGGGTCTCACCTGAAGCCAGAATGGCTCTGAGTCTCCCCGCAGGCCTGCGATGAGACCTGTCTGGCTACCACTGCTGATTACTCAGGGTCTAAGGGCTCTATAGCCAGCAGGTGATGAATTCTGCCAGAACTGAGTCCTTCCATTCTAGGTAGTGGGTTCCCTTCTGGCCCAGGGTGTGTCTAGAAATGTTGTCTGGGGGCTAGTGCCTGGAATGGGGTCCTCAGTACTCTGCCTGGTGTCCTCTGGACTGCGGCTGAGCTGTTCTCCATGTTGCAAGACTAAGTCCTCTTTACTCTCCCCTCTCCTCAAGCAGGGGGAAGGATCCGTCTTGAACTTGTGAGCTGTGCTGCTGGGGTTGGGGGAGGGGTGATGGAAGCGCTACCTTGGCTGCCCCAGCTGGTGTCTCACTAGGTCATGTGCATCCCAAGTTCACTGACTCCGAGCCCTGCACAGCAGGAGGACTTGCCCAGGAATTGCAGTCCCTGTGGCCTGCACTGCAAGTTTATTTAGGACCCCAGGGCACTTTAGCCTGGGGTGGCAGGGTTTGCTGGAGCTCAGGTTCCTACCACTGGGATAGATGATTTGCCTCTGCCTGGGGCTGGTCTCAATGCTCCCCTGTGGGCACCAGCAGAGTTCTGCCCCTTGTTTCTTTTTGCTGTGACAGGGCAGCAATGAGTGCCAATGCAAAGTCCCATAATTACTGCTCTGTCCTCCCCCAAGCACAGATCCTTTGCACCAAGCAGCTGCTGCCAGCGGATGGGGGTGGGTGGTGTAAATGATTCAAGAATGTCTTTATTACCCTTTTCAGTGCCTCTTTCCTTAACATGATGTGATTTCCTTAACATATGATTGCTCATCTGATTTTCGGTTCTTAGGAAGGTACTTTTTTGTGTGGATAGTTGTTCACTTTGGTGTTCCTGCCAACGGGATGATCACTGGAAGCTTCTTTTTGGCCACCTTGCTGCAAGGTTCATTTTGTGAGTACATTTTTACGCACTTAAGAATGCTTCAGGCCGGGCGCGGTGGCTCACGCCTGTAATCCCAGCACTTTGGGAGGCCGAGGCGGGCGGATCACAAGGTCAGGAGATCGAGACCACGGTGAAACCCCGTCTCTACTAAAAATGCAAAAAATTAGCCGGGCGAGGCGGCGGGCGCCTGTAGTCCCAGCTACTCGGGAGGCTGAGGCAGGAGAATGGCGTGAACCCGGGAGGCGGAGCTTGCAGTGAGCCGAGATCGCGCCACTGCACTCCAGCCTGGGCGACAGAGAGAGACTCTGTCTCAAAAAAAAAAAAAAAAAAAAAAAAAAAGAATGCTTCAGAGATCATGATGATGATGACGGTAGTGATGTCATTGCTCTGTGCAGCAGTGCCCAACATTGACTGAACATTCCATTCACTGTGCCCAGCCACTGGACATACGTGTTATTCTTGTCAGCCCTCACAGCTAGCCTAAATGGCAGCAGACACCACTATTATACCCATTGTACAGATTAAGGAGATTTATGGGAGGAAGCTTGATTTGGGTCACTTAATTTGTGAATGTCAGAGCCACACCTAGAGGTCTGTCTGACTCTGAAGATGATTTTTTTTTTTGAGGCGGAGTCTCGCTCTGCCACCCAGGCTGGAGTGCAGTGGCGCAATCTCGGCTCACTGCAAGCTCCGCCTCCCAGGTTCATGCCATTCTCCTGCCTCAGCCTCCCAAGTAGCTGGGACTACAGGAGCCCGCAACCACATCTGGTTAATTTTTTGTATTTTCAGTAGAGACGGGGTTTCACCGTATTAGCCAGGATGGTCTCAGTCTCCTGACCTCGTGATCCGCCCACCTCGGCCTCCCAAAGCGCTGGGATTATAGGCGTGAGCCACTGTGCCCTGCCGAAGATGATGTTCTTAAACTTTCCCCTGGCTTTTCAATGTGTTTATGCTAAGCATTCCTAACATTTTACTCTTCCAGGCTCACCCATTCCTTTAATAACATAATAATAATGATAATATCTCGAAACCACATTCTATATATTTGCCGGAAATCTATTTCCCTAACAAAGATTTATCAAGCTCTTGGGGAATGCTGAATTAGTGTGACTCCTTGTATAAATGGCTGTTCCCAGTTGCTTCGTGGATTGGTCTTGCCTTCTCATAACTTTTCTCCAGGTGGTGGATTACCCTAAATGCTCCTAACACTGCATCTTTTCAATGTGTGCCCAGCTTCACTCTTCCCTCTCACCTTCATGACTCTGCTATACACAGAGGTGAATATCAACCTTTCAACCTGTGGTGAGTCATTTATTTCAGCTTTGCTGAAGGCTTAGGTGGAGCAGGAAGAGATTCCTGAATGGCACAGGAGGGCTTGAAATGGGCTACCAGGCTGCTCTGCTGTGAAGCCTAGTGGTGAGACAGTATAGTGGGATGCATTCAAGAATAGAGGCTGCCAGGCTCCTGGAATAAAGCCTGTTCTTGGTAATGAGACCGTACTGGTCATTCACAGCTGGCCTCTCTTCTGACTGGTTAGAGCTCATACTGGTGTCTGTTCTGATTGGTCAGGTTTTTTGTCTTTTTTCTGTGTGTATGTGTGTGTATCTATTCTGTTTCCTAGCAACATCTTGCTAGTTTTAAATGTTTTGAATATTGCTGTCTTACTCAGCATGTAAATTTTAGAACGTTGCTTAAACATTTTTGTGCTTGAGTTTCCTTATCTTGCTGCCAGAGGCCAGCAGGCCCTATGGGATTAGAGAAGAGGCTACTAATTTGATGACTGGCATAGAAGGATGGATGGGAGGCAGCATAGGAAATGAGACAGCCCTGTACATTGCTGCTGCAATAGACCATCAGCCATATAACCCAAGGCCAATCCAGTGGGACTGGGCCCTGGATGACACCAATAAAAAAATCCTAAACTGTTTGCTGACAACTACAATTTCATGAGGGTAGAATCCATGTGTAGTTACTGCTATAAAAACTCACACTCCTTGTGTTACAGCTCTTCTAGAATTTGTCTAGCAGCTTTCCTGTTTTTACCAGAAAGCCCCCCCAAAATTCTTTAAAAATAAATAAATAAATAAATTGCGCTCCTTAGAGAGAAACAGCTTACTGTCACCTGTCCCAAGTGAGTGAGTTTCAGATGAATGAGTATCAGAGGGGTCTCTGGAAATAAAATACCGGGAGATTTCCTGGGAAATTGACAGAATTATTAAAAGCTGCTGCTTTAAGACCAACCTCACCTCAGAAAAAGTACTCACAGTAAATTTAAATACATAAAAAATATAAATTATTTTGTTGTAAAAAAAATCATACAAAGGCTAACCACAAACTAAAAATATTATGTTATAAAATATAGCAGAGAGAGGGTTTAATCTTTTTAATATATAACTAATACTAGTTAGTAATGTTTGAAGGAGAGGCAGTAGTAATATAGAGAAAGCATTATCTTTGGACCCTAACCTTTTTTTTTTTTAAGAGACAAGGCCTTGCTCTGCTACCCAGGCTGGAGTGCAGTGGTGCAATTGAACTCCTGGACTCAAGCAATGCTCCCGCCTCAGCCTCCCAAATAGGATTAACGGCATGTGCCACCACACTTGGCCCATTTTCTACATTTTTTGTAGAGATGGGGGTCTCACTATGTTGCCCAGGCTAATCTCTGACTGTTGACCTCAAGTGATCCTCCCATCTCAATCTCCCAAAATGCTAGGATTACAGGCGTGAACCACCATGCCTGGCCTGGACCCTAACATTTAAAATAACTGAAGAACATGAATAGACAAAACCTAGAGTAAAATTACTAAAACATTTTTGGAAAAAATGGTCTGCATCATTGATGACTAAATACATTTAAATTTTAAAACAAATTTACCTGTCAAATCATGTATTCATTTATGCAAAAAGAAAGTTGAAAGAATTGATTAAAGAACTGCAGCATTAACAAGGAGTGAAGTGGGAAGCCACTGAGGGTTTTTGAGAGACGACGGTGTCATCTAATGCATTGGTTTGCTCTGGCTGCCATAACAAAATACCACATGCTAGGTGGCTTAAATAACAGATATTTATTTTTTCATGGTTCTGAAATCAAGGTTTCAGAAGGGTCCATTTCTTCTGAGGCCTCTCTCTTTGACTTGCAGACTTTATGTACTTTGTGCAAGACACTATTCAGACCCTGGGGCATCTACAGTGAAAAAGCAGACACAAATCCCACCCTCTTGGAAAAGTCATTCTAGTGCAAGAGGCAGACAGTGAAAAATAAATAGTAAAATACATTGTATTTTAGATGGATGATAAGTGCTAAAAAATAATAATAATAATAATAATAACCAGCCTGGGCAACATAGTGAAACCCCATCTCTACAAAAAAGAATTAGCTGGCCATGGTGGCACAGGCCTGTAGTCTCAGCTACTTGGGGGCTGAGGTGGGAAGATCACTTGAGCCCAAAAGGTCAAGGCTGCAGCTAGCCATGATTGTGCCACTGGGCACAATCCAGCCTGGGCAACAAAGTGAGATCTTGCCAAAAAAAAAAAAAAAAAAAAGCCAGAGAGAGGAAGGCATTAGGGTTGGGGAGCGGGGGTGCTCTTTTACATAGGGTGCCCAGGAATGAATGAGTGCCTGAATGAGGTGAGAGAGTGAGCCAGGTGGGTATTTGGGAAAAGGGCTTCTCAGCAGAGATGCCAGCGCAAAGGCCCTGAGGCAAACATGTGGAGGTTGTGTAAACCAAAAAGTATCAGACAGGTCTCAGTCCATTTAGAGATTTATTTTGCCAGGATTAAGGACATGCCTGAAAAAAAGGAACACAAAATTGCAGGCACAGTCTGTGCTCCATGCCTTTTTCCAGAGATGATTTTGAGGGCTTCATATTTAAAGGGGAAAAGTAGGCTGGAGGGGAAAGAGGATGGGTATGGTCACGTTACTGAATCCACCTGTTGCAAGAGAAAAGGAGCAGGGCAGGGGAATGGCCAATTGTGTATTCATCTCACCCTCAGTAAGTTGGCACTTCAAGGTAAAGTGAGCAGACCTGTGGAGATACCTGGCCTTTTATCTGTTGCTATCTGCTTAGGAACAACAGGAAAGGCAGCTTCTCGCATGATTCAACTTTCAGTTTAATTTTTTCCTTTGGTAGAATGAGTTGGCGTCCTAAGTTTTATTTTCCTTTCACAGTTGCATGGCTAGAACCGAATGATCCAGAGCAGCAGGAGATAAGGTTAGGGGAAGGGAGTGGGGCTAGATGGCCTAGCACCCTAAAGGTCATTCAACTTTAACTTCGAAGAACTTATTAAAGAACTTCAAGTTTAGCAAGGAATAAAATGGGAAGCCACTGAGGGTTTTTGAGAGAGGATGGTGTAATCTAATGTATTAGTTTGCTCTGGCTGCTGCAACAAAATAGCACATGCTGGGTGGCTTAAACAACAGAAATGTATTTTCTTGCAGTTCTGAAGTCTAAGATGAAGGTGTCAGAAGGGTCCATTTCTTCTGAGGCCTCTCTCTTTGACCTGCAGACTCTATTTGCCTCCTTGCTCTGCCCTCTAATGGCCTTTCCTGAGTGTACACGAATCCCTGGTGTCCCTTCGTCTTCTTATAAGGACACAAGTCCTATTGGATTAGGGCCCAACTGCTTGGACCTCATTTAATTTTTTTTCTTTTCTTTTCTTTTTTTTTTTTTGAGACAGAATCTTACTCTGTCACCCAGACTAGAGTGCAGTGGCACGATCTTGGCTCATTGCTACTTCCGCCTCCAGGGTTCAAGTGATTCTCCTGCCTCAGCCTGCTGAGTAGCTGGGACTATAGGTGTCCGCCACCACATCTGGCTATTTAATTTTTTTTAATTTTTTTTTATTTTTAGTAGAGACAGGGTTTCGCCATGTTGGCCAGGCTGGTCTCAAACTCCTCACCTCAAGTGATCCGACTGCCTCTGCCTCCCAAAGTGCTTACAGGCATGAGCCCATGCCAGGCCTTCGTTGAATCTTAATTACCTCTTTAAAGTTCTTATCTCCAACTATAGTCACATTCTGAGGTACTGGGAGTTAGGGCTTCAACATATGAATTTGGGGGAGGGGGTCACAATTTGGTCTCTAACACCTGGTTTATCTTTAACAGCATCTCTGGGTTGAGAATAGATTCTAGGATTGCAACAGCAGAAGCCAGGAGACTAGTAACCCTGTAAAGACTTCCAGGTAACAAGCAGCTAAAGGAAGCCTCCAGCCAACAGATAGCAAGGAACTGAGGTCCTCAGTACGACAACCAAAAGGCGGGTGAGCTTGGAGTAGCTCCTCTTCAACTGAATCTTCAAATTAGACCATGACCCATGGTGACTACAGCCTCCTGAAAGCTCAAAAATCAGAGGCATCCACGCAAGCTGTGCCTGACCCACAGAAATTGTAAGGTGATAAATGTTTGTTGATTTAAGCTGCTAAGTTTTAGGGTAATTTGTTACTCAGCAATAGAGAACTAACATCATCCAGAACCCAAAATAGTGCTCTGTAAATATTGGTTGAATAAATGAGTGAATAACAAATGCATAGAGATATGCAGAGGAAAAAAGAAAGAAGATACCCAAAATCATTGATAGTGATTCTCTCTGGATAGATTCATAGGCACATGACCAATTATTTTTAAGTGTTTATCATTCCCAAACATGGTTCCAGCTTCATATTGTGAAATATAACAGAGACATAAAATGGCATAAATGAAGAACCTAATGGAATATTACAAAATCAACACCTACGTAACCACCATCCGGCTCAAAGAGTAGAATATTGCCTGCACCCCAGAATTATGAGACTGTTTATAAAAACACTTTCTTCATATTCTATGCTTCCAAACCCAGGTTTTATCTTTCTATTAATTACTTTTTTTTTCATTTTTTTATTGTGCTAGATGCTGTCTTGCTCTGTTGCCCAGGCTGGAGTGCAACGGTGTAATCTTGGCTCCCGGGTTCAAGCAATTCTCCTGCCTCAGCCTCCCAAGTAGCTGGGATTGCAGGTGTGTGCCACACACCTAGTTAATTTTTGTATTTTTAGTAGAGACAGGATTTCACCATATTGGCCAGGCTGGTCTCAAACTCCTGACCTCAGGTGATCTGCCTGCCTCAGCTTCCCAAAGTACTGGGATTATAGACATGAGCCACTATGTCCGGCCCATTTTAACCCCCTTTTTTTTTTTTGAGATGGAGTTACCCTCTGTGGCCCAGGCTGAAGTGCAGTGGCACGATCTTGGCTCAGTGCAACCTCTGCCTCCTGTGTTCAAGCAATTCTCCTGCGTCAGCCTCCCAAGTAGCTGAGATTACAGGCCTGCACCACCACTCCCAGCTAAATTTTTTTTTTTTTTTAAGTAGAGACGGGGTTTCTCCATGTTGGCCAGGCTGGTCTCGAACCCCTGACCTCAGGTGGTCTGCCCACCTCAGCCTCCCAAAGTGCTGAGATTACAGGCGTGAGCCACCACACCTGGCCCATTTTAATCATTTTTAAGGGTACAATTCAGTGGCATTAGGTACATTCACATGGTTGTGCAACTGTCACCACCATCCATCTCCAGAACTGTTTTCATCTTCTCAAGCTGAAACTCTTCACCCATTAAGCAATAACTCCCCATCCTCCATTCCCCCAAACCCCAGCAACAACCATTTTACTTTCTGTCTCTGTGAAGTTTACTCTAGGTACCACACATAAGTGGAATCATGCAGTATTTATCCTTTCAATGAATTACCTCTTAAATTTAAAAAAGAAAAAAAAAACCATTAGTATTTTAAAAATAAGATTAAGCTAATGAGAACCAGTTCAGCCTTGTTAAATCCCATGATGCACAACAATAAACCGTTCAGATGTGATTTAAGCAGCACACTGGATGTCTCAACATGACAAGACTTAGCAATGTCTTGGCAAAGACTGACTTTTTTACATCTTAGCATTCCCAAGTTTCCTCAAACCAGTTTGGATAGGAGTAGAGCAGAAGCTAGAGAACAGGAGGAAGGTTTAGGGATGTCAAAACATTGTGCCCGCCACCTCACCCGACTAGCCTTTGCCCTGGAAATGTTTATAGCAGAACAAGAACAACAATGAAACTACTAATGATTAATTATACCAGCTGCCATCTATTAAACACCTTCTGTGCGCTAGGTCCCATTTAAAGTCCATTATGTGTATTATCTCATTCAATCCTCGTAGCAGCGCTATGAGTTAGATATAACTATTATCCTCATTGGGCAGATGGGGAAATTGAGGCATGGGGAAGTTGGATAACTTTCTCAAGTTCACCCAGAGAGTGGGAAGGCAAGATGATTTGAACCCTTGGTGGTCTGGTTTATTGCCCACGTTCCTCACCAGTAGTTCTCAAACCTGAGTACATGTCAGAATCCCAGGAGGGCCTGTGAAAAACCTCCCTTTCGGGGTCTCTGATTCAGTGGTCTGGGGTGGAGCCCCAGAATGTGCAGCAGGGCATCCTAGCTATGCCGATGCTGCTGGTCCGGGGACCACACATTCAAAACCACTGCTCCCGACAAACTTAAAGATAGCTACTACGTCTTGAGGACCTACTGCAAATCAAGAACAGAAGGACTCTGAGAGAGGTTGCTTCCATTTTGCAACTGAGGATTTGAGAATTAACAAGACTGAGGACTCGTTCAAGTTCACAGCCTGTATTCCAGGCCAGCTTCCTGAGTGCCAAAGCCCGTCTCTTGCACCCCACTGCCACACTGATAGAACGAGGCCAGGTGCTCTAGGCAGGGTAGTAACAGGCCACCTCTTTAAAGCAATGTTCAGTAAATATTTGTTGTTATTTTAGTGGAGGCAAAAGAAATTGAATTTCTGTTAACAAAATTATATATCTCACACATATATCTTTATGTTCAAAAATAGAATGAGTGGGGGGCAGGAATGCTTGAGCCCAGTAGTTTGAGGCCAGTCTGGGCAACATAGTGAGACCCTGTCTCACTATGTTATAAAAAGAAAATAGAACTAATCACCAGCACTCAACATAGCCTAAGTTTTTAGCCTCTGTAGCAGTGTCTTTTGCTTTATTTTATTTCTGTCACTCATAGTTGAGTAGCATTTGGCCATTCACAGTCATTAAGTTTCAAAGTTTTGTTCAACATTTACTAAGTTTGCTTTGTCCTTTCTGATTCTGATGTTGGCGTAATAGCTCCTTGACTTTTTTTTTTCTTCTTCTTTCTTTTAAACAGATTCTCTGCCTCCCAGGCTTGAGTGTAGTGGCGCGATCTCGGCTCATTGCAATGTCTGCCTCCCGGGTTCAAGAAATTCTCATGCCTCAGCCTCCCAAGAAGCTGGAATTACAGGCGCCCACCACCACGCCCAGCTAATTTTTGTATTTTTTGTAAAGGCGGAGGTTCGCCATGTTGGCCAGGCAGGTCTCAAACTCCGGGCCTCAAGCAATCTGCCCACCTCAGCTTCCCAAAGTGCTGGGATTACAGGCGTGAGCCACTGCACTGGCCAACATCTCCTTGATTTCTAAAGTTCTTTTTCTGCCTTCTGTGCTGTTTTACAATTTATCAAACCAGACAAATTCTGAGAAAAACCAGTAAAGGATTTAAGTTTGAGACTTTCAGCCAGCTCTAGGAACCGACCGTATGTTACTGTTGGCCGCTTGACCTCAGAGTTGATGATGGGGCCTGCTACTTGCAGCATACATGGACCTAGAGAAGAGTTTTTACTCCCCATTCAAGGTTGATGTCTACTTTGGCAAGATGGGGACAAATTTGTATTTGTTCTGTTACATAAAGAGTCAGGTACAGATACCTGAATTAAATGGTCCCCTATTTTCTGCTTTTTTTTTTTTTTTTTCCAGTGTTGTTGCGGTCCATTCTGTTGCTACCTATCCAAAGTCTTCCTTGCCTACAGAGCCCTGCTGTTATTTAGGTATTGGGAGTGCAGCAATGTGGTAAGGCAAAGCAGAACCCTTAATCAATTTGATTGTTCTCAAGCGAGTCATGGTAGTCTACACCTTTGTCAGTGATTGATCTAGGAGTGCACATGTGACCAAACTTTGGCCAATGAGATACAGAAGGAATACTACTGGGGCCTCTGGGGAAGATTTTGCGCCCTGATAAAAGTAACAGAAGTTTAATCTACTTCTTAATTCTTCTTATTGCTGATCTTTTTTTTAATAGCACTGGTTTCTTTTGCAGAACATTGTTCAGGATACTATAAGTTACTACCTAATTCTTCTAGAAAGGATTGAAATAAATGTTAGAACTGTCCCCATGAAAAGAAAAAACTCCTGTAACTTTAACCCTATAGCAGTTGCCCAAGATGGGGCCAGAATTGGAATGCTCAGAGTCCATTCTTGGGGACAAGAACACCTGGATATCAGCCATCTCTCTCCTACGAGCTGGTCTCTGGACCTTGGCCCAGTTATCTAATGTGAGAATCTCAATTGCTATATGTTCTACAGCTATATTACCTACGAAGGCTCAGATAGTCTTACAGCTTAAATTACTTCCTGCAAAACCACCCATTCAGAATTCAATATAGCTGGTGCAGAACAAGACAAATCCCTTTCTGTAGGTAGGGATTTTCTGGGTTACAGGGACACCTGTGGGCTGTATCTGAGCCTTTGCAACTGTCCAATTATTACCAGTCATGTACCACTTATTAATTGAATTAACAAAAACATGGATGATAGCATCGACTTTGGTCTGGAATTCATTTCAACCTGGCCCAAGACTCTCAGGGGTAGAGACAGAGAGCCCTGCTTCAAATCTCCAAGATCAGAAACCAAGGCCATTTACTCACTTTGGGTTTATGTATCAACCTTTGAACCTTGGGACCTGCAAGAATAGTCACTATTCTGTAAATGACTAAACCCAGAAGGCTCTAACCATAGTCTTTGGGCCAGAGACGGAGTGAAGAAAACCCTTCTTTGGTTTGTAGCCAGAAAGGGGACCCTCCCACCGCCCAGCCAGTATTTGTCAAAATGCTTTTTTTCAGACCCAAAGAAGAATCAGGCTTTCATTCTTTCTATGAAAATATTGAATTGTTTTACAGTTCACCTTTCTGAATTACACCATTGTCTCTTCTTCCTGACTAGAATTTCTCAATTTTTTAAAAACTCAAGTCCCCTTCAAAGCTTTCTCACACTAAAGTCTATATATTCCTACCAGTCAAGATTGATGCAGCTTCATTTGCTGCAGTTTGGTTAATGTAGAATTTATTTTTTGAATCAAAGGCACTTCTTTGGTCTGCTGGGTCCCCTAGACATAGTGACCCTTCCATGATTTGAGAATGTGTGTTCTAGTCCTGAATAATCCTAATCTTTGCACTTTCAACCTGTGGTGCGTCATTTATTTCTAAATGCAATTAAGGTACAAACTGTGTAAAGCGAGAATTTTATTTTATTTGAGTTTCTGTAATCTGGATAAGGAAACGTAAAAAGAAATGAGATCTTCTATTTCATCTCTCATAACTCCCATATTTACTTATTTTATTTTATTTTATTTTATTTTATTATCTATATATATTTTTCGAGACAGAGTCTCAGTCTGTCACCCAGCCTGGAGTGCCGTGGCATGATCTCAGCTCACCTCAACCTCCACCTCCTGGGTTCAAGCAATTCTCCTGCCTCAACCTCCCAAGTAACTGGGATTACAGGTGCCCACCACCATGCCCAGCTAATTTTTTGTATTTTTAGTGGAGATGGGGTTTCACCATGTTGTCCAGACTCATTGCAAACTCCTGACCTCAGGTGATTCACCCGCCTCGGCCTCCCAAAAGTGCTAGGATTACAGGCGTGAGCCACCGGGCCCAGCCTACTTATTTTATTACTATTACTTCACTCCCTGTAATTGACATGAATTGTTGGCTACATAATTGGTGTCCATTTTGCTTTTAGTATACTTTCTCTTAGATCACCAAAATTTTATAGCTTGTTACAAGTTCTACAAATTTTTCTTTTTTCTTTTTTTTTTTTGAGACAGGGTCTCCCTCTGTCACTCATGCTGGAGTGCAGTGGCACAAGCATGGCTCATTGCAGCATCATGCTCCCCAGATTCAGGGGATCCTCCCACCTCAGCATCCCAAGTGGCTGGGACTACAGGCACGTGCCATCACGTCCCGCTGATTTTTGGTCTTTTTTTTTTTTTTTTTTTTGAGATGGAGTCTCGCTCTGTCTCCCAGACTGGAGTGCAGTGGCCCGATCTCGGCTCACTGCAAGCTCCTCCTCCGGGGTTCACGCCATTCTCCACACCGGGCTAATTTTTCTTTTTTTTTTGTACTTTTAGTAGAGATGGGGTTTCACCATGTTAGCCAGGATGATATCGAGCTCCTGACCTCATGATCTGCCCGCCTCAGTCTCCCAAAGTGTTGGGATTACAGGCGTGAGCCACCGCGCCCGGCCTTTGTATTTTTTGTAGAGACAGGGTTTTGCCATGTTGCCCAGACTGGTCTCACACCCCTGGGCTCAAGCAATCCACCCACCTCGGCCTCTCAAATTGCTGGAATTACAGGTATGAGCCACCATGCCTGACCTTAAATTTGCAGGTGTATTCAAGTTAAAATGAGGTCATGCTGTATTAGGGTGGGCCTTATTCAATCCTAATTAGGATTATTCAGGACTAGAACACACATTCTCAAATCAGGGAAGAGGCACTATGTCTAGGGGACCCAGCAGACCAGAGAAGCACCTTCAGTTGAAAAAGTAACATTCCATATGGCGATTGCTTTCGTTAACCAAACTGTAGGAAATGAAGCTTAGTCAATCTTGACTGGTAGAAATATACAGACTTATGAGAAGAGAGAGATTTGAACACATAGAGAAATACACACAGGGAAACCCCATGTGGAGACAGAGGCAGAGATTAGAATGTGGAGGAACACCAAGGATTTCAGGCGTCCCCTGGAAGCTGGAAAAGGCAAGGAGGGATTCTCCCCTAGAAACTTTAGAGAGAACACGTCCCTCCCAACAACTTCATTTTGGATTTCTAGCCTCTAGAACTGTGAAGCAATATGTTTCAGTTGTTTCGAGCCACTTTGTTTGTGGTACTTGGTTGCTGCAGCCCTTGGACAATGTCCACCGTGATGATGGAATGTGAAGATAAATAAGACACAATTCCTGTCATCACAGTGGCCACAATCTACAAAGCACAGCTGTGGACATTTTTAAATGACAGATTTTTAGTGTGTCATAAGTGTGAATATACAACTCTGTCCACAATTTAGAGACAATGCAAAGGAGGGGGTAACTAACACACTGGAAGTATACAGGAGAAGCTTTGTGGAAAAAGATAATTTTTTTTTTTTTTTTAAGACAGAGTCTCACTGTCACCCAGGCTGGACTGCAATAACCCAATCTCGGCTCACTGCAACCTCTACCTCCCAGGTTCAAGAGATTCTCCTGCCTCAGCCTCCCGAGTAGCTGGGACTACAGGAGTACGCCACCACGCCCAACTAATTTTTGTATTTTTAGTAGCCTGGGGTTTCCCCATGTTGGCCAGGCTGGTCTCAAACTGCTCACCTCAGGTGATCCACCCACCTCGGCCTCCCAAAGTGGTGGAATTATAGGCATGAGCCAACGTGCCTAGTCAAAAGATGAATTTTTCCAATTTTTTAATTTTTTTATTTTATTATTATTATTTTTTAGAAACAGGGTCTCACTCTCTCACCCAGGCTGGAGTGCAGTAGTGCCGTCATAGCTCACTGTAATCTTGAACTCCAGGGCTCAAGTGATTGGAACTACAGGCATGTGCCACCATGCCCAGCTAACTTTTTAAAATTTTTTTGTAGAGACGAGGTCTCACTATGTTGCCCAGACTGGTCTTGAACTACTGGCCTCAAGTGATTCTTCCACCTCAGCCTCCCGAAGTGCCATGATTACAGGCATGAACCTTTACCTCATTGTGAACTACCTTTTTTTAATGTTTGCTGATTATTCTTGATGAGGTTGTTTACTCTTTTGGATCAGTTTGTAGGAGTGTTTTGAATATTACCAGTATTTATGGTATATTTAAGTCTATCAATTTTCATTTGACTTTTTCATTGACTTTTTTTTTTTTTTAAAGAGACAGGGTCTCACCATGTTGGCCAGGCTGGTCTCAACTCCTGGCCTCAAATGATCCTCCCACCTCAGCCTCCCAAATTGCTGGGATTACAGGTGTGAGCCACCAGACCCAACTGATCATTTTAAATTATATCTTTTGTCACATGACATTTTGGGTTTTCATGTAGTCAAATATGTCTATCTCTCTTTTTAATAGTGTCTGGTTTCTGGTATTTGATAAGGGAAACTCCTCCGCCTCTTACATGTAGTCTCCTAGATTTTCTCATAGAATTTATATATTATTATTTTGTTTTTTACATTTCAGTTTTGATCTATCTTGAATTAATTTTTATATCTTATATAAAACAGGGGCCTGAAATTATTTTATTTTGTAATAGATAGCCTTTCCTCACTGATTTCAGCTACTCCCATGGCCATATATTAAATTCTCACATGCGCTGTGAGCCATTTCTGGATTCTCTATTTTCTCTATTCATTTCCACTGTTTTTTTCGCTTTTTTTCTTTTCTTTCTTTCTTTTTTTATTTTGATGGTGATGGTGAGTCTATTCCTAGCCCAGTCCCAACTTGATTCGCTTACCATGACCTCCAGTTTCCTCTCAAGCAAGAACTCCTCGCAGCCTTCTTTTGCATATTTTTCTAGGCTATTGGCATTTGGTATTCATCTTTCCATATAAACCTCAAGGCTTAGGGCCTCAGGTGAAGGTCCATGTCCAGCTCAGCAGGAGTTGAGTCACATGCCCAGAGAGGCAAGTCAGCTTTGCTTCTCCTTTCTAAACCATTAAACACCGAAGTTCTTATTTCCATACCCCCTTCCATGCTGAAGACGCTGACTGCTCTCGGGGCGTCTCAGACCCTTGCAACAGAACAGGTCTGATTACTTCACCTGAAAGAGGTTGAAGTGTGATTACTCTCTAAGCCAAGAACGTGATTTACACTCCTGGGGTGAACAGGGAGTGAAATACGCAAAGGCATCCTAGAACAGCAGAAAAGAAAACACACACACACATTTTTAATCTCTACTATATCATATTAAGGAAGTTGGATTTCATCCTGTAGGTATTTAGCCATTTAAAAGTTTTAGGCAAAAGAGTCACAAGATCAGTTTGGCAACGGCGACTAGGATGGAGTCAAGGGGGAGGCAGCTGGAGGCCCAGTTAGGCTGGGGGCTGCAACAGGCCAGGCAGAGAGGATAAAGATCTAGAATAAGGCAATTGTCAGAGACAAAATTGGACAGATTTGAAAACTTCTTAACAAGTAGAATTGTCAGGATTGGTGAGAGGTTTGATTTTAGGTTAGATAATAATCTAGGAAGACTACCCGATTTCTAGCCTGGTTGATGGAGGTGACAGTAATACAGCTAAATGACACGGAAAACACAGGAGGAGAAGGAGACCTGGGTGGCAATATAGATAACAAACTTAGTTTGGGATGTGTTGGGTTTGAAGGCCTGTGAGACATTCAAGTGGAGATACTCAGAGAACATGAAGATTCTATTGGGTTTGGAGCTAAGGGGAGTTCAAGATTGGACAAATGGTTTTGAGAACATACGTAATCATCAGGAGAGCTGAGGATGCAACACGGAGGGACACCAATCTTGACCAGAAGAGAAGGAGTCGAAGCCAGCCAGGGGTTCTGAGAACGTGCCACTGAAGAAGCAGAAAGGGGTAACACAGGCCAGGCGCAGTGGTTCCTGCCTATTCCTCCTCGGTAGCAGAGGTGGGTAGAACACTTGAGGTCAAGAATTCGAGACCATCCTGGCCAACATGGTGAAACCCCATCTCTACTAAAAATACAAAAATTAGCCAGACGTGGTGGCGGGCACCTGTAATCCCAGCTACTCGGGAGGCTGAGGCAGGAGAATTGCTTGAACCCAAGAGGCGGAGGTTGCAGTGAGCCAAGATCGCATCACTGCACTCCAGCCTGGGTGACAGAGTGAGACTCTGTCTCAAACAAAAAAAAGCGGGGGAAGGGGTAACACAGAAGATAAGACAGAAGTGTTTCAGGAAAGAGAAAGCAGTCAGCTGTGCTGAAGGCAGCAGAGAGGCCTCAGAGGTACCCAGTGGATTTGCAGTTACCAAGTCCGTGGTGAACTTGGTCAGAGCAGTTCCAGTTGACTGTGGAGAAAATAAATCAGGTTTTAAACACAGAGTGAGGACAAAGAATGAGGGAATGTGCCAGATGTCTCCCTTTTGTCCCTCCAGATTCACACTAAATGCTTTGCCGCTCTGCTCTCTGTCCTGGGCACACAGGCAGCACCAACAGATTCCCATGGCTGTTGAGTTTGGCCAACGGTGAGCCCTAGGAGGAGACTGGAGGGAAGGAGAGTGAGATGGGGATATACATATATCCCCCAACTCCTTCCCTAAGGCGTCTGCCACATTTGCTCAACCAGAGGTCATGACTCTCCTCCTGGGTCCAGGTAACCACTCCCTCCCACCTCCTCTCAGGCCTAGAGTGGTCACAGCTCTGCTTTGCTAGGCCTGGGATTTTCTGCCACCCCTGGTGTTTCTCTGCAACCTGCCCACACCTTTGCAGACAGTCCTTTATTACACCTTTCTCAAATTCTCTTCATATGAACACACCATCTGTGTCCTGCTGGAACCCTGAATGATCCAGGAGGGAACCTTGACTGAGAAGAGTAGAGAGACAGAAACACACCAAGGCAAAAGAGTTTTCGTCATGGGGTTTTATTTTTTGAGGGTTGGAGTGGCTTGGATATATTGACAAGCTCATGAAGTTTTAACAGTCAGGTCCTATTTCAAAGGCGTAATCTGAGAGGAAGGAAGAAATAGGTAGAGAGCTCTTTGCTCTCTGGAGTTGGTGATTTGACAAGTGGCCTCACCACAATTGCTTCAGATGTCCTAGAACTTGTGTTTCCAGTTTGTCCAAGACAGTCCATTTGCCAGTTTTGCCCCTGGCTGCATTGGTAAAGCATTGGTCTGAGCCCTAAGCTGACGGAAAAGGAGATACAGAGGGTAAAGAAGGAGAAAGAACAAAGGTCAGGACTTCAACAAACCCAGACACACCTCAGCACACTGCGGCAGTCAGACAATAAACAAAGTAGCTGGTGTTTCCTTAAACTTCACAAGGCTCTGGATCACCCAGCCCTACTCACCTTGCCAGTCTCGACTCTTACGTCCCCTGTGTCACCGATTTGATTTCACTGCTCTGCCTCAGGGGCCTCCTTTCCCTTTCTCCAATGTCAGGAGCCCTGTTCTGCCCTTGAGCCTGAGCTCCTACCTGCAACCTGGCACTTTACGCACCTCTAACCCCGGCCAGCTCCTTCTCATCCTCAGGTCTCATCTGAAACACCACTTTCTCCGCAGGCTGCCCACCCAACCCAAAGCAGTTCCTTGCTTTATCTCCACAGCGCCCTGATTCCTCTTCCATAGTGGCTACCACTTCTTAAAATGCATGGAGGTGAAGAATTTTATTTAGAAAGTCTAATTTTTGGCCAGACGTGGTGGCTCACACCTGTAATCCCAGCACTTTGGGAGGCCGAGGTGGGTGCATCACCTGAGGTTGGGAGTTCAAGACCAGCCTGACCAACATGGAGAAATCCCCTCTCTACTAAAAATACAAAATTAGCTGGGCCTGGTGGCGCATGCCTGTAATCCCAGCTACTTGGGAGGCTGAGGCAGGAGAATTGCTTGAACCCAGCGGGAGGCAGAGGTGGCAGTGAACCAAGATCGTGCCATTACACTCCAGCCTGGGCAACAAGAGTGAAACTCCATCTCAAAAAAAAGAGTCTAATTTTCTTACAAGCCTTTTATGGTTGTTTCTTTTGTTTTGACATCTATGTCTTTTACCTGTCTGAAACTTACTTTTGTATACAGTAGTCTGATTGCCTCAATAGCTATACAACATTTACCTTCCCGCTTTGCTGTAGTATTTTGTATTTTGTGTTTGTATTTTTACCTGCATTGCTTCTCCAGGGAACTCCATACCAAAGCATGGCTAAGAGCAGTCGAATGAAGCATCTCTTTTATTTCCCCCTTTTTCTGTCTTCTTTTGTGTTGGAAATAGTTTACTTTTCCTCTTATTTCCTTTTTCAATTTAGAAGACACAACTAATATTTCTATACTTTTAAGACCGTTCCTTAAATTTTTGGCATCTATTCAAATATGATATATTTTACTGATATTCAAAGTAATTTGTGGCTGGACACGATGGCTCATGCTTGTAATCCCAGCACTTTGGGAGGCTGAGGCAGGCAGGTCACTTGAGGTCAGGAGTTCAAGACCAGCCTGGCCAACATGCCGAAACCCCATCTCTAGGAAAAATGCAAAAATTAGCCAGGAATGGTGGCGGACGCCTGTAATCCCAGCTACTCAGGAGGCTGAGGCAAGAGAATTTCTTGAACCCAAGCGGTGGAGGTTGCAGTGAGCCAAGATTACGCTACTGTACTCCAGCCTGGGTGACAGAGTAAGACCCTATCTCAAAAAAGAAAAAAAAAAGTAATTTGTTATCTAGACAAAGACCTTAGTGTGGTTTAGGTTCCATCTTACCTTCCTCTTCTTAATTTCCACATCATTACGTAGTTTTTGTTCTACCTTATATGAAACATGTATTTTTATTATTAATAATACTATTACAATAATTACACTATATATGTATATGTGTGTATATATGTGTATATATATATAGTGTAATTATTGCAATAGTAGGTATATGTGTGTATATATATATATTTGAGATGGGGTCTTGCTCTGTCACCCAGGCTGGAGTGCAGTGGCACAATCTCAGCTCATTGCAGCCTCCGCCTCCTGGGTTCAAGCAGTTCTCCCACCTCAACCTCTCGGGTAGCTGGGATTACAGGGGCGTGCCACCATTCCTGGATATCTTTTGCATTTTTAGTAGAGACAAGGTTTCATCATGTTGGCCAGGCTGGTCTCAAACTCCTGACCTCAGGTGATCCACCCGCCTTGGCCTCCCAAAGTGCTGGAATTACAGGCATGAGCCACTGCGCCCTGCCACAAATTATACTTTATTGATGTTTTTCTCATTGTTGCTTTCTCTATTTTTCTTCTTTCCATTAAGTTCACTTTTGTCTTGTTGAAGTTATTTAAATTAAGCGTCAAGGGTGAGGGCAAGGTAAGTATTGTTATTTTTTTGTATGTCTACGTTTTTTCTGCAACTGTGAATAGTTCAGCTGGGTGTTTGAATTTTATGTTAACAGTCACTTTTCTTTGGCATTTTGAAGATGTTACTCCATGTTACTTGGCTTCTGTAGTTGCAGATGAGAAGTCTGTTGCCAACTCAATTGCTGTTATTTTGAAGGCAGTCTGTTGCATGAAATAGGAGCCTTTTCATGGTCAGCATTTCTGTAGTGATTTGTTGGACTCTCTAACAGCTCTTCTTTTTACCTGGTCATTCACTTAACAATTGTTTACTGGCTAATGATCAGGTACTAGGCCTGTTATTGTGCACAATGACTGAGAGAATAATGACAGAGCTTCTGGGTCCCAGGCCTGGAGAGGGTCTGAATATACTTGGGGAAGCAGACATGAAAATAAAGAAATGACCACATAACAAGATGAAGCGTTAATGATACAGGCTGATTGTGAGTTTCTAGAATTCTGGCAAGGAATGTGTTTTTATTCAATTGACTTTCTCACAGTTTGTAGCACTATGTCTTACCCACTGAAATCACTTAAAAATACTTTAACAATTAACCTGAGTATAACATCTCTTTAATACTTTTCATTTTAAAATTATTTTAGCTTTCACTTTTCTCCAGTTTCAAATGCATGGTCAACTACTTACTAGCTATCTCTGCCAAGATTTCCTGTGAGAATTTCCAGCTCAAGTTGCCCTACAAAGAATTCTTTCCTCCAATACCTGGTTCTCTTTTACTCTTCACCTCAATTGTCTGCATTATTCTCAATGCTGTCCTCTCCCTAAGCCCATATCCAACTAGCCTGTCTATTCTAGGTCCTAAATATTTTGTGATCTGTAATCTTTTCCATTTTCTTATTCCCACCGTCTTGGGTCAAGCCTTCATTATCACTTCCCTAAATGGGTGAAAAAAAAAAAAATCCCAACAGATCTCCCTGCCTCTTACCACTTTTCTCTACAGTCTTTTAATTGCCACCACAGTCTTATTTCTTACACATTGGATACTGAATTGGTTTTCTATTGCTGCTGTAACAAATTACCATACACTTAGTATCTTAACCCACGTTTGTTATCTTAGAGTTCAGGAGGGTCAGAAGTCTGGAATGGATCTCACTGGGCTCGAATTAAGATTTCAGCAGGGCTGCTTTCCTTTTGGAGGCTCTAGAGGACAATCTACTTCTTTGACTTTTTCGATTTCTAGAGGCTGCTTCTCACACTGTTGGTTCATAGCTTTTTTCCTCCATTTTTCAAAGTCAGCAGCATTGACTGAGTCCTTCTCACAATACCGTCTCTTTGGTTCTCTCTCTTCTGCCTCCCTTTCCTACTTAAAAGGATCTTTATCCACCTGGATAATTTAAAATTATCTCCCTACCTCAAGGTCAGTTGATTAGCAACCTTAACTCCTCATTGCCTGGTAACTTAGCACATTCACCAGTCCTTCACATTAGCACTTGGACATCTTTGGGGGACCACTATTCTGCCTACCACAGGTTCAGTACAAATTGAAGAACTCATACTTGTAATTCCAGAGTCTTTGGGAGGCTAAGGTGGAAGGATCACTTGAGGTCAACCACGGCAACAAAGTGAGACCCCACCTCTATAAAAAATTATTTAAAAATTGAATGCTGGCTGGGCAGGGGGCTCACACCTGTAATCCCAGCACTTTGGGAGACTGAGTGGGAGGACTGCTTGAGCCTAGGAGTTTGAGACCAACCTAAGCAACATAGTAAAACCCCATCTCTATAAAATATATTAAAAAAAGTAGCCAGGCATGGTGGTGCATGCATGTAGTTCCAGCTACTCAGGAGGCTGAGATGGAAGGATGACGTGAGTCCAGGAAGTCCAGGCTTCTGTGAGCCATGATTGCGTTACTGCACTCCAGCCTGGATGACAGAACAAGACCCCAACTCAAAAATAAAAATAAGGCTGGGCGCAGTGGCTCACGTCTGTAATCCCAGCACTTTGGGAGGCCAAGGCAGGCAGATCACCTGAGGTCGGGAGTTCAAGACCAGTCTGACCAACATGGAGAAACCCCATCTCTACTAAAAATACAAAATTAACAAGGCATGGTGGTGCATGCCTGTAATCCCAGCTACTTGGGAGGCTGAGGTAGGAGAATCGCTTGAACCCAGGAGGTAGAGTTTGCAGTAAGCCTAGAGAGAACCACTGCACTCCAGCCTGGGCGACAGAGCAAGACTCTGTGTCAATAAATAAATAAATGAATAAACAAATATAAATAGCAGGACAAAATAGTAAATACATAATGATTATAATTATAGCAAATAAACTAGACATATAAATATGATTTAAGGAAAATAATAGTAAATGAATAGTTGTTATTGCTATGATTGTGGAATTTGAGTAATTGTTATTCTTTTTTTTGTTTTGTTTTTTGTTTTTGCTTTGAGACAGAGTTTCACTCTTATTGCCCAGGCTGGAGTGCAATGGAGCAATCTCGGCTCACCACAACCTCTGCTTCCTGAGTTCAAGTGATTTTCCTGCCTCAGCCTCCCACGTAGCTGGGATTACAGGCATGTGCCACCACACCTGGTTAATTTTGTATTTTTAGTAGAGATGGGATTTCTCCATGTTGGTCAGGCTGGTCTCGAACTCTTGACCTCAGGTGACCCACCCACCTCGACTCCCCAAAGTGCTGGGATTACAAGCGTGAGCCACCATGCCCAGTCTGTTATTCTTTTATATCCTGCCCTTACTATAGTGTGACTGTATAACTGAGGCAGGAACTGCTTGCTATCTACCCAACATGTACTCTCTCCTTCCTTCCTATAAAGATAGCATTGATTGTCTTTGCGAAAACCATTCCAAGATTTTCTTGTATGTGATTCATTTCTAGGTAATGAGTTACAAAAGAAAGTCATGGATATGCTTCTGCTTCTAGAATTTTCATTTATTTATTTTATGTATTTATTTATTTATTTTGATAGAATATCTCGCTGTGTCACGGAAGCTGGAGTGGAATGCAGTGGTGCGATCTCAGCTCACTGCAACCTCCGCCTCCTGGGTTCAAGCAGTTCTCATGTCTCAGCCTCCCGAGTAGCTGGAATTACAGGCGCCCACCACCACACCTGGCTAATTTTTGTATTTTTCATAGAGCCGGAGTTTTGCCATGTTGGGCAGGCTGGTGTCAAACTCCCAACCTAAAGTTGATCTGTCCACCTCGGCCTCCCGAAGTGCTGCTGGGATTATAGGCATGAGCCACTGCGCCCAGCCTAGAATTTTTAAAAATTTTTATTATTGTTTTTTATTTTAAGAGGGAAGTTCAGCTGATATGTCCCTTTGGACTTCCATACTTTTTTCTTCATTTGGAATGTGGCTGCAAAGCCTACAGATGCAACCGCCTTTCTGTGACCATGAAGCACCAAGCCTCAGGCTGTTGGACTTCACTTCCAAATGAAGGAGAGGAAAGATGGGAAGATCCCCGGGCTTTGCAGCTCTGGATTTATTTTTGTGTGAGATGAGTAACCTCTGTTTGCTTAAGTTATGGCTCATTGGGTTTTCTGTTATTCACAGCCAAATACAACTCTAACTGATAACATTACTTCTATAATCAAAATAAAATTAAAGAAAAAAACTTGTCTGATTCCATTCTGTGACTAAACAAGGTTTCTTCCTTTGTTTTTTTTTTTCTTGTTTTTTTTTGAGATGGAGTTTTGCTCTCGTTGCCCAGGCTGGAGTGCGATGACGCGATCTCGGCTCACTGCAACCTCTGCCTCCCAGATTCAAGCACTCCTCCCAGCTAATTTTGTGTTTTTAGTACATACGGGGTTTCTCCATGTTGCTCAGGCTGGTCTCAAACTCCTGACCTCAGGTGATCCACCCACCTCAGCCTCCCAAAGTGCTGGGATTACAGGGCTGAGCCACTGCGCCCAGCCTGGTTTCTGTTCTTCTAAGCTCTGCTCACACTCTCCTTTCACCAATCCTTTCTAATCCTTACCCTCATTTCTTTCTTTGTCTAGCAAACTACACTCAACCTTCAAAAGTCCGCTTAAGACCGGAAACAGAGGCTCACGCCTGTATCCCAGCACTTTGGGAGGCCGAGGTGGGCAGATCATCTGAGGTCAGAAGTTCGAGACCAGCCTGGGCAACAGGGTGAAACCTCATCGCTACAAAAATACAAAAATTAGCCAGGAGAGGTGGCACGTGTCTGTAGTCCCAGCTACTAAGGAGGCTGAGGCAGGAGAATCGCTTGAACCTGAGAGGTGGAGGTTGCAGTGAGCCAAGATTGCACCATTGTACTCTAGCCTGGGTGACAGAGCAAGATTCCCTCTTAAAAGCAAACAACAACAACAACAACAAAAAACTTCAACTCAAATGTTGATGTTACACTCTGCAAAGTCTTTCCGAAACTTTCCCTCAAACAGATTCATCATGATTGTACCCCTGGTGTTTTGTCCGTGATTCTGTGATAGCACGTTTTACACCTGACTATGTTTGCCTATTTCCTTGGTATCTCTTCCACTGAACTGTGAGCAACATGTGAGCAACTGGAGGGTAGAAGCCACGTTTCACACTTGCTCCCTTCAAGGCAGCTGGCATACCACTAAGTGTAAGTCGGTGCACAATAAATGTTTTCTGGAATGAGTAAACACAAGAATTAAAAAACAATGCCAGCCGGAAGCGTTGACTCACACCTGTAATCCCAGCACTTTGGGAGGCTGAGGCAGGTGGATCACGAGGTCAGGAGTTCGAGACCAGCCTGGCCAATATGGTGAAACTCCATGTTTACTAAAAATACAAAACATTAGCCAGGTGTGGTGGTACACACCTGTAGTCCCAGCTACTCAGGAGGCTGAAGCGGAAGAATCGCTTGAATCTGGGAGGCAGAGGTTGCAGTGAGCCGAGATCATGCCACTACACTCCAGCCTGGGCAACAGAGCGAGACACTGTCTCAACAACAACAAAAAAAACGATGTCTATATGTTTAAACCAAACATTGTCCTCCCCTTCCTAGGTTGACTCCTGTTTTCTCTCCACCTCTGTTTGTTTGTTTGTTTTTAACTGGAAAAAGAATAGTTGACAAGTTGGAAGTTAGGGAATGTCTCACAGTGTCACCTAGGCTGGAGTGTAGTGGTGCAATCACAGCTCACTGCAGCCTCAATCTCCTAGGTTCAAGTGATCCTCCCACCTCAGCCTCCCAAGTAGCTGGTACCACAGTTGTCTGCCACCATGCCCAGCTAATTTTTAACTTTTTTGTAGAGACAAGTTCTCCGCATGTTACCCAGGCTGCTCTGGAACTCCTGGCTCAGGCAGTCTTCCACCTCAGTCTCCCAAAATATTGAGACTATAGGGCCGGGCATGGTGTCATGCCTGTAATCCCAGCACTTTGGGAGGCCAAGGTGGGCAGATTGCTTGAGGCCAGAAGTTCCATATCAGCCTGGCCAACATGGCAAAACCCCATCTCTACAAAAAATACCAAAAAAATTAGCCGGGTGTAGTGGCACACATCTGTAGTCCCAGCTACTAGGGAGGCTGAAGCAAGAGAATTGCTTAAACCTGGGAGGCAGAGTTTGCAGTGAGCCAAGATCATGCCACTGCACTCCAGCCTGGGTGACAGTGAGACTCCCTCTCAAAAAAAAAAAAAAAAGAAAAAAAAGAAAAGGGATTATAGATGTGAGCCACTGCGCCCAGCCTTGGATCATTTTAATCTAGGTGGGAATAGGGGGTGGATTTGAAGTCACATTTTATTGAAAGTAGGAAAGAAGTTGAGACATACAGGAAGTAAATTAGGGCAGAAAGTTCAGAATTAAGAACAAGAATCTCTCAGTCTCTCCTATGCTAAATCATAATTTGTCATGGCCTAAAGCAGGGTGACTTTAGCAGACGTAGCCCAACTCTGAGTCCCAGTGCTGAGGGCTGAGTCCCAGTTCCACTTACACCTTGTTGGATGTTGAGGAGGCAGGTCACTTATACCCGCCTTTTAAGCCACAGTTTCTTTCTCTGAGAAAGAATAGTAATACTCGCCTCCCCAACTCACAGAATTATTATGAGGATCAAAGTGATCAGACTTGTGCATAAGAATTGCTGTGACACCCAATAAAATGTGAATCATGTCGCTTTTATTACATGTAGGAAAAACGTGATCCATGTTTGGTGAAAAGTTCAGTGAATGAATGGATGAGCCCAGCTTGCTAATCACCTTATTTTGATACAAGACAGGAAGAACTTCATCTATCATATTTTAATCAAGGGGTAAATGCAGGAATGACTTCATCTTTTGGGTTTATATAAAACATAACCAACATATACAACCTCACCATTATGAAGCAAGCTCTTTTCTCGTTAAACAGCTGATGCTTAGACTTTCTTCACATGGGACAAAAGCTTTTATTCCACTATTTGAGATATGACTTCAAATGCACTATGCCTGAATAAGGTACCATTGAGACTTAAATCACACTAACATATATATGACTATTTCATTTTTTTAAAGCATGGTTTAAGGGGAACTAAGAGGAAAATGAGTTTGGTTTGTTTTGCCTTTTTTGTTTTAAATTTTACCAGTAAAGTGTATTTTGTTATCTGTACTGCCAAAGAGGTGAATAATTGTATAAACTAGAGGCCAGTCACCCACCGCTATGGTGGGCTATAAAAGGTCTCTTTCCCTATTTCTTCCATCTTCCTATTTTGGATCTCTTGCTTAATTTGACAGGGCAGATAGCTTCGACATTGATTTGAGGTTAAAAATAAAACGTACAGACAACAAAACCCCTAAATTATAGATGAATAAAAATCTTGGAAGAACACTGGAATAGATCACAGGGAATTGTATTAATTTCTACCGAGATAGCAAAGCCAATATCTGTGACTAATCCGCTCTTGCTATGATCAAAATAGTCATCACAAGCACCATAATGAAAAAAATCCACATGAAGAATCGGTCTATGACTTTCGCCACCTTCTTCCATTCACTCCCTTTGGAATTGGTGGCCTTGTAGTCTTTGAGGCATTTGGCGATGTACTCAATATTCCTCGTCAGCACTTTGTACTGTGCACAGTAACTCTCAGCCTCCTGAGGGTTCTCACCCTGGCAGCCCAGGTCGTTCTTTAAGTGTTTGTTCATGCCCTTCTTTCTGGAAAGGTCTTTGTTCCTGGCTGTTTTCAGGTTAGACTCTGGGAGTTGGCTGTAAACTTTCGTGAGGTGGTCCCGCTCTCTACTGTGGTGTGGGCTGAGGCAGCTTTCACCCACATCATAGACAAACAAGACCCTGGACATGTATTTCAGGATGACCACCCTGGCCCAGTGTGGCACCGGCCGGGCCTCGGCCCCACAGAAGTGGATATTCATCACCATGATGGTCAAGGCAGTGGAGGCTGTGATTAGGGCCATCGTGGCAATGTAGTATTTACCTGGAATTAAAATAACAACAGTAACTGAATTTGCTTTAAAATGGTCCTCATACAGCCATGACTCACTTAACAACAGGGATATATTCTGAGAAAGGTATTAGTCATTAGGTGATTTTGCTGTTGTGTGAACATCATAAGAGTGTATGTCCACAGACCTAGGTGGTATAACCTTCTACACACCTAGGTTGCACGGTATAGCCTGTTGATTTGAGGCTACAAATCTGTGCAGCATGTTACTGTATTGAATACCTCAGGCAATTGTACACATGATTATCAAACGGTTAAGTATTTGTGTGTCTAAACATGTCTAAACATAGAAAAGATAAAATGAAAATTGACATTATAATCTTATGGGACCGTTGTATACACGGTCTGTCATTTACCAAAACATTGTTATGAGGCACATGACTGTATTTGGCTTAAAAAGAAACAAACACCCTTTCTAAGGAAGTGTTTTACCCTAGTGGTTACTAGTATAGAATTTTTTTTTTTTTTTTTGAGACAAAGTCTCGCTCTGTTGCCCACGCTGGAGTGCAGTGGTGTAATCTCGGCTCACTGCAACCTCTGGCTCCCAGGTTCAAGCGACTCTCCTGCCTCAGCCTCCCAAGTAGCTGGGATTACAGGTGCCTGCCACCATGCCCAGCTAATTTTTGTATTTTTAGTTGGGGGGGGGGTTTCGCCATCTTGGCCAGGCTGGTCTCGAACTCCTGACCTTGAGTGATCTGCCTACCCCAGCCTCCCAAAATGCTAGGATTACAGGTGTGAGCCACCGCACCCAGCTGTAGTATAGACTTTTGAATCTGACTTCCTGGATTCAAATCCCAGCTGTATCACTCCCTGGACTTGTGGCCTTCAGCAAGGCATATAATCCTGCTAAGCCTCAGTTTCCCACTCTGTACAGTAGGCGTAGTAATAATATCTAACTCGCAGGAATATGAGGAGGCTTAATTGAGATGACACATGTGAAGTTCTCAGCACTGTTCCTGGCTCGAAATTAAAAAGTTTGGAAATATTTCCTGAGATCATGAGGTGGAAAAATTTTTCCACACTCAACAAACAAACAATTAATGAACTTGACCAGTTCTCAGAACTGTCTTCAGACCTCATTAATATGAAAGCCAATTGCTATTGGGTAAGAAAGGAGACTGTGTCACTATTAGTCTTCAAACTGTGATTATATAAAGCACACGTTGATGAAAAAGTGAAATTAAGGAAGGAAATAATTAAGATAAGGCTACAAATTTATGAAATATAGAATAAAAATCCAAGAAGATGAACAAAACCAAAAGCAAAGTTTTGAAAAAGTAATAAAATTGATAAACCTTTGATAAGACCACTTACAGGATAGAGAGAGAAATACAGGAAGGGAAAGAGAGAGAGAAGATGGAAAAGACTTATAAAATAGTACAATATTATTAATAACTGTGTAGTCGGGTGCGGTGGCTCACACCTGTAATCCCACCACTTTGGGAATCCCAGCACTTTGGGAGGCTGAGGCTGGTGGATCACTTGAGGTCAGGAGTTGGAGACCAGCCTGGCCAACATGGTGAAACCCCATCTCTACTAAAAATATAAAAAACATTAGCCGGCTGTGGTGGCAAGTGCCTGTGATCCCAGCTACTCAGGAGGCTGAGGCAGGAGAATCACTTGAATCCAGGAGGCAAAGCTTGCAGTGAGCCGAGATTACACCACTGCACTCCAGTCTGGGCAACAGAGCTAGACTATGTCTCAAAAAACAAAAATAAAAATAGCTGTATAATAACATATTTGATAATCTAGGTGAAACTGCTGGAAAAATGTCAGGTGTCAAAATTAGTGCAAGAATAAAGAACACTTTAATAGAAATAGGAATCAATCAAACACCATCCCCCCACCAAAGGCTCTAGGCCCAAAAAGAATTTATAGGTGAGTTTTACCAAACTTTCAAGGAACAAATAATTCCCATCTTATGCAACTTGTTCCAGAAATAGAAAAAGAGGGAAAACTGCCAAGTTCATTTTGTGAAGTCCATTTGACTTGATTCCAAAAGTGACAAGAAAAGAAATATTAAAGCCATTTCACTAATCGACATATTTGAGAAACTTCTACAAAATATTAGCTAACTGAATCCAACAGTGTCTTAAAAGGATAATGTATCATAAGAAAGGAGTTTGGTCCAGTTATACAAAAGAGTTCAACATCAGAAGACTTATTGATGTAATTCACGACATTGATGAGTAAAAGAGAAAACACACATTATTATCTTAATAGATGAAGACAAAGTATTTGATAATGTTTATCATCTACTTATTATTTGTCAAAATCTCTGAGTTAATATATGAGACATTTCTTAAAATGGTAAAGGTCATGGGCCAGAAACCTATATGAAGGGCTACATTTGATGCAGAAAACTTAAGCATATTTCTGTAATATTGCGAACACATTCCATGGGTGCTATGAATAACAAATTATAATTGTTAAATAAATGTTCTCAAGATCTGTGTGCACTTTTCCTAAAAAGATAAATTTCAGTCAGTTGCGGTGACTCACACCCGTAACTTTGGGAGGTCAAGGTGGGAGGATCACTTGAGCCCAGGAGTTCAAGACCAGCCTAGCCAACATAGTGAGATCCTATCTTTTTAATTTTTTAATTTTTTTCTACATATATATATTATTTTGAGACAAAGTCTCACTCTATTGCCCAGGTTGGAGTGCAATGGTGCAATCTTGGCTCACTGCAACCTTCACCTCCCGGATTCAAGTGATTTTCCTGTCTCAGCCTCCCAAGTAACTGGGATTACAGGCACGCACCACCATGCCCAGATAATTCTTTTTATAGAGACAGGGTCTCACCATGTTGGCCAGGCTGGTCTTGAACTCCTGACCTCAGGTGATCTGCCTGCCTCGGCCTCCCAAAGTGCTAGGATTATAGGCATGAGCTACCATGCCCAGCCTTCATTTTTAAATAATAAAAATAAATTAAAATAAAATTTAAAAATATAAATTTAAAAATATAAATTTAATTTTAAAAATATAAATTTCGTATTTTCATAAAAACAGAACAAGCAATTCCTGTGAGACATCTGTCTTTAGAAATTGTGCCAGCTTGCTAGATAATGTCACTGCCCAAGAAGAGAGTGGGACCGTCCCATGATCTTTCCTCGAACAGGGCTATGATCATCACTGCCAATCATTTCTGCCTCAGGAGAGGCAACAAAATGCCAATACATCTCCTTTTTATTAGAGGACGAAAAGCCTTCTGTGTTTAATTCTGAAAAAGAGGGCTGTGTGTGTGTGTGTGTGTGTGTGTGTGTGTATTTTGCAAGGACAGACATAAAAAGGAAGCTATCTCCAAATGGAGAAGCCACTGTAGTATCATCTCAATATTGGGTAACTGGACTCAGTAAAGAGTAAAAGGGCAAGGCAACATCTCTTGATATTGGACTCTAAGTTCCTTGGTGTTCTAGAATTTCTCCTTATTGCTTACTTTAAGGAACTCAAACTTAGATCTAGCTTGATTCTGGTAAGCATCTGTTACAACAGCAAGTCCTTGAGATGTAGATGTTGGATCTCAAGGGTATTGGAAGCAGAAAGTAGATGTTAAAGAGGATAGGAAAGCCCTCAGAACAAGCTAGGCAAGGATAGGGGAGGCAGGGGTGGTACCCTCAGTCTGCACTCCAGTCCTTGGAGGGACATTTCATTATTGTAGATTTTTGAAAATTCAGTCTGTTTTGGAATCACCTCAGATTCCCAAATCTCGGCCAAGTTGCTAAATCAAACTCTCCGGGTGTAGGAACTTGCATTTTAATAAGCTCTTCCACTGCTATTATACCCAAAGCAGATGAAATTTTTCTGTTAAGGGTAGACGTCAGGCTTAAAAAGCACATCTTTCTGCCATGTTTGCCACTCTTCCCAAGAAGAAAGCCCTTGTCACATGAAATGATAACAATAGTCACTGTTTACTCAGTACTTACCATATGCCAGGGCATGCACTAAGCAGTGACACACAAATTTTACAGATGATGAAGCAGAGACTAAGAGAACAAGTAACTTGCCTAAGTTTGATCAAGGAGTGAACACTGAAGTCAGCATTCAAATGCAGTTTCTTTGACTTCAAAATCAGGTTTTAACCTCTGAGTCATTGGATTTCAGACTTAAACGGAAAATGCATCAGAATCACTCAGAAGGCTTGTTAAAACAGGACGCCAGGGCCTTATCTCCAGAATGTCTGATTCAGTAGGCTTAGGGTGGGCCCTGAGGTTTTGTGTTTCTATAAGTTCCCAGGTGATGCCGATGCTGTACATCTGGGGACCACCACTTTGAGAGCCACTGCTCTAAAGTGTAATGCTTTTCATTGCTCTTTTGTGTAAACCCAGAAACCATAAGACCAGTTTTGATTCCAAAAGCCTTATCTATATTGAAAGATGCTAACTGCAACCACCAGAAAAATTTGAGACAGTCTGTATTGAGTCTGAAATTGGCTCCATTGTTTCAAGTTTAAAGGCATACACACAACCTTAAAGGCATGACCCCAGGCACTACAAAGCTGGGCTTGAAGTGGGAGACACTTAAACTCACCTATCAGGGGGACATTTTCTGAGGCCGGCATGATTTCTGCCACCATTAGTTGAAATACAGTCATGGCCAACAGGATGGTCACTCCCAGGGAGACCTTTTCTCCAGAGGCTGCTGGGAGATAAAAACTCAGAGGAGCCAGAAAAGATATGAGGACACATGGGATGAGGAGGTTGACGATATAGAATGAGGACCTCCTCTTCAGAAGGAGGGTGAATGTGACATCCGGGTAAGGCTCAGAGCAGCAGCCATAGGAGATCACATTCTTGACAGCAGGCATGCCATGGACCTCCCATTCCACATCTTCAATGAAGTCAGAGAGATCTCCGCTGTCCAGGGCGTTGAATATGTCTACCTGATTGCCATTGTAGGTCCAGGAACCAAAAGTCAGGTTGCACTGCTGGTTGTCAAAAGGGAAGTAGGTGACATCCACCACACAGGAGCTTTTGGTGATGGCCGGTGCATCCCAGGTGATCAGCCCATCATACCGCAGGACCACATTGGTATTTACAGGCTCTGAAGATTCATCGTCAGCCCTGGAGGTCAGATAAGGAAAATGAAAGCCACATGCTAGGAGAACTTGCCACCTTCCTTACCCCAGGCAGCTCACTGTGCCCATCACTTCAGTGTTTTGGCCATGGAACACCATTTTCCCTGTGACTGTGGCTTGGGAGTCTGGAATCAACTCTAATTTGTCCTTCTCCTCCATCTTCTGTAACTAGTCAGGGCCAAGTTCTCTTGGAGTCTTCCTTCAAAGCATCTCTGCTCTCTATCCCTTCCTGTCCATTCCCAATGCCACTTTCTTGGTCCAGGTGTAATGATTTGAACACACAGACAAAAAGTAGACCTGTCGATACCAAAATCTGCTTACTTGATTTGTTAACTTTAGGCACAAGAATATTCAAATAAGCTTTTTATGGCTATTATAAAAGCTATACATGTTTATTTGTAACATTTGGAAAACTCAGAGGAAAAACAGTCGTTCACCCATAACTTTAGAGATAGTCACTTATTCCAGATATATCTTCTTTTGCTTTATCAATATTTATGCCTTGTATTTTGGGGTACAGAATTTCTATTTTTCTCTAGGGAATTACTCTTTCTCCATTGCCATTGCAAGGCAGAGGAAATGTTGGTCAAGGTGCCCCAGTGTCCCTGGCCAAAGGATGGCTGGGTGGCCCAGGCTTGGTCCAACAGATTCACCCTTTCCAGAGTTTAGGTCTTAAGCAGAATGATCCAGAGACCAAAAACATCACCCTAGTGATGGCTCCCTATTCAGAAAAAAATAGACAGTCCCTCTTGTCTTGAATGCTAGGGCAGCCTTGGTTCTGTCTTTTCCAAGAGTTGGTTGTTTACTTTTTCCTTTATTTAAATGAGATGTGCCACATCCTTCTAACAAATTCCTATTTCACAAGGTTGCCAAAGTCAGTTTCTGATGCTTACAACCAAAGAGTCTTAATTGGTACATTTCTGTTAACATTTGGATGCATATTTTTGCAGTCTTCCTTACAATTTTTTCCCTGCAAAGTATATTTTGGCTAAATATAAATGTGGTATTCTGGATTGGATCCTGGAACAGAAAAAGTACATTCACGGAAAAACTGGTAAACTCTGAATAAAGTAGTTTAGTCAATAACATTGTATTTATTTTGATAAGTATATTATGGTTATGTAAGAGGTAACATTAGGGGAAACTGCGTGAAGGGTATAAGGGAATTCTGCACTATCTTTGCAACTTTTCTATAAATCTAAAAATTATTCCCCAATTTAAAGTTAACTTGCAAAAAATAAAAAGGAAAAAAAAAGATGAAACAAAATTTTTAAAAATACATGGTCATCTGTTCATACTCTTCTACAACATTCTTTTCATGTCTAAATAGCATTCTATTATATTCCACTATATTAGATACACCATAGTTATTTAACCAGTCTACTGAGGCTTGACATTATGGTTGCTTCCAGTTTTTGTATTTATAAGCAACGCTGCAGTGGACATCTCTGTAGCTGAGTCTTTACATTTATCCACTGACCCTTTCCTTAGGTTAAATTGCTGAAAAAGGATGTGCTGGGTCAGAACAGGCATGTTTTTGAAGGCGGTAAGGGATAAAAGACTACATATTGGCACAGTGTACACTACTCGGTGACAAGCACACTAAAATCTCAGATTTCACACTATACAATTCATCCATGTACGTAAAAAACACTTGTACCTCAAAAGCTATTAAAATAAAAAATATATTGGCTGGGCGTGGTGCTCATACCTGTAATCCCAGCACTTTGGGAGGCCGATCACTTGAGGCCAGGAGTTTGAGACCTGCCTGGCCAACATGGCAAAACCCTGTCTCTACTAAAAAAGTACAAAAATTAGCCAGGCATGGTGGCGCACGCCTGTAGTCCCAGCTACTCGGGAGGCTGAGGCAAGAGAATTGCTTGAACCCAGGAGGCGGAGGTTGTAGTGAGTCAAGATTGCACCACTGCACTCCAGCCTGGGTGACAGAATGAGACTTCGTCTCAATAACAAAAAAAAAATAATAAAATAAAATAATGCATGTCTGTATATATTTTTTAAAGAACAGACATGTTTTTAAGGTTTTTATTTTTTCCACTCATTAGAAATTGGGTGCCACAATATTAACTCTAATCTACTGAGGAGGAGGAGGAGGTATGGACCGAGTTCACTCCATACCCAAGGGGATGTTTAATTGTCAGTGTTTGTGAAGATAACAAAATAAATTTTTTGAAAATGCCTGAAGTTTCCTCCTGTAACAGTGAGAAATGTGTACAGTTAGCTATCTGAGAAGTGAGAACTAGACCTGAACTGAGAACACTGCTCACCCATCCTACTTCCTTGGTGCAAGAGGAGAGATCTGGGGATCAGAGAGAATCTGTGTGGGGCTAAGACAATTGCACTGGGCAGGGTCCCTGTAGGAAATAGATGGCCTACTCCAATTAGATAAACTGAGGAGAGTTTAAGAAAGGGACTGTTCACAAAGGTATGGATACGATGCAGAGAAACCATTCCTGGACACGAAGAGGTGAGGAGAAAGTGCAGTTACCAGAACCTGGAAGGAAAGATTTGCATGAAGAGGGTCACCATGATAGCAGTGATGACTTTCCTTCAGGGAACACATCCAGGCAAAGATAACCTCCCAGGAAGACAGCGAGGGAATATACATGCTAACCTCACTCTCTCTTCTCCCTGCAATTAACTGATGCTCCACATTGGCCAAACCCAACCCCAAGCCAAAGGGCAAGGGAACCTGCTGACCAAAAACATCACCCCAGCTACTTTGGAGTAGGTTGTGGGGTTTTTTGTTTGTTTTTGTTGTTGTTGTTGCTGTTGTTGTTTGTTTGTTTGTTTGAGACGGAGTCTCGCTCTTGTCACCCAGGCTGGAGTACAGTGGCACCGTCTCAGCTAATTGCAACCTCCGCCTCCCGGGTTCAAGCGATTCTCCTGCTTTAGCCTCCTGAGTAGCTGGGATTACAGGTGCCAGACACCATGCCTGGCTAATTTTTGTACTTTTAGTAGAGACGGAGTTTCACCATGTTGGCCAGGCTGGTCTTGAACTCCTGACCTCAAGTGACCCACCCACCTCAGCCTTCCAGGGTGCTGGGATTACAGGCGTGAGCCACCGCCCTGGCCGTTTTTTGTTGTTGTTGTTCGTTTGTTTGTTTGTTTGTTTGTTTGTTTTTTGAGACAGGGTCTCATCCTGTTGCCCAGGCTTTAGTGCAGTGGTACAATCTTGGTTCACTGCAACCTCCACCTCCCAGGTTCCAGTGATTCTCCTGCCCCAGCCTCCCGAGTAGCTAGGATTATAGGTGTGCACCACCACGTCCAACTAATTTTTGTATTTTTAGTAGAAGCAGTGTTTCACCATTTTTACCAGGCTGATCTCAAACCCCGACCTCAGATAATCTGCCTGCCGTGGCCTCCCAGAGTGCTGGTTTCACAGGTGTGAGCCACCATGCCTGGCCTTGAGTAGTTTAAATACATTGTATTAAAATATATATATTTTTTGTAGAGACGATGTCTCACTATGTTGCCCAGGCTGATCTTGAGCTCCTGGCCTCATACGATCCTCCTGCCTTGGCTTCCCAAAGTGTTCGATTACGGGTAGGAGCCACTGCGCCCAGCCAAGACATTATTATTTAATCACTTCATGACCAATATCTTATTGTTTATCTCCCTGGTTTTTTTGATCATATCACAGCTCAAAACTTGCAGTGGCTTCCTATAGCCCACACAATACTTCTACACTTCCTCAGTTTAGTGTTCTAGATATTCCATGATCTATTCCCACCTCACTTTCTAGCTGTGTGCCTTCTGCTGGTCTCCTTCACTCCCACTCCACCAATCAAGACTGAAATCCCAACAAACCCTGTGAGTTTCTCTCACTTAAACTCTTTCTTCAACTCATAATAGTCCCCCTTTTCCGCATGTAGCAGTCTAACACATCCTTCAAGACTCTGCTCAGAGGCCACCTCTGTGAAGCCTTCCCTGCCTCTCCAATCAGATATCTTTCCATCCTTGAAGGGCCACAGCACTTTACTTCTGTGTTATAAGAGACTTGCATTTTTACCTTGCATTATAGTTTTTACATACATAGCTTATTAGATTGTTCCTTGAGGTCAGAGATTGGGTCTTAAAATGCTCATTTACTTCTCATAAAAATATCATGGAGATTTGAGTTCAGAACCTGATTCAGGTTTCATAACCTTAGGTGGGTTATATCTCTGTCACTCACCTGTAAAAGTGGGCATTATAAAACCTTAAGGCTTCTTTTAAATTTTTATGTTAAACAAACTATGTACATTAATTTCTATTGCTGCTGTAGCAAACTACAACAAACCTAAACCTAATGTCTTTTTTTCTTTTTCTTTTTTTCCTGAGATGGCATCTCACTCTGTCGCCCAGGCTGGAGTGCAGTGGTGCCATCTTGGCCCACTGAAACCTCCGTCTCCTGGATTCAAGCAATTCTCCTGCTTCAGCCTCCAGAGTAGCTGGGATTACAGGCTCCCACCACCATGCCTGGCTAATTTTTTTGTATTTTTAGTAGAGATGGGATCTTGCCATGTTGGCCAGGCTGGTCTCAAACTCCTGACCTCAAGTGATCCACCCACCTCAGCCTCCCAAAGTGCTGGGATTACAGGCATGAGCCACCGTGCGCAGTCCCTAATGTCTTAAAACAACACAAATTTAGCATCTTAACAATTCTAGAGGTCAGAAATCCTAAAACCAATGTGACCAGGGCTGCATTCCTTCTGGAGGCTATAGGGGAAGATCTGGTGCCTTTCCTTTTCCACCTTCTAGAAGCCACCTACATCCCTTGACTCAGGGCCCCCTCCTTGCATCACTAACCTCTGCTTCCTTTGTGGCATTGCCTATTCTGACCATCTCATCTCCCTCTTAAAAGGACCCTTATGTTTACATTAGGCCCACCAGGATAATCTCCCCCATCTCAAATCTTTAATTCAATCATACCTGCAAAGTCTCTTTTGCCATGTAAGATAAATCTTACAGGTCTTGGGGATTAGGATGTGGACATCTTTGTGGGGGGCATTATTCTATCTATCATACTTCGTAAAGCCCCAACTCCATGCAGACACATAGTAAGTGGCCAATATGTATTAATTTCTTCCCCTTCCCTCTGTTTCTAACTGTGTTTCGTGTTCTCAATTAAAACATGAAAAAATTACAGGGACAAAAAGTAAGCTGGAGGTTGGGAAGGCATGTTTAATAATATAACCCTCACAGAATATTTAAATTGCTTTCCTCTTACCTTCCCTTTCCTCAGCCCCTCAGTGGCCTTCAGGCAGCGATATGGTTTGGCTGTGTCCCCACCCAAATCTCATCTTGAAATGTAGCTCCCAGAATTCCCACATGTTGCGGGAGGGACATGATGGGAGGTAATTGAATCATGGGGGTGGGTTTTTCCTGTGCTGATCTTGTGACAGTGAATAAGTCTCACGAGATCTGATGGTTTTATAAAGGGGAGTTCCCCTGCACAAGCTCTCTTGACTGCCACCATGTAAGATGTGACTTTGCTCCCCATTTGCCTTCAGCCATGATTGTGATGGCTCCCCAGCCATGTGAACTGAGAGTCCATTAAACCTCCTTCCTTTATAAATTATCCAGTCTTGGCCATGTCTTTATTAGCAACATGAAAACAGACCAATACAGGCAGCCCCTTCTCCTCCTCTGTATCTGATCAAAGACTGAGCTAACTTTAGTTGTTTTGCAATTGAGCAAAAACGACTTTCCCAGCGTTGGCTGTAAGAAGCCCATTCCTGGGAACTGGAGAGGAGCAGGCTGGTGAATGAGGGAGCAGGGAGAGTCGCCCCGTGTTTTCAGTCCCCAGAGTGCCTGGAACCTCAGCGTAGACTTGTCTGTTTACTCAGTCCCAGGATCCCTTCCTCGTTCCATCTCCAATGTCTCTGTCTTTCACATATTCACTTTTCCTTCCTTTCCATATCAAAAAGAAGTTCCCCCCTCTCTTGCTGGCTAACTTCCCTTCTGGTCCTGTGAGTCCTCTCCTTCCATGCCTCCTTCAGGATTTTGCCTCCTTTGGTCCCTCTTCTCTCTGGTCGCTCTAGCCACTTTCCAACTCTGTTCGCAAGTCTCTCCTGCCAAATTCCTTTTCTCCCTGACCCTTCTACCTCTCCCATCTCCTTCCACGCACTGCTTTCAAAAGTAACTGATACCTGCTGTTGTCCCGTTTCTTCTTGCTTTTATTTCTTGACTCCTGCATTTTGATGTCTTTCCGACAAGTACAACTAGGCAAATCTCAAGACTTCTCCTAAGTCTTCATCTTCTTTAACTCTTCCCAAACATTGGGATTATGGGTTGTTCCTAGACATCCTCTCTTCCCTTGGTTTTTATGACATGACTCTCTCAGTTCTTCTTCTACCTCTTTAACCACTAATTCTAAGTTTCCTCTATAAATTCCTTAAATGTAGAGGTTTTTTCAACTTTATCGTCAGCCATTTTCTTTCCTTCCGTGAGTAGTTCTATAGGACTTTAAGGGCTTTTGGCATCTCCATTAGCCCTGACCATTTCTCCAGGTTTCAGATTTGCCTCCGCAATCTCATTATTGGACACTTCCTTAGGGATGTTTCTTTGGTTCCCCAAACTGAACATCAAATTCATCCTCTTTTTTTCCAAACCTGTTTCTCCTCCCCCTCCTTTATTTCCAGTCTCATTTGGAAGTCTTGCCATTCTCTAAATCATCTTATATGGCTAAGGATAGCTACATAAGCTGGCCTTAAAGCTAAATTCTAGACAAATTCTTTTGAATACAATAGGGCACCCAGTTCCTCACCAGGTCTAAAATCCAACCATTAAAACTGCTCATTAAAATCCAACCACTGGGGCCAGGCATGGTGGCTCATGCCTATAATCCCAGCACTTTAGAAGGCCAAGGTAGGAGGATTGCTTGAGCCCAGGAATTTAAAACCAGCCTGGACAACAGACAATATAGTGAGACCTCATCTCTATAAAAATTTTTGTAAAAATTAGCTGGGTGTTGTAGTGCATACCTGTAGTCCCAGCTACTTAGGAGACTGAAGTGAGAGGATCACTTTGTTACCCATGGAGGGTCTCAACTACAGGTCATCCATGTTCTTGACATTTTGAACAAAGAATTGGACAAAATGCACAAATAAAGCAATGAAAATACAGAACAATGAAAGAAACAATAAACGCTCAGATTTATTGAAATGAAACTACACTCCAGAGTGGGTGTAGCTCAAGTAAGCAGCTCAAGACCACAGGTTACAAAATCTTCTGGGTTTTAAGTACCCTCTAGAGGTTTCCCATTGGTTGCACCCTATGTAAATAAAAACTTGGCCCACAACCAATTGGAGGCTGAAGTGAAGTTACACCCTATGCAAATGAAGATGTGATCTACAACCAATCAGAGGCTGAAGTGAAGTTATAACTCATGCAATGAAGACTTGGTCTGTGACCAGTTGGAAGCTGAAGTGAAGGCTCCCTGTCTACAGACGCTATTGAGGAGAATACTGTCTCAACTTGAGCCCAGGAGGTCAAAGCTGCAGTAAGCTACGATCACACCACTGCACTGTAGCCTAGGTGACAGAGCAAACCACCGGCCCCCCCACCAAAAAAAAAAAACCTGACCATGAAAACCCTGCCATAATGAATTCAAATTTAAAATTTCTGTAATCTGATTTTACCTAATCTAAAAATGTCAGTGGCCTTATATTAGCCACTATACTAACCATATACTAATAGTAAACATTCCCACCAGAATTTTGAGCCCCAATTCATTAATTTCTCTATTGATTTACTGAAAGAGCCAGTATCTACATGAACTGTTACATTGCTAAAAAGCTCACTATTTCTTGGGACAATTCGTTGCCGAAGTTATTAGGAAAATTTTTTTTTTTTGAGAGCTTATCTTCCCTTTGGTTTCTACCGATTATCTTGGGTTTTGTCTTCTGGAACATTGTTCTCTTTTTTCCACCCTACTTTCTCTCTGATTGCCTAAGGTAACCATCATCAAGTCTTCAAGGTCTTCTCTCTTCCAAACTAAGCATCAGCAAATTCAACTGTTCTTCTGTGAAGTAGCATCCAGGCCCATCTCCTTCCTGATCACTCCCTACCAGTCTAGCCCCATGGATTCGGGCACGAACAGTGACTCTAGATGCAAAGCATCTTCCTGCCTGGGTGTCTTTACTACACTGGACTGATTCACTTACTCCCTACCCCTATTTCTCCTTCTTGCCACAACTCAGGAAGCCCGTTGTGTTGCCTATGACATTCTCTACCTGCTTCTGAGAAGCAGTGATATTGTATCTGGCATCAGTAGATTCTACAGAGTCAGAGATTCAGCTAGAAGGACTGAGCTCAGGGAAATAGCCATGACTAAGGGCCCTTCTTTGCCGGATCCTGTAACACTCTTCCATTTTCATTTCGATTTGTTAAAGGCATGAAGATGTCATCCAACCATAGCTCCTTTTAGAGGTTCCTCTACACAGCAAAACTCTGAGAAGTTTTACTGAGAAGGAGAAGGCAAAGGAGAAGAGAGGAGCAGAAACAGAACTGTCCATGACAAGAGCACAGAGATGACTAAAGAGTCAACCAGAGGAACAAAAAAGAGATGATGAATCAGTGTGGTGAAAGGTTCTGTGTAAAGGAGTGGGGAGTGGGGAAGGGAGAATGAGGACAGAACCGACCAAAGCCACAGTAGGCTTGTTTGAGCTCACAAGTACATAACTGGCTTCTCTAATAAGGGAGCAGTGGAGTCAGCTTAACTTAGGGTGCCTTGTAAGCTTGCAAAGAAGCATTTCAGTAAGACATGGTCACCGCCTCAGCCAATCAAAACAGGAGGGAGAGGAGAACCACCATTCTGTTTGATTTCTGGAGAGAATTTTTAGAACTTACAGAATGCTTGCCGGCACAGCAGCTCGTGCCTGTAACCCCAGCACTTTGGGAGGCCAAGCTGGATGGATCGCTTGAGCTCAGGAGTTCAGAACCAGCCTGGGCAACATGGTGAGACTCTGTCTCTACTAATAAAAAATAAAAAATAGCTGGGCATGGTGGCATGCACCTGTAGTCCCAGCTACTCAGGAGGCTGAGGTGGGAGAATAACCTGATCCTGGGAAGTTGAGGCTGTAGTGAGCCATGATTACACCACTGCACTCCAGTGTGGGTGATAGGAGTGAGAGCTCGTCTTAAAAAAAAAAAAAGAGGCCGGGCGCGGTGGCTCAAGCCTGTAATCCCAGCACTTTGGGAGGCCGAGACGGGCGGATCACGAGGTCAGGAGTTCGAGACCATCCTGGCTAACACGGTGAAACCCCGTCTCTACTACTAAAAAATACAAAAACTAACCCGAGGCGAGGTGGGTGAAGCCTGTAGTCCCAGCTACTCAGGAGGCTGAGGCAGGAAGAATGGCGTAAAACCGGGGAGGGCCAGACTTGCAATGAGCTGAGATCCGGCCACTGCACTCCAGCCTGGGGCTGACATGAGACTCCGTCTCAAAAAAAAAAAAAAGGTACAGAATGCTATAAGAGATGCGTCTGTGTCCAGTAGAGTATCTCTTTCTTTTCTTTTCTTTTTTTTTTTGAGATGGAGTCTCACTCTTGTCACCCAGGTTGGAGTACAGTGGTGCAATCTTGGTTCACTGTAACCCCTGCCTCCCAGGTTTAAGTGATTTTCCTTCCTCAGCCTCCCAAGTAGCTGGGATTACAGGCACCTGCCACCACACCCAGCTGATTTTTTAATTTTTAGTAGAGACGGGATTTCACCATGTTAGCCAGGCTGGTCTTGAACTACTGACCTCAGGTGATCCACCTGCCTTGGCCTCCCAAAGTTCTGGGATTACAGGGGTGAGCCCCCACACCCTGCCTGTATCAATGAAATTACTCTCCTGCACTCTGCGGACTAGAGAGTGGTAATGGACATTGTGGCTTGTGTTCTTGCTCTCTCTGTGTGTGTGTGTGTGTGTGTGTGTGTGTGTGAGAGAGAGAGAGAGAGAGAGAGAGATAGATAGAGAGAGAGAGAGAGACAGAGAGAGTGAACACGGGCAGGGAGTGTAAACTGAAGGAATAAAGCTCAGTACTTGAATGCTATCTTCCTGTTATCTTCCTTGGGAAGGGATACAGACCACTCAGAGTGGGGAATGGACAGAAAGAACAGGGCTATGATTCCAGAGGTCATGACCCTTAGATGAGCTCTCTGAGTAAGGAGTGAGACTAAAATCCAGGCTGCAACCCACCCGTGTTGCTTCCTTAAAGGAAATCCATGCCCACTGGAAGCCTCTACCCGGGGAGCGCCCTGAGCTGCCCCTCATTCATATCCTTCTGAGCCACAGAGGAACCTTCCCACTCCACAGAAACGGGTCCAGAACAAAAAGAGAGAGAAGCTCCTTCGACAACAGGTGGGGCCACTGAGCTTGAACGGTGACCAGAGATCTGGTATTTTTCTCAAAATGCTGCCCATGGACCCACAGTACCTACGTCTTCCGGAGCTTGTAGAAATGCAGAATCACAGGCCTGCCCCACACCCGTGGAATCACAATCCGTATTTTAACAAACTCCCTGGGCGATTCATATGCACCTTCCAGCCTACGAAACATAAATCTTACCTACCCATTGTACACGCCCCTTGCTCTGAGACTGGGAAAAAGTCACTTTGTATCCTGTAAACTGGTTCATCCTCCACTCCACGCAAAACCCCAAATCCACAGGTCAGTTTCTAGATGGCCCATTCCAGTTTAATTAATTGTTGATACATGATCTTGGATGGTGCATGTCACTGTTAAGGGTTGAATTGTGTCCCTGAAAAATTCACATATTGAAGTCTTAGCCCCCAACACTCAGAATGTGACTTGATTTGAGAATAGCATGATGGAAGATGTGATTAGTTAGGTTAAGATGAAGTCATGCTGGAGTAGGGTGGGCATCTAACCCAATATGACTGGTGTTCTTATATAAAAGGGAAATTTGGACACGGAACACACAGGAGAACGCCATATGAAGATGAAGGCAGAGCTCAGAGTGACGCTCTACAATGCTAGGAACACCAAAGACTGCCAGCAAACCACCATTAGCTAGAAGAGAGGCCTGGAACAGATCCTCCCTCACAGCCCTCAGTGGAAACCACGCTGTCAACACCTGCATCTCAGACGTCTCAACTCCAGAACTGTGAGACAACATGTTTGTGTTAAGTCACCTAATTTGTGCTACTCTGTTACGGCAAAGTTAGTCCTAGCAAACTAACGCAGCCTCCACTTTCCCACCTGAAAAAGGGGCATGTAGATTGATGGTTTCCTTCCAGCTCTAAGTTTTTATGACGTATTATTTCCTGATCTAAGATTCTATGGCTGTTATTTCAGCCTAGGAACATGGATTAATATTTAATTTCATGCATATTTTAAACATTCCTTTTTCATTATGTTTAAATTCTATGAAATCAACATGTTCGTGCCTGAAAAGCCTCAGTTCTGAGCTGCACTTACTTGTTATATAAGACGATGTCCGGCCTCCACACGAGGTCACTGGGGATCCTGATGGAGTCTAGGCCATCGTACTGATCTCGGTCCCATGTGAGATAGGCATCGTGCCAGATTTGGCGGATCCACAAATAGGCGGTCAGAATTTGGTTTCTTTCATCCTGCACAATGAATGCAGATGTAACTTTACCTAGCAGACACTGGAAATGTCTTCCATTGATAGGACACTTGTTCTTCACAATAGGAATTTCACAAACACTCATCTATTTTCAATAAGTGAGAGCTTTATTCTTTATTTATTCTATCCCCTTGATTGACTACCAAGATCATTCTTTTCCTCCTAGATTTAGTGTTCAGAATGTAAAGTGGACAAATATTTAAGTCTTGATATCTTTGCATGGATCAACTGCCTATATTTCCTGAAAATTGATCAATGAATGACATACTTGAAAGCAAAAGTCAGGAAATAACAATGTGCAGAAGGAAAATCTTTCAAGTTTCATAACATTGTGTGATTAAATATAGATAAGCACTAAATTGGCCGGGCGCGGTGGCTGAAGCCTGTAATCCCAGCACTTTGGGAGGCCGAGACAGGCAGATCACGAGGTCAGGAGATCGAGACCATCCTGGTTAACACAGCGAAACCCCGTCCCTACTAAAAAACACAAAAAATTAGCTGGGCGTGGTGGTGGGCGCCTGTAGTCCCAGCTACTCGGGAGGCTGAGGCAGGAGAATGGCGTGAACCCGGGAGGCGGAGCTTGCAGTGAGCTGAGATCCGGCCACTGCACTCCAGCCTGGGCAACACAGCAAGACTCCGTCTCAAAAAAAAAAAAAAAAAAATAGATAAGCACTAATAAGCTATGCCATCTTAAAACACTACCTTTTTTTAAAAAAAAAAATTGAGATTGGCCGGGCGCGGTGGCTCATGCCTGTAATCCCAGCACTTTGGGAGGCCAAGGCGGGCGGATCACGAGGTCAGGAGATCGAGATTACCCTGGCTAACATGGTGAAACCTCGTCTTTACTAAAAATACAAAAAAAAATAGCCGGGCGTGGTGGTGGGCGCTTGTAGTCCCAGCTACTCAGGAGGCTGAGGCAGGAGAATGGCGTGAACCCGGGAGGCACAGCCTGCAGCAAGCCAAGATCCTGCCGCTGCACTCCAGCCTGGGCAACAGAGTGAGACTCCGTCCCCCTCCAAAAAAAAAAAAAAAAAAAAAAGATTGAGATTAAATTCACATTAAAACTCACCATTTTAATCATATTAGAAGGGAACAATGCACTGGCTTCCAGTATATTCACAATGTTGTGCAGCCATCACCACTGCCTAATTCAAGAGCATTTCTTCCCCCCGCAAAGAAACCCCATAATCATTAAGAACTCACTGGCCATTTTCCCCTTCCTCCCCGCAGACCCTGGCAACCTCTGTGCTGTTTTCTGTATCTACGAGTTTACCTATTTTGGACATTTTATATAAATGGCAGCATACAGTATGTACCCCCACCATTCCTTAGATTTTCTAAGACTGTTACGGTTAATGACCAGGATTAGGTAACATTTCGTGAAATTAATTAGTTTTGTAGAAAGCTTCCTTTTCCCGGCGTTCTCTTCTCCCACCAGCTTGCATACGGAGCTGTCATTCCCTCAGATTCCCAGTTAAGACATTCTCTTCAGAAAGCGTGGTTGTTTATCCTCTGAGAATCATTCCACAGAGTCAGCACCATGTATTACTCACCATATCCTTAATCTGAGAGAGCGTAATCTGCAGTGTGACATTCAGGACTTTATCTGTATCTTCCACCGGACGAAGAGCATTGGAATAATCTTCAAAAAGGTCATTAAACAACTTCTGAGCATATTTTCCATCTGCCGTCTCCACAGCTACTCAACAAGAGGGATCTGGATCAACCTTCAGAGTGTTGTATGTATTTCAAGACAAAGAACACAAGACTGAGGTCTAAAATGGGGGATGGCCCAGCACTGGCGAGGGACAAGCTTTGGGTGGATGGATGAGTTGTTTTTCTGGCATGCGCTACCAAGGTCAGAGGCAGTAGCAAGCACGGAGCCCTTCCATGCGGTGGAATCATCTGTTTTGTCTTCCCCGCCCTGCCCCACCTCCCACCAAAGCAATAGCCCCAGATGAGACAAGATGGTTACATGTCACCAGCCGCTCACCTCTCAGTCTGGAAGCAGCAAAGTAAATCCAGCAAAAGGAGATGCAGGAATGGGACCAGTTCATCTTTTTCCTGAGCCTCTATAATAAAGTCTCGGTCAGGCAGCGTGGTCTTCCGCTTCTCCCTGTGAATACGAAGGATCTGGGCACAAGGAGCCCACACTGCCGCAGCCTTATGGCTGCAGCTGGAGAGCTCAGGCTTGCATTGCACGCAGGACCTAGATCCTGAGATCCAGGCCTGCCCTCCCTCCCCTCCAGTAATTTGAGACTGGCAACTCCAGTGGCTGAGATGCCGGAAACCCAGGGTGCGTTAGGTCCAACAGTGCTGTTCTGGGGGGCCATCTAGGGTCCCTAGCCACTCTCAGCAGAAACAACCAGACAGAAGAGGAGGTAGATGCAGGCAGCAGGGGTATGCCTGACACCCCAGAGACTCCACCTAAGCAGAATGGGAGCTTTCTACACCCACCATGAGCAGATTCAGCCTGAGTCTGGGGACTAAGGGAAGCCTAACGGATTGAGCCATGGGGCGGCTGTCCAGAAAGACTCTACGCGCTTTTAGCAGCGTTTGAAGAGGGAAAGAGACACGGTTCTATGATCTCCAGAATGTATTGGCATTTTGGTTTTTCTCTGCCTCAGCTTCTGATCCCTCCTGCAGCTGTCCCTCTGGGCACGGATCTTGCATAGTAAATGTTTGTGAGTATATGTGTGAGGGGGTGTGCTGGATGGGTGGATATTCACCCACTTAAGAAGCAGCAACACTGTGAGTTGGATTTGGACTTGACCCCCTGGGTTCGGCTGCCAGCCCAAACCCTGACGAGCTCTGTTATTCTGGATAAGTCACCGAACCTCTCTGAGCCTTCCAGAACTTCCAGACTGGGGAAAATAATATTTCCTCTCTCTAGAGCTACTGAGGTATCTGTATGTGAAAGCACTTTCTAAATATCAGTAATTTTCATATTTGATCAGCTTTGCAGATCCAGAATTTCTATGTTTACCAAGTCACACAGGATTTACCAGCTCAAAAAAAAAAAAAAAGAAAAGAAAAGAAAAACTGGCTCAAAGGCTGACCAAATCAGCATGAGAATAATAACCAATGGTGATACTACTAATGATGATACCCTTTGCATTTGAATGCTACTTCATATAAAATTTCAGTCATTTCTCGTATGTGATATAATTTTACTCCTTCAGAAAAATGTCAATTTTCAATTGCTCCTTACTCTGTAAACTCATGTCTGCCCTTCCTATTGCCTGGAGAATCTGCTTTGGAAAACCATATTAAGATAATTTGGTTGCCTGGAATCGAAGTGAGGAAATTGGATAGCTCTGTTTCATCAGGTTACAGCCGCCTGATGAGTCACCCCATCCCTCTTCGGGAATGTATCCTTTGAGTGGAACAGACACTCCAGCCAACGGCAAAGTGTTTCTTAATTGCCTGTCCCCTTGTGTTGATTGTGAAGACATTATTTTTCTGACGTCCCTAGTCTGACTCATTCATCAAATGACACAGTTCCGGGTGCCCACGCTCAGTCCTCCTTCAACAAACCATCCACTTTGGTATCTCAGAGGTGGAAGGTACTTTTGAAATTGAGTTTAATGCCTCACTTCCATATGAGGAAACTGAGGCCCAGGGATGCAGAGTGGCTTCCCTCCAGCAGTGATCGGCCAGAGACAGGATCCAGGCCACCTGCCCCAATCCACTGTGCTCCCTGCCCCGTTAACAATGCATCTCTTCCTTCTCATCGTCTTTCATCAATATGGCTTTTGATGCCAGCTGGGTGGTGACTTCCTTGTGTGTAGAGGATCTTTACCTTATATGTCTTTGATTCCTTACAGCACTCATAGGGTTGAATTGTAGTTGACACAGGGCCTACCTTGAATAGTGTCCCCTCCCTTCCTATCCCACTCCCCTCCTTTCAGGGTCTCTTCTCCCCTCAGGGACCTCTTTTAGGTTGAAGTTGCTGAGAACCTTTGCCCATTGGCGTCCAGTGTCCTGGGGGGCATCCCTGACTCCATTCCAGGAGGATGACGGCAGTGCTCCCATTCTTTAGAATAGAGTCCTGTCTGACAAAGAATCCTAGTGAATTCTATGGTTAAAAGATCCTCTGCCCAGCAGCAGCGTGGGGATGGGAAGAACAAATACCTTCATTCTGCTACATGTGTTTTTTAAAACAAAAATTACAAGAGTCAAACGTCATGTTTTGCAAAGAATGTTTTTCCCACAAATGAATATGGCATGAATACTTTCTCCATTTCATTAAATACAGGATCAGAGCATTTCTAACCTGTAAAGAGCTCTTCAAGGACCATCTAGCTGAGGTCACTCATGTTACAGATAAAGAAACTGAGGACTAGAGAAGTCAGAAGCCTTCACAAGGACATAACCCATTGCCCTGACTCTCAATACAGTGCTCCCTACACAACACCAGTGCAGCTGGTGAGGAAGTTCAGAGGAAATCAAGGTCGAGTGCGCCTCTAGGAGGTTTGGGAATGCGCTTCCTTTCAGCCAAGGGCAGGTGGGACCTCGATCTGCCCCACAGGAGGGTGGGTAAAGGATGCTGACTCTCCACCGAGAACCATGCCAGAGACCCTCAACCTCTCCAGGAGCCTGGGCTCTTTGCAGAGGAGTGCTGTCCTAGGTACTCAGAGCCATGACGCCTGCTAACCAGTGCTTCACAACTCACTGAAACGACAGGAGACACCTCAATGGGACGCCATTCCCAAGGGCCCTATTTCACTGCTTTCTAAGTTTGCTGGATTTATCCTGGATATATGTCTTGAAAAAAAAAAAACTCTCAAAGTTGCTTTAAAAGAGAGCTATATGAATTCCTTCACCTTGCACCAGAGTTTAGGATAAGCGTTGGTAGTTAGGACGCAAAGTCATGCTGAAAGGGCTGCCCATGGCACCACTCTCCAAACATTTTGGGGTTTACTTCTGTCTTTGTTTTCTTTCTTTCTTTCTTTCTTTCTTTCTTTCTTTCTTTCTTTCTTTCTTTCTTTCTTTCTTTCTCTCTTTCTCTCTTTCTCTCTTTCTCTCTTTCTCTCTTTCTCTCTTTCTTTCTTTCTTTCTTTCTTAGAAGGAGTCTTGCTCTGTCGCCCAGGCTGGAGTGCAGTGGCGCGATCTTGGCTCACTGCAACCTCCACTTCCTGGGTTCAAGCAATTCTCTGCCTCAGCCTCCCAAGTAGCTGGGATTACAGGCACCTGCCATCATGCCCAGCTATTTTTTTTTTTTTTTTTTTTTTTTTTGCATTTTTAGTAGAGACGGATTTTCACCATCTTGGCCAGGCTGATCTTAAACTCCTGACCTCGTGGTTCACCTGCTTCAGCCTCTGAAAGTGCTGGGATTACAGGCGTGAGTCACTGTGCCCGGCCACTTTGTTTTCTTGGTCAAAAGCAGCATAATGTAGAGTTTAAGAGCACAGACCCTGGAGTCAAACTGCTTGGATTCAAGTCCGGCCCCACCACTTACTAGCTGTGTAAGCTCAGCCAGACTATTCGAGCTCAGCTTCTTCATCTATAAAATGGGGGCAATTATAAATAGTGCCTACCTCTTGGGGTTGTTTTGAGGACTGAATCAGTTAATGCATGTAGAACCCTAAAAATAGTGCTTGACCATAAAATGGCTAGACAAATGATTATTAAAGGGGAAAATGACATGCTAAGCATGTCATCTGTAGCTCAATGCCACTATTTATGTATTTATTTATTTATTTTTCCTCCCCTCTTCCTCTCCCTCTTCCATCTCTCTCTCTCTCACTCACCCAGTCTCTCTGCCAACTTCTTGATAGGCCTGGTTAGAGGATAATTGTTTTATGTGACAAGCAGCTTGTACTGTGGGTGGGAGAATATCAGTCCTACTATTTTCGTGTTGCCCTTTTTTATTGTGATGTTAATACTATTGTCAGTACACCGTGGATTTATTTATTTGCTTCCTGATTTCTGCAGTAGTCTTTTTAATCCTCTTATCCACTTTGTGAGAGTTACCCAATCTAACTCTGTCACAGAGATTGGCAAACTCTTTGCAAAGAGCTAGATAGTAAATATTTTCATCTTGGCAGGCCATATGGTCTCTGTACCAACTACTCTTCTCTGCCATTGTACTATGAAAGCAGCTTATGGCAAAATGAATGTGTGACTGTGTTCCAATAAAACTTTATTTATGAAAATAGGTGGCAGGGCATAGTTTGTTGACCCCTGATATAGATAAACAGATTCATAAATCCACTTTGCTCATGAAAATTGCAATAGGGAACAGTGTTCTAGATGAAGAAGGGGCAAAGCCTGCAGGGAAAAGGGCTTGACGTGCACAGATGCATGGCAGGGCCAGGGCAGACTCTGACTGCAGCTCAGCCAGTGAGACTCAAACTGCCTTCCAGCAGAGGCTCTGGGCATGGAAGACGCCTTTCTAATAAGGAGTCAGAAATATAAGAGAACTGGAAAGAGTAGGAAGCAACCCAGTTGGATGTCTGGAGGCGGGGCAAGCCTCCTCACTTCCACAGGATGACCATGAGAGTGTCGTGGGCAAGGAATTAGAGTTTCCAGATATAGGTGATGGTGGGAACTGTGGCTACAGCCAGGCCAGGGGCTGGCAGGGTGAGCAGCAGGTGAATGGGCCAGAAGTTCAAGTGAGTCCCTCTGGGGTCCCCATGAATAAGGACAGGCCTGGAGGGCAGAGCTCTGGCAGTTTCACTGAGAGGTACAGAGTCCCAGAGCACTGTTTTGTTTCTAGATTGCTAGAAATCCTAGCAACTCCCTTCCCCAGATGTACTGAAATCCATTGGCCTGGGGGAGTGCAGGTTAGATCAGAACAAAAGGGATTCAGGAAGGGGAGGAAGGAACAGTGGGCCCGGAGCTCATGGTATGGGCACCAAAAGGCAATCACGCTGGGCGTGGAGCTGATTCTTCTTTTGTGACTGCACGTCTGTGTCTCACTCTTGTCGCACTGTGTTCTGGCTCTGCCAGCGGTGTGTAGTGGACTGGAAGACTCTTCTGAGTAAAACCCAGCAGGACAATCTGTCTTGGTGCTTCTGGACGTCGTGAAGGAAATGTCCAGCTCTTGAACTTTCCCAACCATGACTTCAAACAGATCCAGCTCCTGGGCATCATCCTCGCCTCTTCTCTCAAACCCCATGTATTAGTCTACTGGGACTCCCACAGCAAAATACCACAGACCAGGTGAATTAAAAACAGAAATTCGCTTTCTCACAGTCCTGCCTCCGCACCTGAGGACCAGCTCATCCAAGAATCAGCTGGAAGTCCAGACCAAGGGGTGGGCAGGGCTGGTTTCTCCCGAGGCCTTTCTCCTCGGCTTTTAGATGGCCGTCTTCTCCTTGTGTCCTTACAGGGTCTCCTCTGTGCATGTCTGGGTCCTAATCTCTTCTTCTCATGTCCCCATGAATAAGGACGGGCCTGGAGGGCAGGGCTTTGGCACTGCCCTAAGAGATACAGAGTCCCAGAGCACTGTTTGGTTTCTAGGTTGTGACCCCGTTCCCCGATTGTACCCAGACCCATTGTCTCCTCCGATGAAATTAGTCCCACCCCAATGACCTCACTTAACCTTAATTACCTCCTTAAAGACCATATCTCCAAATATGGTCACATTCTTCAGTACTGGGGGTTAGGACTTCAGCGTGTGAATTCTGTAGGATGCAATTCAACCTGGAACACCCCACGTCCAATCTGTGAACGAATCCCGGCAGCTCCACCTTCACAATATATCAGGAATCCAGCCACCTCTCCCCACCTTCCCTACTGTCTTCCTGGTACAAGCCATTGCTGACTGCCATCTGCACCAACTGTACTTGCCTCCTAGTAGCCAAAGGTGCCTCTGAATTCCCTTCTCCAGGTAAGGGCCAGATGGTCATTTTATTCCATTTCATTTTGTCTATTTTTTATTTTTATTTTTTTAATTTTAATTTTTTTTTTTTTTTTTTTTTTGAGACGGAGTCTCACTCTGTCACCCAGGCTGGAGTGCACTGGCGCGATCTCAGCTCACTGAACCTCTGCTTCCCGGGTTCAAGGAATTCTCCTGCTTCATCCTCCCAAGTAGCTGGGATTACAGGCACCTGGCACCACGCCTGGCTAATTTTTGTATTTTTAGTAGAGACAGGGTTTCTCCATGTTGGCCAAACTGGTCACAAACTCCTGACCTCAGGCAATCCGCCCACCTCAGCCTCCCAAAGTGCTGGGATTACAGGCGTGAGCCACCGTGCCCTGCCTATTTTTAAATAATTTATAAGATGGGGGTCTCACTATGTTGCCCAGGTTGGGGTGCAGAGGCTATTCACTGCGCTCCCTCATGATCATTGTGCACTGTGGCCTCCAATTCCTGGACTCAAGAGATCCTCCTGTCTCAGCCTCCCAGATAGCTGGGACTACAAGTGCACGTCACCAAGCCCAGCCAGGTGGTCATCTTAAAACACACGTCTGATCATGTCACCCCTCTGCCCAGTGGATTCTCTCCAGTGGATTCTCACCTTATTTGGAATAAAAACCAAAATCCTTACTGGCGACTACAAGGCTTTACGTGATGTCTCCCCCGACTTTCCTTCTCCAACACTCTCCCCCTCACTCACGTAGCTCCAGCCTTGCTGACCTCCTTGCATTCCACATGCACACTGTGCCCCTCCTCTGCTCCTTCTACCTGGGGCACCGTTGGCATCTCCTCCTGACTCCCTTTCTTCTTCCTGGGTTCTGCCCAGTGCCTCCTTATCAGAAGCCCTTCCCTGATGATGCTGCATAGAGTAACATCCCAGCCCTCTCTCCATCTCCGGGATCCACTCTTCCTTGCACTTAGGACCAGCTCACGTGTGTGTGTGCATTGGATTTGGTAGTTATCATCTGTCTCCCTACTAGAAATTAAGTTCCACAAAAGTGGGGGCTTTGTCTTGTTCTGTGCTGTTCTCCCAGCTACAGAGAGGATATTAGAGGATATTTGTTGATTGTACCAATGAGTACTATCTAGGATGAGAAATCTAAGAAATTAAAAAGGGAAAGGCCAGCTTTCAGACAAAGTATGGTGGGTATATTTCCTATGATTCATAAGCTTACCTGATTTTTTTTAGCATTCACGGCCAGGGTGTTATTCACAGCCTTACATTGTCAGTCTACTGCTGTGTTATATTTTAACCTACATCAGAACAAAATTCCTTGAGAATATGGACCATAATTTTTCCCTTATACATAGTCCTAGCTCAAGGGAAACAACCACCAAGTCCAGTTAGCAGCATCGGCCACGGATGCAGGGGGAGGGTGTGGAGGCATCTCCCCATGTCTCTGCTGACCTGATGCAACAGAAAGAACCTAAGGACGCAGGAGGAGTCCTATGGCCCTGGTTCAAGTCCTAGGACCACCACTTGCTAGTCATGTGAGTAGTAATTATTTCTCAGAGTCTCATTTTCTCATTTGTATAAATGAAGATTGTAATATTTTACCCAAAAGGGTTACTGTGAGGATTCAAGAGAAAGCAGATAAAGTACCAAGCACACACCTGGAACACAGCAAGACCCTCAGTGAATGCCACGAAGATTCCCCTCGCCGAACCACACAGGCTACAGTAGTCAGAAAGCACCCACTGGTAAAAAGAAACTCATAAAGTTGCCAACAGAAGAGCCAAGTTCATGAAGAGACATGAGTGGGTGATAAGAGACATGCAGTTTTCTGGGTCAGGAGAGCAGCTGATATATGATCCAGGGTATCGGGTATGTCCAAGTGAGCGATCTGGGGACTACAGCGGGCTCTGATGTCTGTGCTTTGTCAGAGGGTACATACTATTCTCCCTGAAATCCCCTGAGGGAATATATTTGAAAGCTATAAAACTGTACGGTGTGGCATAGGGTATCTCCTGGCTTCCTCCTGTTTCTGGGGTCTTTCTTCGCTGCGCAGAGGAGACCTTATCCATGGGAAATTTCTGTCCTCAACGGTAGCCCACTTGCTCCTTGGGACTTTTCAGACATTTTCTTTTGTTCTTAAGTGTCTGACCCCTTCTCATCCCAGGAGGTTCTCACCCCACTGGCTCTGCTTCCTCTTCTCATAGCAGACCCTGCGGTCACAATTGTGCAGTATTTCCCTGCTCATAGCAATCACCGTCTCTCTGCTAACATTGTAAGAGTTAGGCAAATGACAAGCCTGGGAAGAGGCACAAGGGGCACGCTCTGCTCTTCTGTTAACAAGTAGCACGCTACTTCAAGGATGCTAATCGTAGAGAACGGGAGCTGGGAGATTCGGAGACAACACTGTGCAAACCCAGCGGATACCCTTCCCAGGCTATTCTGAGAGCTACCGGCCGCCAACCTCTCCCACAGCTTCTGCCCCCTGAGAAGCAGCATGGCCCCATGGCTCCAGGACCTCACTCATCTCCCGCTCCCCCATCCTCTGCCCTGTCCTGGCATGTCCCTAAAAGGGACATGTTAAAACCGAAAAGAGGCAAGGAGGTGCTTTCTCCCAGGAAGCAACGCACAGCTCCATCTCCCACCCCACCTGCCCTCAGCGTCTCTTTGGCTAGGCCTACTTAGCTGAGAGCAGTTCCGTGGGTATGAATGACCTAGGCTCCTGCTTCTGGAAGCGTGTTTGGAAGGAAGCAGGGAAGGTATTGAAAGGTAAAGCAGGAAAACTGGAAGATTTTATTCCCAAGTTTTTTCCTCGAAGACACTTTAACTTTCTCCATTTCTTCTTCTCATTTACCTCACCATCGCCATGGACATAGGCTCTGTACACCAAGGAGCTGAACGAGAGGAATCCAGGAGAGCCACAGAAAGGACAAGGGAAACCGGTGCAGGGGGGATGGACGCACATCCGCTGACCACGTAAAAGCCAGGCCAGAAGCTAGGCCCTCAGATACGTTAGGTTTTCTCGGTGCCTTTCAGAGCCATCTTGGAGCCTGAAAAAACAAAAAGAAAAAAAGAGAGAGAGAGAGAACATTGGCAATACTAATCCTGTTTTGTTGTTGTTGTTGTTCATATTGGTTTGTTTGTTTGTTTGTCTGTTTTTTTAGACAGAATTTGTCTCTGTCGCCCAGGCTAGAGTACAATGGCGTGATCTCAGCTCACTGTAACCTCCACCTCACAGGTTCAAGCGATTCTCCTGCCTCAGCCTCCCAAATAGCTGGGACTACAGGCATACATCACCACGCCCGGCTAATTTTTATATTTTTAGTAGAAACAGGGTTTCACCATGTTGGCCAGGCTGGTCTTGAACTCCTGACCTCAGGCAATCCACTCACTTCAGCTTCCCAAAGTGCTAGGATTACAGGCGTGAGCCACTGTCCCCAGCCACTAATCCTGTTTTTAAACTTTGGTATTTTTATTTATGATGAAATATTTTGCATTAATTTTGATGTTTAGAAATATTGTATTAAGGCCAAGCATGGTGGCTTACACTTGTAATCCCAACACTTTGAGAGGTCGAGGTGGGTCGATCACTTGAGGACTTCAAGGCCAGCCTGGGCAACAAAATGAGACCTCATCTCTACCAAAAAAAAAAAGGTTCTTTTAACCAGGCATGGTGACGCATACCTTCAGTCCTCCCCACATGGGGGAGGCTGAGGCGGGAGGATCACTTGAGCCCAGGAGTTTAAAGCTGTAGTAAGCTATGATCACACCACTGCATTCTGCTCTGGGTGACAGATAGAGACCCTGTCTCAAAACAAATTTCTATATTCATTACTAATATTTTTGGCTCCCCCTTAAATGTGCAGTGGAAGCAAGTGCCTCCCTGCCTCACTCTGGTCCTGGCCCTGATGAGATTTTGCCTAGCTGATGGAACTGGTCAATTCACCTGGTTGATGATTTTTTTTTCAGAAAGAAAGAGTGAAAACTCTAAAAATAATCTTTAAAAATCAAAGTCTTTTTTTAAAAATGTGCAATTCTGCTAAAATAATTAAGAAAAGAGTGAAAGTCTCAGTCACAAAAAGAAACCAAATTTAGACACAATTCAAATCCTTTATCTTCTGACAAAGCCAAGGTACTTCACCTTCTCAGCCACCAGATGTCTCTGTAAACTCCCCGCAGGCCACTGCACAGGGCACTGCAGATAACGTCATATGTGAAATCGGCTGTTTTTAACCAGCTCTAAAGAGACAGCACATACAAAGAAAAAAAAAAAAACAGTTTGAAATGTAACAGCTTCAAATACCAAATGTACAGTGATCCGCCCATTTATCCAGGATTTCTGGCTAACAGCCAAGTGCTTATGATAATAAAATCTATTAACAGATTTAAGCTAAGAAATAGATTATTAGAGTCAGGTTGTCCTAATCAATACACTTTCTAGAATGTTCCTACTTTATTGTTTTCTCATACCTTATCCGGATTAATTTCTAATGGAGTATAATTCTGCAAGATCAAAATAGAGCATTCCAGGAACTAACTCTTTCCCTGGTTTGGAGGACTAGATTTTACCGAATTCTTTAGGGTAGGGAATTTTTTTGTTGTTTTTGTTTTTGTTGAGGCAGAGTCTCACTCTGTCACCCAGGCTGGAGTGCAGTGGTGTCATCTCGGCTCACTGCAACCTCAGCTTCCTGGGTTCAAGTAATTCTCCCGCCTCAGCCTCCCAAGTAGCTGGGACTGCAGGTGCGCACCACCATGCCTGGCTAATTTTTTTTTATTTTTTGTAGTTTTAGTAGAGACAAGTTTTCACCATGTTGGCCAGGCTGGTTGTGAACTCCTGACCTCAAGTGATCCATTCGCCTTGGCCTCCCAAAGTGCTGGGATTACAGGCGTGAGCCACCACACCCAGCCTAGGGTAGGGAATTTTGAAAACAATACTTAAACCATTTGTATATGTTTTTTAAAAAATCAGTGCATGAAGTGCTATGGGGGGCCCAGAAAACAAAGTAGTGGGAAGGTTGTACTATTCGTTCAAAGTAAGTTTACCTCGGCTTGTGGTCATCCTTTCCCTTCACATCCTCACCTCCCCTCTCAGAAGAAAATGTAACACTTCAGTGAACAGACCATTTCCTCTGAATTTAACTTTTTTGTGAGTTGTTCTGCAAATAAGCACTTCGTTCGACACCGCGGGGGACCATCGATCCTTCTTCCAGAGGTCCGGGAAAATGACTCTTGGGAGAGGCCTCTGTGATAAGACTCCATGAGCTTCTCCAGCTCCT